>NW_006408544.1:21811585-21818578 GCF_000296735.1 Chrysochloris asiatica
CACACCTTTCTTAATTTTAAACCATTCAGTGTTCCTGTGTTTTCTGTTCAAACAACTGCCTCTTGGTCCAGGTACAGATTCCTCATGAGCACAATTAAGTGTTTCGGAGTACTCATACTTCGCAATGTTGTCTATATCTTGTCATGATCCACACAATCGCAAGCCTTTGTGTAGTCAATAAAGCACAGGTAAATATCTTTCTGGTATTCTCTGCTTTCAGCCAAGATCCATCGGACATCAGCAATGATATCCCTCATTCCATGGCTTCTTCTGAATTTGGCTTGAACCTCTGGAAGTTCTCTGTCAATGTATGATTGTAGCCATTTCTGTATTACCTTTAGCAAAACTTTACTCTCATAGGATTGTAGTATTAATGTAGCCATATTCTTTTGGCATGATTACTAGTCACCTCTTCTGATGCATCAATTTCTTTTCTTTTCTGAAAAAAGTTTAACCTTTTCTTAAATGTCTCCAGTGATATCTGAGTTCTCGCTTAAACAGATATTCCTGCACTCAACAGTTGTATGAGTCAGTGGGGGCTGAGTTGCCAGTTGTATCTTGATATTGCATTTTAGGCTGGTAACTCTCTGTGGTGTTTTGTGCACTGTAGGTTGTTTAACAGCATTCTTGACCTCTACCCACTAGATTCCAATAGCATCCTTCTATAGTGTGACAACCAAAAATGTCTCCAGATGTTGCTCAGTGTCTCCAGAGACCACAATTTCTCACAGTTGAGAACCACTTGCCAAGAAGACTGTAGACATTTATGGTAGGTTCTTGAATGTACCTGTGATATACTAGAGGTAAGTGCACATTGCTATGGGAAACCCAAACCAGCCTGAGCAATGTAGTATCTTAGGGAATGTCCAAAAGGATAAGTGGAATTTGGGTAAAACATCTAAACCTCTTACCTAGTTAAGCAAGTCGACTTAGTAAGAACTCCAAGGTTGTTGGGGGAGAAAACATCCAACAAGGCAAGGAAGCTTTGGAACCTCCCAATGAGTCACATGGTTTCACATGGATAGATGCAAGTTTTCTCAGGTTATGAGATTTAGAATGAGAAGGGAACTCTTTTAAGTGGTATCGAGTCATTCCTGAACCACAGTGACCCTGTATAGGCTTTCCAAGGAGCAATTGGTGGTTGTTGTTATTTTTAGGTGTCATTCAGTTGGTACCAACTCATAGTGACCTTATGCACAGAAGAATGAAACACTGCCCGATCCTGGGCCAACCTCACTACTGTTGTCACGTTTGTGTCCATTGATGTTGCCACTTGGCCAATCCATCTTGTTGGGGGTCTTCCTCTTTTTCTCTGACCCTCCACCTTACCAAACATGATAGCCTTCTCCAGTGACTGGTCCCTCCTGACCATGTGTCCAAAGTATGAGAGATGAAGTTTGGCCATCCAGACCTCCAAGGAGCACTCTGGCTGCACTTCTTCCAACACAGATTTGTTGGTTCTTTTGGCAGTCCATGGCATTTTCAATATTCTCCTCCAACACCATAACTGGTGGTAGACTTCCTTAAAAATAGAAGTCAGACAAATGCCACTCTCAAGCCAGGTCTAATGTCTTCTTGTATATGTCCTGGTCTTTGTTACCCAATAGAGTCTGTCTATTCATCTCCTTCAGATTTTTCCATCATTAAGACTACTAAGGGTGCTGCAAACAGGTTCTTTGCTAGGGTGAGCTGGTGGTTGGGTAGAATACTGTGTTTTAGGAGTGGAGACTCCAGGTGGAAAAGGCAGTTTATAGTTTATTTATACAAAAGAGCTTCTAAAAGTTCATGAAAAAATTGAATTAATAGGTGGAATATTTTCACAAATTTTTGGAGCTCCCTCTTATTTCTTGGGACCAATGCTAGACAACCAGCCTTCAAGTCAGATACTCAGAAATTCAGTGATTTCTTTAGACCTGGTTAGATGAAAGGATTCTTATTTTCCATAGGTCAGGACAACCTGGATTGAATGACTATCTTCTGGTTCCTATAAAAACAGATGTTTGGAGGAGATAGTCTCTCAATTAGAAGGCAAGTGTAGTTCTAGTTAGTAGTTAAGTGCCGTCGAGTTGATTCTGACTCATAGCGACCCTGTATAGGATTTCCAAGGAGCAGCTGGCGAGCTTGAACCACCGACCTTGCAGTTCAAATGACTTTGCAGTCTGACGCATTAGCCCAAAGTGCCACACGAAATTCTATGGTATGAAATTATGACAGTGTCTAATTCTGAAACTCATACACTTTAGTTTGAGTTTCATAGTGTCTCCTTCTTAGCTGTATAACTTAGAAAAGTTACTTAACCCCTGTGAAAGAAAATTTCAGTGATTAAGGCAAATTTTATGTTTATAATGGTTTTATTTGATTAAGATGAAATGATTCATGAACCAGGCAGCAGCCAAAGTGCACATGGTAAAGCTCCCAGAATAGCTGGTGTGGTGCTGTAGTATAAGCACTTGACCACAAGGTTGGCTTTAGCCTCAAGGTTGGAGGTTCAAACCCATCAGCATCTCCTTGGAAACCCTGTGCAGTGTTGCTATGAGTCAGAACTGACTAGACGGTGCTTAACAACAACATAGAGCAAGAAGAAGGCAATTTAAGATTTAATTAAGTGCCGTCCAGTCATTTCTGACTCATAGTGACCCTATATAGGGTTTCTGAGAAGTAACTGATGAGTTTGAATCGCCAATTTCATGGTTAGCAGTCAAATGCTTATCCGACTGCTCCACACCCTCAGGACTCCAAAGACTAATAGGAATTACCACTTGTTAAAACATGAAGCCATAACTGTGGTCAGCTGGTGATCCTTTATCTGTGATCTGCAGGATAACCTGAAAAGTGTTTACTTTAGGCATACTGGAGTCACAGGGGATAATAAGCCAAAAAGGTTCCTTGGTTATGTTTGAACTATTTATTTCCTTAAGAGTTTGGGATAGTTTCTATTTTTAAGTCATTAGCAAGTTGGGAGGGTATGAATTTTACTTTTGTACTTAAGTAGTAAGTTTCCTCATCTTTAAAATGAGCATAAGAATAATATCAACATTATAAGGTTATGGTGAGGATAAAATGTGACCCCTGTTTCTGTTAAGTGCTGTCAAGTCTGTTCTGACTCATAGTGACTCTATGTAGGGTTTCCAAGGAGCAGCTGGTGGGTTTGAACCGCTGACCTTGCAGTTCACAGTCCAGTGCTTAACCTACAGCACCACACCAGGTCTCTGAAATTACATCATGCATGAATGTAAATATTTTATTCTATCTACAATAAGCACTGGTACCACAACAGTGACATTAGTTAATCATGAAAGGACAAACATTGCATGAGACCAATGTTGTAAAAAGTTAAACAACAACAAAAAAAGCTTTTCTTGATAAAAGAAACAATTTATCACAGTTAAGGGGAGAATGAGAAAATTATTCATGGGCTAGAGGATAGACACAGGTTAACATGGGTTACAGGGCAGGCAATATACAATAAGAGGGTGGTTACAGAATGATGAAGGTAGCAGGAAACACAGGGAGGAAAGCAAGAATTAAAGTGAATACAGGTAACTACCGTAAACTGTTGATACATGGAGGGGATTGCAATTATGTAGTGAAGCAAAGTATATATGATTTGTTGAATGTAAAAGTGATGATCTTCTCTGTAAACCTTCACTCAATTCACAATAAAAAAAAAAAAAAAAAAATTTGGTTGTTGTTGTTAAGTGCCGTCCAGTCGGATTCAAGCGATAGCGACCCTATACAGGGTTTCCGAGGAGCGACTGGTGAGTTTGAACCGCTGACCTTGCAGTTCAAACGGCTTTGCAATCTGACACATTAACCCACAGCGCCACACCAGAACTCCAAAAAGTTGGTGGAAAGATGGAATTACAGATAATGATATAATTTTTCCATGAACATTTGACGCCCTCTTGCCCATTAGGACATTTGACCAGAGTCCTGGTGTGGCGCTGTGGGTTAATGCGCCAGACTGCAAAGCCATTTGAACTGCAAGGTCGGCGGTTCAAGCTCACCAGTTGCTCCTCAGAAACCCTATATAGGGTCATTATGGGTCAAAACCGACTTGATGGCACTTCACAACTACGGAAAAGCGATGATACACCTTTTGCAGCCTCCTCCCAGGACTCCATGGATCTCGTCAGCAGGGTTGCCTCAGTTTGGTTCAGAACTACCAACAATTGGGCGTTTGCTCTGTTAGGTCTGAAGACAGAGAGTAGATCAAAAGCAGTCTCCACCCTGAAATGCTTCCCATCCTAAGGGCGAGAGGCTCACACTCAATTGCTATTCCCTATTCTTTTTTGTCTTTGAAATAAAGAGTATATTTTAGAAGCAACTCCTCTTCTCAAGTTCTCCATCCTAATTATTACCATTCTACACAGTTTTGTTTTTGTTTTTTAAATCAAACATCCCTGGGTTTCATGTCTATTAGAAAAATGTTCTCCAGGCATAGGTGTGGCCCACTTCAAAGAAGCAAAGGACCTCTTTGAATTCAAGCCCAAGAAGAAATAAAAAATTCCTGAGTTAACATACTAAGATTCTAGATAGGATAAGAATTTTCAAATGGAAAAGCCTATTTTAGGAGAAAAATCAAACAAACAAATTCCCTTCATATCTAGGAAAGCATGAAGCTGGCACTGGACTGGGCAATGTTGTGTTGTGTTGTACATATGGTCACTATGAGTTGGATCTGACTCAATGGCAGCAGCTAACAAGAACCACTTAAGAAAAGGGGGTTTCTTCAAATGCATTGATTTCATTTGGTTCAGCATTTATTTTCTGGGGACCCTATTATGTAATAGTAATGCTATACTTTCAAATATATACACTTAATGACATTTGACTAGAGCTGTCATAATAACAGTTAATTTGTGATTCAGAATAACAGTGAAAGTGGAAGAACAAAGAGACTTCCATTTGACATCTAAAGAAACCCAGGCAGATCAGAACTATCTTGCCCAATATCAGATGACTGGTTAACAACAGAATTGATAATACTGATTCTAAGGCCAAGTCCTGAGTGATTATATAGGGTATGCTGGTGGAAGGTGTGGGTTTGTTTTATTTTTCATTCAACTTGAAAAAGATTGCTAAATAAATAGCTCTGATCTAGGATTTTGCTTAGCATGGGGGATAGTATGAGCTGCCCACAAGTAGCTCACAAATGAATAAGCCAATAATTTCATTAGAATGGATGTTCTCCCAAGTCCAAGTGCGATGATGGAGAGATACACAAGTGCCAGGGGTCCTAAGGAGGGGCTGATCATCTGCTCAGGGACAGAATGGGACAGTACCAGCTTGACAGATTAGAGGACACAAGGAGAAGACGAAGGAGAGTAAGCCAGGCAAGGTGGGATATGTGGATGATATCTGCACATAGGGAAAGTGCATGGTGAAGGAATGGAGAAACCAAGTGTGACAGGGCAGCAAAGAAGCAACAGTCAGATCATGAGGGCCCTGATTAAAATCTTAAGTGTCTTAGATTTCATTTAGAGGACAACGGAATGCAATGAGTGGGTAGAAAAATGCAATGATGGTTTTACTCTTTAGGGGACATATGGCTACATCTGGAGACTTCTTGGTTGTCACAATATGAATAGATAGTGGGTAGATGCCAGGAATGCTACTAAACATGCACAGGACAGCACCCCACACTAAAGAATTGTTGTTGTTGTGTGCGTGGAGTCAGTTCCGACTCATAGTGATCCTGTATAGGGTTTCCAAGGCTGTAAATATTTATGGTAGCAAAAAGCCTCATTATTCTCTTGTGGAACAGCTGGTAGTTTCGAACTTCTGACCTTGCGGTTCACGACCACTACACTAAAGAATCACCCAGCCCCAAATATCAATAGTACCAAGGTTGAGAACTCCTCTTTTAAACACAGGTGTGTTATGACTTGGTTTTTTTTTTTTTTTTTTTTTTCTGTTTTAGAAAGACAAATGAGAAATTGTACTAAGAGCTTAGCAATTGCTATATGTCCCAACTATCTTGTTTATTTGGAATATTCTTCTATCTAAAATAAACTAACTATAAGTATTATCATTTTCTTTAGTGTTTTTATTCCTCCCTATTCCATTAGTCCACTAGTCAGATATAGTTCCTTCTTTAGACAGCATAAGAGATAATTATACACATGCACGTCACCAGATGGATTACACAGAAATCAAATTGACTACATCTGTGGAAAGAGACGATGGAAAGGCTCCATATCTTCAGCCAAAATAAGGCCAGGGACAGATTGTGGAATTGCTCATATACAGATTCAAACTGAATCTGAAGAAAATGAAAACAAGTCCACAAGTGCCAAACTATGACCTTGAATATATATTACCAGAATTTAGAGATCATCTGAAGAACAGGTTTGATACACTAAACACTAAAGACCAAAGACCAGAAGAGTTGCAGGAAGACATCAAGAACATCATACAGGAATAAAGCAGAAAGTCATTAAGAAGACAAGAAAGAAGGAAAAGATCAAAATGGATATCAGAAGAGACACTGATACATTCTCTCCAGCATAGAGATGCTAAAGTAAATGGAATAAATGAGGAGGTACAACAGCTGAACAAAAAATTTCCAAGGTCAGTTTGAGAAAACAAAGTCAAACATTACAACAAGATGTGAAAAGATCTGGAGTCAGAAAACCAAAAGGGAAGAACACACTCAGCATTTCTTAAGGTGGGGGGACTGAAGAAAAAATTTAAGCCTTGACTTTTGTTATTGAAGGATTCTTTGGGTAAATTATTGAATGATGCAGAAAGCATCAAAATAAGATGGAAGGAATACACAGAATCACTGTACCAAAAGGAAATGTTTGATGTTCAACCCTTTCAAGAGGTAGCGTGTGATCAAGGGCCAATGATACTGAAGGAAGAAGTCCAAGGTGCATTGAAAGATTGGCAAAAAACAAGGCTCCAGGAACTGATGCAATAAAAATAGAAATCTTTCAAGAAAGTGAGGTGGCACTGGAGGCGCTCACTCATCTATGCAAAGAAATTTGG
>NW_006408544.1:21819699-21824447 GCF_000296735.1 Chrysochloris asiatica
TGGCCAAACTTTGTCTCTCATACTTTGTACATATTGTCAAGAGGGACCAGTCGCTGGAGAAGGCTATTATGTTTGATAAGGTGGAGGGTCAGAGAAAAAGAGGAAGACTCCCCAGTGAGATGGATTGGCAAAGTGGCAACATCAATGGCCTCAAGCGTGGCAACAATTGTGAGGCTGGCCCAGGACCAGACAGTGTTTCGTTCTGCTGAGCATAGGTTTGCTATGAGTTGTAACCCAATCGATGGCACCTAACAGCAACAACAATTTCACTGATGGAGTCCTGGTATTGTGCTTAGGATAAGCAGTGGACATTTACCTACAAAGTTAGTGATTCAAACCCTCCAGTACTTCGTGGAAACCCTATACAATGTCACTATGAGTTGGAACTGACTCTTCAGCACTTAACAGCAACATTCCATTTTTAGGAGCCCTAGTGGCACTGTAGGATAGGAATGGGTTTTTATACAGAAAGTGGGTGGTTCAAACACAACATCTACTCTGAGGGAGAAATATGAAACTTTTTGCTTGTGTAAAGATTTAAAGCCTCAAAATTTCTGTGTAGGGTCACTATGAGATGAGTTTTCTTGATGACAGTAGTTTTTGAATTCTACTATTATCTACTAAAGGTTTGTTGATGTGATCATAGTCTGTGTGAATAGTGTTCCCTGGAGTTGTGCAGTGCACAACCTGCATACTATGTGATCAGGCCTTATGGGAATTGTGATCATTGAGAAGGCATCCAATGAATACCTGGCTAAATAGACTAAATAGTCCAACACATTGGCATCAAAAATTAATCACTCAAGTAATGCCTCTTCTTAGTGCCCAGCACAGCCTGGCATATTGTTACTGTTGTTGGTGTTGTTATTTAGTGCTGTTGAGTCACTTCTAATTCATAGCGACAGTATATAGGATTTCCAAGGAGCAGTTGGTGAGTCTGAACCTTCAACCTTGCAGTTCAAACCAACCTTCATTCTAGTGCTTATTCTACAGCGCCACACTTACCACCAAATCAACCCCCTAACTCATGGCGATCCCATGCACACAGGATCAGACCATAGGATTTTCATTGGCTGATTTTTCAGAAGTAGATTGCCAGGTCTTTCTTTCTAGTCTGTCTTAGTATGGAAGCTCTGCTGAAGCCTGTTCTGGATCATACCAACATGTAATTCTTTAACGACAGTCATACGATGATTGTGCACAAGGTCCATTGATTGGGAACTAAACTGAGGTCTCCTGCATGAAAGAAGAGAATTTGATGAATGAATGAATTAATGAATGAGTGCATTATTGAGCAATCCAAAGAATTGGAAAACTAATTGCATACCAGGTGTTGCTGAAGGAGAAAACTGTCATTAAAAATTCCAGCAAGATATTATGTTGAATTTCCAGAATGCATTGGAGTAGAAACAAACAACTCACTGCCAGGGTCCTGTTGGCCAATACTGGCGAGCAAGGGGTCCCTGGAGTAGAGGCTGTGCTTACCATCTGGAAAAATACAGGGGTTTCTGATTTCTTAGGTCCTGTGCAACCTTATCAGTGAAGGTTTGTCAGTGTTTCCATCATAAACCCTGGATGTGGGGCTAAGTGACCTATAAAATCTCACTCGGGGCTAAAGCTGGCAGGCACACAGTCTGCTAAGATGCAATTAGTTTTACTCAAAGAGTCTTCGGTTGGCTTCTTTGCTTAATTGGGAAAATGCAACCAAGAAACACAGAGGTTTGATGCTCATTCTGTCTCTATGCACAGGCACAGAAAGCCTTCTGTTGCAGGAGAAAAAACAGGCCAGTTGCCAAAGCAGAGTCCTGGGAAGTGGGGGTTTGGAAAGGATAGTCGACACCAAATCGGGACATACTCTTGAGTACATGTCAGTGGCAGCTTCCTGACCCAGGCTAGCCCCTTGCTCTTTCTGGGCCTGCTTTTCTCCATGATTAAATTATTGCTAAGGTCTGCTTTTGTTCCTGAGTAGGGATGTAAGAAGGTGCTCTGATGACATAATGGGTTATGCATTAGGCTGCTAGCCAAAAGTTCAGCAGTTGTAGTACACCAGTTGTTCCACAGGAGAAAGATGAGACTTGCTGCTCCCTTAAAGATTTGCAGCCTCGGAAACGCTATGCAGAGCCACCATGAGTCCAAACTGACTCGAGGCACATATCCAGGCAGTAGTCAGGGATGGAAGAGTATGGTTGCCGCATATTCTTGAAGCCATGCTCCACACTTAAATCCCATTCATAAAATGAGAAATGCGCTCTTTATTTTGTCCATTATCTTTTATTACATTTTTGTTCAGGTTGAATAGTATGGAAACATGGCTCTAAAAACAAGCACTGTCCCTTGTCCAATATTATATAGTACGAAGATCCCTGACATCTTAAAAACACCATTTTGTTTTTAAAGTTGGGAAGATAATACCTAATGTATAACATAGTGGAGAAATTTAATGATACGACTTGCAACAAGACTGTGATAGTATGTCTGGAAAAAAATTTTAAAGTGTTCTTTAAATGATAGATGTTACTGCTCACCAATTGCTCCTTGGAAACCCTAAACAAGGTTGCTATGAGTCAGAACTGACTGGATGGCACTTGACATCAAACAATAACAACAACTACTGTTACTAGTACTACCATTTGGTAGTAGTTTGTGTGTTGCTATGAGACTGGAAGCTATGCCACTGACATTTCAAATACCAGCAGGATCAACTAGGGTAGACAGGTTTCCGTGGAGCTTCCAAGCTTAGAAGAAAGACTTGAGAATTAGGCATTAAAAACCCAGTGGCTCACAATAGAATATTGTGGAACAGTCTAGTGCTGAAAGATGAGTCCCCTAGACTGGGAGACACTCAAAATATACACTGGTCACACAATGGATTCAAGTACACCAGTAATTATGAGGATGGTGCACACAGGACAGAATTTAGCTCTGTCATGTATGGGGTCATCCTGAGTTGCATAGCAACGAACAACACCACTATCGCCATCATCATAACTACTACAAATGCTGTCTTCAGAGTATCTACAATATTGTAAACACAGAGATAGGCGTAACCATGCTTGAGGATACATGGAGGTGAGAGAGAGGTCAAGGAAGACTTCCTGGAGGAGGCAAAAGGAGACAGCAGCAATAACAATATGGGTACAACCACAAAATTACACAAGGAGCTCTGGTAGCATAGTGGTTACGAATTGGGCTGTGAACCGCAAGGTCAGCAGTTCGAAACTATCAGCGGTTCCGCGGGAGAAAGATGAGGCGTTCTGCTCCTGTAAAGATTTACAGCCTCGGAAACCCTGTGCAGGGTCGCTATGAGTCGGAACCGACTCCATGGCACTTAACAACAACAACAACAACAAAATTACACATAGGTTTGAGTCATGAGGACACTTGTTTGCATTCTGACCACAAGGTCAGGGAGGGAGGGAGAGTGTGGTGGGGATGAGCTACAGCCTCTGCTATGTGTCTTAAGTGTCTGAACCAACCTAAATTTTCTCCTTCTCCTCCATGCTCATTTCTGTTTTTGTCTTTAGAACATTTTATTGCATGCAGATTCTTTAGTATTGGAAGTTTCCTTGGAAGACCCTGCTTGTCTCTCCTGTTTACAAATAGGACATGCTCCTTGAGGGAAGGGATTATCCCTTGGTCACACAGTGACTCAGAGTCAGAGCACAAGTCTTTGGATTCTAGTCCAGACTTTGAGTTCAGTCCTCTTCCATGGAGAATGTCATCTTCTATGAGTGCCTGCTTCGCCATAGGAGCTGATTCCCCAACCCTCAGATCTGCTCAGCTCTCCCCTGACCCTCTCCCCCACTTCTCACCCTGCCAGAGGGCTCACTCCCATAAACTTCTCTTAAAAATCTTTTATGACTCAGTCCCGGCTCCCAGTCTACTCCGCACCATATGTGGGCTTGTTAATTCCTTTAAGGGTCTATGCCTTAAAGGAATAGATAGACAGGGCATAGATAGACAGGGCAGCAGCTGCTTTCACTCTTGGAAAAGGCCAGTAGATAGAAGGATGAGCCTTTCCAGACTGAGGGATGGGCCAATCAGAATGCTAGACACAAAGAAAGAAACAAACATATTTTGAATATCCTCTATTGTGGAAGGAAGCTCTGGTAGTGTAGTGGTTACGAGTCAGGCTGCTAACTTCATGGTCAGCATTTCAAAACTACCAGCATTTCCTTGGGAGAAAGATGAGATTTTCTGCTCCTGTAAAGATTTACAGTCTTGGAAACCCTATGCAGGGTTGCTATGAATCGGATCCAACTCCACGGCACAACATCACTACCACCACCTATTGTGGAAGATTGTGCTAGGTACATTTACTTTTGAAAACCAGGTTGAAGTCCTGATTGTGCAGTTAAATCTTGTTGTTAAGTGCCATCGAATTAGTTCTGACTCACAGTGAGCTAATATACAGTAGAACTAAACACAGCTCGATCCTGGGCCAACCTCACTACTATAGCCACGCTTAAGTCCATTGATGTTGCCACTTGGCCAATCCAAGTCCTTGGGGGTCTTCCTCTTTTTCTCTGGTCCTCCACCTTACCAAGCATGATATCCCTCTCCAGTGATGGGTCCCTCCTGATAATATGTCTGAAGTATGAGAGACAAAGTTTGGCCATCTTGGCCTCCAAAGAGTACTCTGTTTGCACTTCTTCCAAAATGGATCTATTGGTTCTTTTGGCAGTCCATGGCAGTTTCAAAATTCTCCTCCAACACCATAACTGAAAAGCATCAATTCTTCTACAGTC
>NW_006408544.1:21825638-21833675 GCF_000296735.1 Chrysochloris asiatica
TATTCCTTCCATCTTCTCTTGATGCTTTCTGCATCATTCAATCATTTGCCCAGAGAATCTTTCAATAATGAAAGCTGATACTTGAATTTTTTCTTCAGTTCCCCCAGCTTGAGAAATGCTGAGTGTGTTCTTCCTTTTTAGTTTTCTGATTCCAGATCTTTGCACATTTTGTTGTAGTATTTGGCTTTTTCTTCTTAAGCAGATCTTGGAAATTTTCTGTTCAGGTCTTGTACCTTGTCATTTCTTCCATTTGCTTTAACATCTTTATGCTGGAGAGCAAATTTCAGTGTCTCTTCTGACATCCATTTTGACCTTTTCCTTCATTCTTATCTCCTTAATGACTTTTTGCTTTCTTCATGTATGATGTTCTTGATGTCATCCCACAAGTCTTCTGGTCTTCAGTCTTTAGTGTTTAATGTATCAGATTTGTTTTTCAGATGATCTCTGAATTCAGGTGGGATATAGTCAAGGTCATATTTTGGCTCTCGTGGACTTGTTTTCATTTTCTTCAGCTTCCGTTTGAATTTGCATACGAGTAATTGATGGTCTGTTCCGCAATCTGCCCCTGGCCTTGTTTTCACAGATGATATGGAGCTTTTCCATTGTATTTTTCCACAGATGTAGTCAGTTTGATTTCTACGTATTCCATCTGGTTAGGTCCATGTGTATAATTGTCTCTTATGCTGTCTAAAGAATATATTTGAAATGAACAAATATTTGGTTTTTCAGAATTTTGTCATGTGATCTCCAGCATCATTTCTATCACCAACACCATATTTTCCAAGTACTGATCTGTCCTTTTTGCTCCCAACCTTTGTATTCCACTCACCAGTAATGATCAATACATCTTGATTGCACGTTTGATCAATTTCAGATTGAAGATGTTGGTAGAATTCTTCTATTTCATCCTCACTGGGTTTAGTGGTTGATTTGTACATTTGAATAATAGTGGTATTCACTGGGCTTCCCTGTAGGCTCATGAATATTATCCTATCACAGACAACGATTTACCTCATGACTGATCTGGATATGTTCTTTATGACAATGAATGCAACACTATTTCCCTTCAATTTGTCATTCCTGGCATAGTAAACATGTGGTCTCATTTTCAAAATGGCCAATACCAATCCATTTCAGTTCACTAATGCCTAAGATATTGATGTTTATGATGTTCCATTTCATTTTTGATAACTTCCAATTTTCCTACTTTCATCCCATGTTCTTAGTTTCAATGGATGTTTACAGCTGTTTGTCTTCATTTTGAGTTGTGCCCACCAGCAAATGAAGGTAACCCTGGGCTTTTCTTCCACGGGCTTTACTGCACTCACGTCATCACAGTCAACTCTGCTTTAAGGAGGCAGCTCTTCCCCAGTCGCATTTTGAGTGTCTTCCAACCGGAGGGGCTCATTTTCCAGCACTATATCTGACAGAAGGAGCTCTGGTAGTGTGAAGGTTAAGAATCGGGCTGCGAACCGCAAGGTCAGTAGTTCGAAACTACCAACTGTTCCATGGGAGAAAGATGAGGCTTTCTGCTCCTGTAAAGATTTACAGCTTCGGAAACTGTGTACAGGGTCACTATAAGTCAGAATCGACTCCACAGCACATAACCACCACCATATCTGACAGTGTTTCTCTGCTATTTATAAGGTTTTTCAGTGACTACATATTTGAAAGTAGTTAGTCACTCCTTCTTCCTAGTCTGTCTTCGTCTGGAAGCTCATCTGAAACCTGTCCACCATGCGTGACCCTGCTGGTATTTAAAATACCGGTGGCATAGTTTTCAGAATCATAGCAGCTCACAAGCCACCACAGTACAACAAACTGACACAAGAGTGGTGGGAGTAGTTAAATACCTTGGGTAATTTACTCAAAATTTCACAACCTCAGTTTCCTTATGTGTAAAATGGGTAGTAATGCTGGCCTATTGCAGAATTATTCAACTGTTCAGATTTGGAAAAGACTCTTAGACTCAACACGTAATTCTTTTGATTTTTCTATTGAATTATCATTGAAGTTGTAGGGGCTGGGGATGAACATTGGACGTTGAGTTAGGCCTAACTAACAAACAGCAACAACAACAACAATTAAACCTGTTGCTATTGAGTTGATTCTGACTTATATTGAATTGATTCTGGCTCATGACAGAAGGTTTTCTTGTTTGTAAGCTTTGTGCTGACAGATTGCTAGGTCTTTCTTCTGTGGTATCTCTGAGTGGGTCTGAACTGTCAAACTTCAGGTTAGCTGTTGTTTTTGTTAGTTGCCGTTGAATTGATTCCAACTCATAGCCACCCCATGTGTGGAGAACAGAGCTGTTCCATAGTTTTCTCCCCACCTCCAAGGCTGTGATCTTTCAGAAGTAGACCACCAGGCCTGTATTATGAAGTGCCCCTGGGTGGGTTTGAACCACCAACCTTTAGGATACTTGCTGTTGTTAAGTGTCGTCCAATCAGTTCTGACCCATAGCGACCCTGTATATGGTTTCTGAGGAGTAACTGGTATGTTTGGACTGCTGACCTCGTGGTTCTCTGTCCACTGCTAATCCTATAGTGCCACACCAGGTGTTGAGTGCAAACAGCTTGTGCTTTTCAGCAACCTAGAAACCAGACTCTTTGCCTGCTCACTTGGAAAGGTTTTTGCATCAGAATATAAAATCAATTCCAAGGGAGGCAGCTCCTACTTTGTCCCATAAGTATCTAAGCAAAGCTGTGATCAGGGCACAATGAAGAGCTACCTGCTCTGTTTCAATACAAAGTGTGGCAAAGCTGGAGAGATGGAGAAAATGCCCTTTAAGGGTTTCTTCTTCCTCACCGTCAGCTCACATGGGTATGTCTTCTCTTTTGGGGAGGGCTATGCTGTCAGGAAGGAGCCCTATTCTGAGATTATGCAGGCTTCTTCCCTTAACTGCTGGCATCCTTGGGCAGTTACCTAACCCTAAGTTTTCCTCATCTGCACCACCTCATTGATGCTACTTTCTTGAGTGGTAAATAACCTGGCACACAGTGAATATTCCATAAATGTTTGTTCCCTCATCTATCCCACCCCCAAATATCCTTTTCCCCCAAGGACTCTCACCCAGCCCTGGGGCATAGCACAATAAAGCTCCATAAAACACAGCTTCTCCAAGTCTAGCTTTAGAAATTACTTTGAGTTGACTCATCACATTGTTTGAATTATGGCAATATGGAAATACAGAAAACCCACAGTGAGCCAGCTTTTCCCCATATATAAAACAGGGTTATGATCCCATATAAACTTTTAAAACAAAATACTTTAGTTTATATCTTCATACATATGATTGAAAAAAGGAAAAAAAAGAACACATTGCAAACGACATAATTCAAACCAACACCCTTGCTTATTGGTCTCTCAGGCCTCTTTTCTTTATCTTCATATTTCATTTTTATAGCATCCTGGGCCAGCCTACACTGTGATGAATTGTGGCTTTTGAGTGACTTCAGAATCTTGATTGCTTTCCTACTGTCCTTCAGTTCATCCACTCTTCTCTGTGTTCATTGCCACAGTGTGTACCAGGCCAGAAGGATCCCTTTCCTGGACCACTAACAACCTTCCAATGAATTGCCTTGGCAGCAATGAGGAGGCAAATGGATAGGATGGGGTAGTAAGAATCACTATCTTAAAACACAAATGTGTGCATGACTTTCCCAATGTAAAACCTTCAGAAGCTCTGCACTGCTGTCAGAATAAAATCTCAGCTCCTGAAGAGCCCTGCACAGCTCCCCATCATTATGGTTTACTTCTTTGGGACACCTCCTGCTATTCTCTCCATTGCTTTAAATATGCCCCTCTGTGTTCCCTCTTCCTGGAAGGCTCTCTCCTTTAAACCTCTCCCTTCCCTCTGTTTATTCATCCACATCTTGAAAAACTCAGTGTATATATCACTTCCTCAGGGAACACTTACTGTGCTGGACCTATATTTCTTTCCCTCTCCAGACCAGGTTACAGTCTCTAGTTCTATATTACCTTAAGGAGCCCTGGCAGTGCACAGTGCAAAGTGAAAAGATTAAACGAACTGAAATACTGACAGTTCGAATCCACCCCATGGCTTCACAGGAGAAAGATCTGATGATCCTTTTCAGTTCAGATAGAACACCCGCTGGGGCAGTTTTGCTCTGTCACATGGCATCACTGTGAGACACAAATTGACATGGTGAGCCTAATAATATGTTTGTTACCTTAGAAATACTGATGTTTTTCTCTATGAAAGAAGTGATGGTAAGTGAAAAATGTGTTTTCATTTCCAAGCTGTGGCTTCTACAAGGACAACGACTAAGTCAATTTTGTCCTTGTGTCACCAACACTTAATAAAATGCCTTCTTACATGCTGGACACTCATAAAAGATTTTCTGAGTTAAAAATATACCTCTAATCCAATCTTGGTTCCATTACCATTGATACCCAAGGTCACTTCAATGGTAACTTTAACACCATTCTCACCAGTAAAATGGGAATAATGATACCCACTTTGTTGTGTTGTAAAAATTAAAGATAAGTAGGTAAAGTGTGCAACACATAATGATAACTTTCATTTGTTGAGTTCCTACTCTTGATATAGGCGATCTGGTGATGCTATGTTTAAACGCTTAGCTACTAACTGAAAGATCAGAAGTTCAAACTCATGTTTGCTTCAAAGGAGAAAGGCATAACAGTCTCCTTCTGTGAATTTTTATAGTCTTGGAAACCCTATGAGGTGGTTGTACTGTGTCCTATATGATTGCTATGAGTTGCAATCAACTTTATGTCGGTGGATTTGGCTTTGGTTTTTGGTACTCTTAGAGATTTTGGGTTCAGAAGAAAAAGAATTTCTTTCTAACCCTATGATCATCGGTCATGGTCAATTATTCAACACTGGCTAATGCCCACCAGAGATGCACAATACCAAATTCTTGGATCAGTGTTCTGTTTGCACTTGGATGGCAAAGGAATATCAGTTGTTAGTTCTCAAATGAGACCTCCTCTTGGATGGCAGTACATGAAAGAATTGCCTGGGCATGGGCCCAGCTTTCTGTATGCA
Source organism: Chrysochloris asiatica (assembly GCF_000296735.1). Taxonomy (NCBI): domain Eukaryota; kingdom Metazoa; phylum Chordata; class Mammalia; order Afrosoricida; family Chrysochloridae; genus Chrysochloris; species Chrysochloris asiatica. The sequence continues at coordinate 21,830,671 of NW_006408544.1, forward strand.
ACATGTGTAGATATTCAAATACAATTTCATTTACTCCTAACCTCACCTGTCAAGAGCCCATATCCAATTAAAAAATACAAAGGATTGGTTTTTATGGCAAAGGTAAAAAGAGAATGGTAATTGTATAACTTGCTAATTATTCTTCTATTACTCTGCCTTCTGTCCTTACATGTTCAACCTTTTCTGGGAAACAGTAAAGGTGGCATAGGATCAAATTCTCCTACACAAGCATGGGAGATTTCCCTAGTTGCCAATCATGTTACCAAAGCCTCCTAGAGTTTTTAATTTGAGCAATGCATTCGAGATGATATCTTGAGAGATTCTTGGCAAATGGGCTGGCAGGGGATCCAGAGGATTGGAGATTGAAAACAGGCTACAATAGTATTAAAAGGCTCATCCTAGTTTAACATGCAGCATGTTAAAGTTTAAACCATGTGTCCTCATATGCCACTTCATGCGATCTTTATGTAAAACTTTGGTACTGTTAATGCTGGGATTGTCCAACTTTTTTTAAAGATAAGAAAGAATGGGGGACTTAGACACTGGCTACGCAAAATGGAGGAAACTGCAAAGGCAGGAAGTGACTGGCTTACAAGCTTTCAATAGGGAACCTGGCTCCACAGGATACAGGAAAAGGTAGAGTCTCCACTGAATTGTTTCCAACCTGTCTGGATGGGGTTGATAAAAGGTGAGGGGGAAAAGATTCCTGTGGTTCACTAGGGAATGATTGCTATCAGGTCTGACAGTGAGTATTGGAAAGGTAAATGTAAATGTTTGGTAACAAAAGGAGGGGAGTGACTGATTTTGCAGTTCAGGAGCAGAGAAACCCAGAACCATCAAGAGAGGAAAGCAAAGTGGAGACCCTGTCTAGGGAGGCAGTGACATTAGGGATGGAGGCAGAGACAATGACGTGGACAGAAGGAACAGCTAGGGACTCTGGACTCAGGAAGGGAGAGAGGCTGTGGGCTGGTAGCCAGGGGGCAGGCATGTGGGGTGTACCCTTTGGTGTTTGATGATGCATGCAAAGAATTGTGATCATTGTAATGAAACAATTTTTGTTTGTTTGTTTGTTTTTTTAAAGAGGGAGTTTAGTTTCAGAGTGTGCGGGGGGAATGTAGAATCCCCACTGAATGGTTTTCATTTTGTCTATACGGGTCTGGTGAAAGGAGATATGGATAAGATTCTTATGATTCAGTAGTGAGGAATTGTTATCATGACTAATTGTGATGGTCACAACTGTAAATGTAGAAGTTTTGTAACGTAAAAGGGTAAGTATTTAATCTTACATTCCAGGAAAAGAGGATAAGAGGACCAGCGTTGAACCTATCCATAGAAGCAATGACACCAGAGATGGAGGCAGAAGTGATGGCATGGGAGATAGAGCAGCTGAGGACTCTCGATTCATGGAAAGAGAAAGGCTGTGTGCTGTCAGCCAGGAGACAGACTTGCAGAATGTGCCCTTTGGTTGTTTAAATGAATATATACTCCTGAGTGTTTTTGTGTACATCAAAAACAAACAAACAACAACAAAAACACACACACACAAAAAACCCCTCAAAACTAAAACAAAAATACCCGGAGGGAATAAAAATAAATACTGTTAAAAAATAAATAAATAAAGATAAAAAAAGAGGGGTTCAGAAATTTGCGTAATATTGATCAGTTAGTTAATGGCACTGCCAAAATGTAACCCTGGTTTTCAGACTGAGTGGCATCTTATTCTTGTTTTTCTTTTTGTTATTGTTCTTCTTCTTGGTGTTCTATTTACTTATCATTACAAAAGTATAGATAATACAACAGCTGTCATGTAGACAATTCAGTAAGGCCAATATACCAATCATGTTGTGTTGTCCAAGTTTCACCAATATCCATTACGAAATTTTCCATCACCATAAAGAGAAACTCAGTGCTTCCTAAACAATGATTTCCACCCATGGTTGTTGTTATTAGTTGCTGTTGAGTCTACTTTCACATTGACCAAATGTATGTGAAGTATAACTACTCAGTCACCAAGACTGTATTCTGAAACACTTCTGGGTGGTCCAAAATGGCCAATCGTTCAGCTAGTAGCCATGCACTTAACCGTTTGTGCTACTCAGGGACTCCTTACCCTTGTAACCACTATTAAATTCTGGTCTCTATACACTGTCCCCACCTCTCACCTATCAGTTTGTCTTACTGTGGTGGTTTGTGTGTTGCTATGATTCTGAAAGCTAGACCATGGGTATTTTAAATACCAGTCCCATGGTAGACAGATTTAGCAGAGCGTACAGACCAAGACAAACTAGGAAAAAGGAAAGGAGAATCATTTCTGAAAGGTTAATCACTGATAACCTTATGAATAGCAGCAGAACATTGTCAATATAGTGTTAGAAGATGAGCCCTTCAGCTTGGAAGGCACTCAAAATATGACTAAAGAAGAGTTGTCTCTTCAAAGTAGAGTTGACCTTAATGAAATGAATGTAGTAAAGCTTTTGGGATCTTCATTTGCTAATGCGGAACATCTCAAAATGGGAAGAAACAACTGCAAACATCCATTAATTTTCAGAAGGTATAATACATGAAGTATGGATCTTTGGAAGTAGGAAAATTGGAAGTCATCAAAAATGAAATGAAACAAACAAAGATCTATATACTAGGCATTAGGGGTATTGGCCATTTTGAATTGGACAATCATATGGTTTATTATGCCAGCAGTGACATATTGAAGAGGAATGGCTTCACATTCATCATCAAAAAGAACATTTCAAGATCTATCTTGACATCTAGTTCCTTCTGTGATAGGATAATATCCATATGCCTACAAGAAAGATCTTGTAGAAAAGATTGGAGAAAAGACTGAAGCTATCAAAGATTTCAGTTTGCTTGGATCTACAATCAGTGTCCACAGAAGCAGCTGTCAAGAAATAAGTGATGTACTGCTTTAGTCAAATCTACACAAGATCTCCTTGAAGTGTTCAAGAGCAAAGATGTTAGTTTGAGGATTAAGGTGCACCTGACTCAAG
>NW_006408544.1:21834505-21838193 GCF_000296735.1 Chrysochloris asiatica
AACTTGCAGTTAAACAGCCTTGTGGCCCAATATTCCGTGTTGTTGTTGGAGCTCCACACTACACGTCTCGCTGCGGCTCCAAGTTCTCGCTGAATTTGGCTCCACATTTTCCTCCCCATCTATCCAGGACCTTCTAATATGCTCCCTTTCAGATCAATTGGCAGAAGTGGTAGTGGGCACTGTCTACTTCTTGTCTCAGGGTCATGGAAACTGAGATTGGTATGACCCTAATTGTTTCCATATATGTTCAATTTTCTTCACTCTACTTTGGACAGGGAGAGTTCAATAGTTGCACCTTAGGTACTACTCGTAAGCTTTAAGTCAGCTTTAAGCTGACTTGACAGTAGTTAATACCACTATGCATACTAGTTGATACTCACCAAAGTGAGATTTATTATATTGTCTTTGTTGACAATGTTATGCCAATTAACTTTGGTGTCACCTGAGACTATGGTCCTGAGTTCTCAGGCTAAGCGATTCATTCCTTCAAGGTATTTGGATATGGCTAAGACATTTTCAGAACTTTGTTCACTGTATGCGCTACTATATTCATGAATATATTTGCAGCACAGGTAAATATATATGCAAAAGTATCTTCTGTTGAATGTCTACATATACATGGTCATAGTCATATTCTCCTTCCTATACCTGTTCACCTTTAGTGTCTATTTATGCATCTGGTTGATGGTAGTTGTGTGTCATCGAGTCAGTTCCAATTCATGGTAACCCTGCATATGGTTTCTGAGACTGTAAATCTTTGTGGGTGCAGAAAATCTCATCTTTCTCCCACAGAGAGGCTGGTAGATTTGAACTGCTAACTTTGAGGTTAGCAGCCCACATAGTAACCTACTACACTAAGATTCCTTATCTATGAATTCACTCATAGATTCTTGTTATCACAGGACTATGTATATAATAATATTTACTTTTGTTGCCTTTGACTCCTGCAGTCTCCCCAGTGTCTTCATTTGGGTTCATCAATTTTATTGATTATCTCTCTCACAGTTGGTGGTCTAATGAAGAAGGGCTATTTTATTCATTTTTCCTCCAATTCCCTAAAGCCTGCCCTGTTCACCACCACAAGCAGAGCTCATAAACCCTCAGTGTTCCCACAGCACTTGTTCAAACACTTGAGTTTACATATAATGAGTAGGTGCAACACAACGTGGTTTGAACCACAGGGAAATATGATCTCCTTTGTGGTTTCCACTTAACAACATGGCGTCCAGAGAGAGAGTTGGGTGGAGATGAGTCTTATAGTGATGAGTAGCTTATAGATATTTTGTCTCTCATAACTATGTAGGCCAATTATTCTTATCCCTGTTTTATGAATAATGAATCGTATTACAGGAAAAATAATATCTTGTCTGCATAGGGAAAGGTAGTAGATCCAACAATTAATATATGCTAAGTTGCCCTGCTGGCACAGTGATTAAAATCACTTGACTGCTAATCAAAAGGGCAAACCCACCACCTGCTCCACAGAAGAAAGATATGGCAGTCTGCTTCTGTAAAGATGACTGCCTTGGAAACCCTATAGAGCAGTTCTACTCTGTCCTACAGAATTGACTCAACACCAGTGAGTTTAGTTTGATTTAGAATATACGCTAGTGAGACCAGTCATGGCTCAGTGAAGAATTCTTACCTTCCATATCGGAGATCTGGGTTCAATTCCTGAACAATGTACCTTAAGAATAGTGATCAGTCTGTCTAACAAGATTTGCGCATTGCTATAAATCTGACCATTATACATGGAGCTTCCAGACTAAGATTAGAAAGAAGAATCTAGAGATATGCTTTCAACAAGTCAGCCAATGAGAACTCTGTGGATCACAGTGGTTCCATCCTGTTGTGCATTGAGTTGCTGAACTGGGGATGACTTGACAGTAGCTATTAACACTACGCATCAATACTTTACACATGTATAACTTATTGAATCATCACAAACTCCTACACTGGAAGATGTTGGTGATCCCATTTTACAGATGAGAAAATTTAAGTTAAGCAAAATGAAATAACAGGTTTAATCAGAATTAGTGGCAGAGTCTAAAGCTATAATGTGGCCCCTGCTGAAATTTCAAGAAGTTTCCCCAACAGAGATTGTTGCTTCTGGAATCTGCCTTTTGAAAGGAAGCCTATACAAGCCAGAACTGTTCAACAAACCAGGATGAAGTGGCAACAGTCTACAACTATTAGACAAGGACGAAGGAATGGAATTATGAGGTGTCAAACAAATGGGAAACAATTGGAACACAATTATAAGGAAAATTTAGGCAAAATTCCAAGAAGCCAAACTCTTTCATTATAAAAACTCTCTTGTAAAGGAAGTAGAGAATGTCACCCTCTGACCCAAAAAACACATGTTCTAGAGAAAAATATATCAAATAAGTGAAACTCTTTGAAGAAAGAGGTCTTTATTCATTTAATTGGTCAGTTCCTGCTTATCCAGTCTCTCTCACAAGCAGATTCTATCCTGGACACTGCAGATTCAAAGCTGAAGAAAACTCTGTTCCTGCCTTCCAATTGTTTGTTGCTGAAAGGTTAGGGCGAGAAAGCACATGTGTGGATATTGTTGTTAGCTGCCACTGAATAGACCCTTATTTTATGGTGACATCATGCACAACAGAACAAAATGTTATCCGATCCCATGCCATTGAGTAGTGAGTGGACTACTGTGGTCCTTAGGGTTTTCATTGGCTGATTTTCAGAAATACACAGCCAGGTTTTTTCTTCTTAGTCCATCTTAGTCTGCGGCATCCTGTTTAGTAACATAACAACACACAAGCTTCCATTGTCAGATGAATGGTGACTGCATATGTGGCACACTGTCTGGAAACTGATGTTGGGCCTTCTATGTGGAAGCAGAGAATTCCATCCCTGACCACCCGCTGCACCACAAGTTGATAAACTCTCCAAGGTTGGAAAATGCAACAGCTGAGAGATCACAGAGGATGGTGCAACCTGGTTTGGGGAAATCAGAGAAGGCATCACAGAAGAGCTACCGTGAGCAGAACTTTAAAGAGGAGCTGTTGTTGTTACCTGCTGTTGAGTCAGCTCCAACTCTTAATGACCCTGAGTAGGGTCTCCAAGGAATGGCTGGTGGGTTTGATCTGCTGGCCTTTCGGTTCAAATTGACTCTGCAGTACAGTGCATTATGCTGCAGCACCACACCATATCTCCCAAAAGAGGAAAAGGCGTTTCCCAAACAGAAATGCAGGTAGGTACATCCCAGGCAGAAGGGAAAGCTTGGGCAAAAGCATGACACCAGCAAAATATATGGCAAATTCAGGGAACAGTAGGCAATCGTGCATTGTTGTTGTTAAGTGCTGTCTAGTCGATTTTGACTCATAGCGACACTGTATAGGTTTTCCGAGGAGCAGATGGTGAGCTTGAACTGCCAGGCTTGCTGATCAAATTGCTGTGCAGTTTGGCACATTAACCCACAGTGGCACACCAGGACTCCAGTCCTGCATTAATTGTAGGAAAAATGTATCAGATGGTTGACTGTGCTGACTCTCAAATTCCTGTGTTCCCCATATGCATCTTGGAACACAGATCTCACTATGTTGTTGTTGTTGTTAGGTGCCATGGAGTTGGTACCCACTCATAGTGACCTTATGCACAAAAGAATGAAACACTGCCCGATCCTGGGTCAACCTCACTACTGTTGCCATGCTTAAGTCCACTG
>NW_006408544.1:21839078-21840213 GCF_000296735.1 Chrysochloris asiatica
AAGACTCATTAACAACCTGAGATATGCAGATGATACAACCTTGCTTGCTGCAAGTGAAGAGGACTTAAAACATTTACTGATGAATATCAAAGAGCACAGCCTTCAGTATGGATTACATTTCAATGTAAAGTAAACAAAAATCCTCATCACTGGACCAATAAATAACATTGTTATCAATGGAGAAAAGATTGAAGTTGTCAAGGACTTCTTTCTTCTTGGATCAACCATCAACACTCAAAGAAGCAGCAGTCAAGACCTCACTATAGAAGGCTGACAAATGTAGCTTGAGAAATAATAGATAATTGAGAATGAAGCACATTACTGCTTATCTATCTGCATGCAGCATTTCTTCTCATGAACCACAAGCTTGGTGACTGAACTCACCAGCTGATCCTTGGAAACCCTCTACAGCATCCCGATTAGTTGGAATCGATTCAGCGGCACTTAACAACAACAGAAACAAATAGTTCAATCAGTGTCACTGCTAGGGAAATGTCAGATAGGATATAGTGAGGAGAGTAAGCACAGTGGACTCTGGAGCCAGATTGCCTAGGTCTGAATCTGACACTGCCACTTAATAGTTATGATACCTACCCTCTATGTGCCATTCTTCCTTCATCTGTAAAATGGGGATATGAATAATACCAATCACCCAGGATTGTTGTGAGAACTAGCCTTGAGCCCTGTGGTAGACAATTAACCACAAAGTCCATGGTTCAAATCCACCAGCTGTTCTGAAGGAGAAAAATGGGGTTTTCTGCTTCCTTAAAAATGTATAATCCCAGATATCCCACAGAGCAGTTTTACTCTGTCTGTTATCGTCACTTTGAATTGACTTGACAGCAGTGGGGATTCTGTGATTATTTTTAATCAGTGCAATGTTTCTCAACCCAGATCTCCTCACACTAAATGGGGAAAAATGCCTATGGCTTATACTTACTCTTCTGAGGTAAATAGAATGAATAATTACTTGAATGAGATTTAAGAGTGCTTCTAGTTCAACTAACTCAGTTTAGAAGACTGATTTTAGGCAAATTATATTACAGTCTTACCTGCACCTTAATTCTTTTAATGTTTTATTGTGAATTATGTGATAGTTTACATGGGAGAACATTAGTTTTACATTCATCCTATC
>NW_006408544.1:21864000-21864738 GCF_000296735.1 Chrysochloris asiatica
TATGGCAGAAGAAATTCTAAAGTTGTTGTTGAGCATAGAGAAGCTAAAGCGATTAGAAAAAATGAGAAAGTAAAAGATCTGAACAGAAAATTTCAAAGGGCAGATTGGAAAACAAAGTAAAGTATTATAATGACATGCTCAAAGACTTAGACTTAGAAAACCAAAAGGGAAGAACACACTCAGCATTTCTCAAGCTGAAAGAACTGAAGAAAAAATTTAAGCTTTTGGTTGCAATATTAAAGGAATCCTATGGTGTGGTGCTGTGGGTTATATAAAGCACTGGATCAAAAGGTCAGTTTGAATTGCAAGTGGTTCAAACTCACCACCCACTCCTTAGGAAACCCTATATAGGGTCGCTATGAGTTGGAACTGACTACGGCACTTAACAACAACAATGGGAAAAATACTGAATGATGCGAAGAGCATCAAAAGAAAATGAAGGAATATGTAAAGTCACTGTACAACAAAGAACTGGTTGATGCTACCATTTCAAGAGATAGCATATGATCAAGAATTGATGGTATTGAAGGAAGAAACTCAAGTCATTTGAACAGAACAAGGGAACATTGAATGGTTTAAAATCAGGAAAGGTTCACGTGAGCCAGGGTTGTATTTTCTCACCATACTTATTCATTCGGTATGCTGAGCAAATAATCCAAGAAGCTATATTACATGAACACAAATATGGCATCAAGACTGGAGGAAGACTACTTAACAACCTGCAGTATGCAGATAATA
>NW_006408544.1:21865768-21872447 GCF_000296735.1 Chrysochloris asiatica
TGAAGTTATCAAATAATTCATTTTGCTTGAATCCACAATCTACACCAATGGAAGCAGAAGTCAAGAACTCAAATACTGTATTGTATTAGGCAAATCTGCTGCACAAGAACTCTGTAAAGTGTTCAAGAGTTAAGATATTAGTATGAGGGCTAAGATGCACCTGAGCAAGATTTGGTATTTTCAATAGCCACATATACATATGAAAGTTGGACAATGAATAAGGAAGACTAGAAGAATTGATGCATTTGAGTAAGGTGTTGGAGAAGAATATTATATGTATCATGTTATTGTTAAGTGCCGTCGAGTCAGCAGAAAAACAAACATATTTGTCTTGGAAGAAATATAGTCAGAAAGCTCCTTCGAAGCCAGAAGGATGAGACTTTATCTCTCATACTTTGGATGTATTATCAAAAGGGACCCATCCCTAGAGACAGACAACATACTTGGTAAAGTGGAGAGTCAGCAAAAAAGAGGAAAAGCTTCAATGAGAAGGATGGCACAGTAGTAACAATAATGGGCTCAAGTGTAAGAATGATTGTGTGGATGGCTCAGGACCTGGAACTGTTTCATTCTCTTGTGCATAGGGTCACTATGAGTCAGAATCAACTCTATGGAACCAAACCACCACAACAACTAACAGCTGTTCTGCAGGGAAAAAAGATGTAGTGGTCTGATTATATAAAGATTTCCAGCTTCAAAACCCTATGGTGTAGTTTTACTCTCTCTTTTTGGGTCTCTGTGAATCAGAATTGACTTGATGGTAGTGTGTTTGTTGTTTTTGCTTCTTTTTGTTTAGGAACCCATAGTTCTGGATTGTTTGCCAGGGCTTCTTTTAGAGGTCTAGGAGAGATCGGAGGGAGGGATGTGATTTTTGTCCATATGTTCCTTGTTAAGGTCTGGGCAACCCAACCCTTTTGTACTTTACTTCTGAACTAGAGAGTAAGCAGTGGTGTCATGGTTTTACTGGAAACTACTGCAAAGATCAGAAGGAAAGGGAGTGTGTGAGGCAGCCCTGGTCCCTTCTGGAACACTCCTGGGGCAGCAGGGAATGCTCTGGGCTCTAATGAGTTGCAGCCTCACGTGGAGGCTTTTAGAAGGTCTATCCACAGTGGCCCCCATTTTCCTGGAGACACAAACCATATCACCATCATGAATGCTAGTAAGTATGCATTTAGTTGTTTGTTAAATGCCTTTCCCTCTTCTGATCAACAACTATTTCCATCAGACCCCACAAATCCCCATAAAGAAGAGCTTGCAATTTGCATTTGGCAGCACATAAACTAGAGCATGATTGCCTTGGACTGTCTTACTTTTATAATTGTTCAGGGTAACATGTATTGATTTAAAAATAGAAAAGTTTGGTAATATATTTATTATTATTGTTGTTAAGTGCTGTCGAGTCAGTCCCGGCTCATAGCGACCCTGTATAGGGTTTCTGAGGAGCAGCTGGTGAGCTTGAACAACCAACCTGGTGGTTCAAACGTATCTTACAGTCAAGCTCACTAGCCCACAGTGCCAGTAATTCTGAATTAATATAATCTTCCCTTAAAATTTTTAAGAGGAAAAAATTTAGGAGTTAGTAATAAAGTCTGTCATATTATCTCTAGTTTTTTTGGGATACATAAATAAGAAAAGGGGTCAAGCCCAGAATCTTGTGACTCCAAGATCATTGCGTAGTCTTCTGGGCTAAGACAGCATCAATTTCCAGGAAGATGAAGCATTGACATTCATTTTAGCATATACTATGGGTCAGCCACTGAGTTGGGCACATGACATTTGTTACCTTATTCAATGCCTTCTTCCCAAATGGGAAACTTGAGACACAGAGTTGGCAGTGACTTCTTCAAGGATGCATATCTAGGGAGGGGTGTAGCCAAGGATCAAATACTGTCAGACTCCAAAGCCAGAGTATGAGAAGGCCAACATTACAGAAATCCAGTTCAATTATAGGTCTTGAGTCTTGTTAAAAAATCGCCTATGCCAAGTCCCATGTAAGGAACAGAAAGAAAATCTACTGATGACTTTGCATCTTTTTCTTTCTTCTCCAACTTCACCTCCTCCTTCCTACTTTCTGCTAATGACCTTATTTCCTCATATCACCAAGAAAACAGATGTACTTTGTGTCCAAGTAGCTAGTAAGTAAGGCAAGCATGGGCTTTAAGATAAAAAGCATGGGAATCTTCACTACAGTTTAATAACTAAGCGCAAGTAAGCCCACGTTGCCTTGCTTATTGAGTACTCTACACCTGGGTGCACTCTATTGGTAACCTCCACCCATTCCCACTTCATGTCTACTGGTAGTCATGCCTCTGAGCTCTGTCTTCCCACCTTCCTGCTGCTCTCAAAGTTCAGTACTTTCACTGGCACGCCAGCCCTGCACCTCTCATTTATCAAGAATCTCTGATACTTGATCTCTGAAAAATCATACTGTGTGTTCTTAAATCAGTATTTTAACTGAGTTTCATTTTTTTTTTTTTAATCAATTAAAGGAGGTAATACCAATACACCAGGACTTCTGTGAGGAGCAAAGGAATCAGGAGTAGGAATACCTTTTGTAAGGTACAAAGACCACTAAGTGCAAGGGGTTAGTATTCTTGGAAGATGACAGAAGGCATTTTTTTGTTTTTGAATAATGATAATGGCACCAAAGTAGAGGACTGGATGATCCCACCCAAGAAATCTCCTATCAATTGTATTCCCCACAGTTCTCCAACATTTGCTTCCTTTTCTTTCCCATCTTGAATTAGCAAAGTCTTCTAGGATCCTTATAAATGTACTTAACTCCCTCAAATAGTGTGTAATAAGAGAGATGTTTATGGTTTTAAGCTAAACCTATGTCCTTAAAATAGTCTGTGAGCCTGAATCTCTTTGGAGTAATTATGAAGATAGACAACTCAGTATTAACTCAGAATGACAGAAATGGTCCTTGTAATTTGTGTCCTTTCTGAGATCCAGCTTTCCTTCCCATAGTAAAGGCACTAACACCAACCCTCGCCCCAGCTCACTCAACAAACACTCACCAAGGCCCAATAGAGACCACAGAAGAATTGGCTGTGCTCTTAAATTGTAAAATTTCCAAATACTATGTTGTTTTTAAAATAATTAGAGAACATACACATCAATAATAAAAGCAAGCCATGCCTTTCCAATTATCCCACAGGAAAGGGGATTAAAAGATAAAACTACATATTAAAAACCACAGATACTTGGCATGAGTGCACTCTCCCTCTCACACTCAAGGCAGACATGGCTAATTGATCACAGTGTTCTCTGTAGGTCACAAAGACCAATATGGTTATAATGGTAGAGGAGTCTGTAATGGGACAGCATTAGTGGAATTGGAAATAAGCTAAATGAGGAACTACAGTTAAGAATGGCATGATGGTAAGCTATCAAACTGCTTGCTTGGACAAAGCCACTTATATTGCTGGATCCAGAAACAAAACTGTTTCCAAATCTGAATCTATGCTGATTCTAGGGTGAAAACTAGAAAGTCCCAGTTTATGCCTTTTGAGATCCATTCTGGAAAAAGAATCTATACCAATAACTTAGTCAATCTTCATAGAAGAAATTTTTAGTGATACAGGGCAGGGACTTAAGTGGATCATAAATCTTAACTATCATCTTCACCCTAATGTCTGTTCCTTAGCATTGCCCAGCACATAGGACAATGCACATGGGAAAGTCTTTGCTCTTATAGAACTCACATTCCAGAAGGTAAAAAGTAACTATTCACCAACACATAAATGAAAGGTAAATCCAGATAATGATCAAATTCCAAAGGAAATAAATCAGGATCATGTGATTTCTGATGACTAGGATTGGGGCTATTTTAGAGAGGGAGACCAGACAGACCTCTCTATAATGAGATTCAAACATTGCCAAGGGACCAGACTTGCAAAGACTCCAGGAAAGAACTTTATGGGAAGGAAACAAAGACCCTGAGGCAAAATCAAGCTTAGAATGACCAAAGGACAAAAGGAACACTGTCAAAACAGGAGTTAGTAGGGTGTTGTTCATAGTAATCCTGTATAGGCTGGTGGATTTGATCTACTAATCTTGAGTTAGCAGTTGTTGTTGTTGTTAAGTGCTGTCCAGTTGGTTCTGACTCATAGTGACCCTGTATAGGGTTTCCGAGGAGCGACAGGTAAGCTTGAACCGCTGGCCTTGCAGTTTAAATGGCTTTGCAGTCTGGCACATTAACCCACAGTGCCACACCAGGACTCCCAGTAGTCCAGTGTTTATCCTACAGTGCCACACCAGGACTCTGAGTGGGAAGTAGAGTAGGGGGAAATGAGAGGTATGCAGAGGCCAGATAACTCATGGCCAGATCACAAAGGGCCAAGGGGGTGGTCGAGAGGAATGTAAGGTGGTGTGGCACTGTAAAATCGATTTGAGCCACAAAGTTGGCAATTCAAGCTCACCATTGGCTCCTCAGAAACCCTATACAGGATTGCTATGAGTCAGAACAAATTCAATGGCACTTAACAACAACAACAAACATTGCAGCGAGAAGACATTGGGAGTTTTAAGCAGAGCTTTAAGCCCATTATTAAGCCCGGCTCTCAAGAGTTTCTGATTCAGTAGGCCTAGGCCTAGTGTGTTGTTATTAGTTGTCATAGTGACCCTATGCACAACAGAACTATACACTGCCTGTCCTTCACCATTTTCACAATTGTCGTGTTTGAATCCATTGTTGCTGCCACTGTGTCAAACCATCTTGTTGCAGGTCTTCCTATTTTTCAAAGTCTCCATTTTTTCAAGTATGATGTCCTTCTCCATGAACTAGTTCCTCCTGATAGCTTGCTTGTTCAAAGTTTGAAAGACAAAGTCTCACCATCTATATGTTTAAGGAGCATTTGGAGTCCTAGTGTGGTGCTGTGGGTTAATATACTGGACTGAAAAATCAGTTTGAACTAAAAGATCAGAGGTTCAAGCTCACCAGCTAATCCTTGGAAACCATATAGAGGGTCACTCACTATTGGTTGGAACCCAACTCTATGGCACTTAACAATAACAACAACATTAGTTGTACTTCTTCCAAGACAGATTTGTTTGTTCTTCTGGTAGTCCATGGTACTTTTAATATTCTCCTTCAAAAACATAATTCAAATGCATCCATTCTTCTCTGGTCTTCCTTAACTCATTGTCCAACTTTCACATGCATATGATGCTATTGAAAATACCATAGTTTGAGCCAGGTGTACTTGAATCCTCAAACTGGTATCTTTCCTCTTTGATACCTTAAGTAGATCTTTTGCAGCAATTTGCCTAATGCAATCTGGTATTTGGGTTTTTGCCTACTGCTTCCACAAGTATTTATTTTGTATCTAAGCAAAATGAATCCTCTGGCAACTTCAATCTTTTCTCTATTTATCACGATGTCATTTATTGGTCCAGTTGTGATGCTTTTTGTTTTCTTTACATTAAGGTGCAATCATACTGAAAGCTGTAGCCTTTGATCTTCATCAGTAAGAATTTCTAATTCCTCTACACTTCCAGCAAGCAAGGTTGTGTCATCTGCAAATCAAAGGTTGTTAATGAGTCTTCCTCCAAACTTGATGCCATATTCTTCTTCATATAATCCAGCTTCTTGGATATATTTGTTCAGCATACAGATTGAATAAGTATGGTGAAAAGATATAATCCTGAAGATCACCTTTCCTGACTTCTGTACCATTCAGTATTCCTTTGTTCTGTTTAAACAACTGCCTCTTCGTCTATGTACAGGTTCTTTATAAGCACAATTAAGTGTTCTTTAATACCATAAATATAATCCATAGTTTGTTATGATCCACACAGTCAAAAGCCTTTGGATAGTCAATAAAGCACAAGTAAACATCTTCCTGATATTCTCTGCTTCTAACCAAGATCCACCTGATATCAGCAATGATATCACTCCTTTCCACTTCCTCTTCTGAAGCAGATTTGAATTTCTGGAAGCTCTCTGTCAATGTACTGCGGTGAATGAGTTCTAACTATCTGTAGCAAAATTTTGTGTGCTTGTAATATTAATGATATTGTTTGATTATTTCTGCATTCCATTGAGTTACCTTTCTTCAGAATGGGCACAAATATGAATCTCTTCCAATCCATTGGCCAAGTAGCTGTCTTCCAAATTTCTTGGGATAGATGAGTGAGTGCCCCTAGCACTGCAGTAGTTTGTTAAAATATTTCACTTGGTATTCTGACAATTAGTGGAGCCTTTTTTTTTTTTTTCATCAATGCCTTCAATGCATCTTGGACTTATTCCTTCAGTAGCATTGACTCTTGATCATATGCTACCTCTTGAAATGGTTGAACATTAACCATTTCTTATTGGTAGAGTGGCTTTGTATATATTTTTCATCTTCTTTAGATGGTTTCTGCACCATTAATGTTTTCCCAAATAATCCTTCAGTATTGCAAGTCAAGGCTTGAATTTTGTCTTCAATTCATTCAGCTTGAAAAATGCTGAGCATGTTGTTTGGTTCCTTTTGGTTTTCTAACTTCAGATCGTTGCATATTTCATTATAATATTTGACTTAATTGTCTTGAGCTGCCTTTTGAAAGTTTCTGTTCAACTCTTTTACCTCCTCATTTCTTCCATTTGATTTAACATTCTATGCTATAATGCAAGTTGCAGAGTTTCTTCTGACAACCATTTGGGTCTTTTCTTTGTTTCTTGTCTTTTTTTTTT
>NW_006408544.1:21875402-21888670 GCF_000296735.1 Chrysochloris asiatica
TGAATCCAGCTTGAACCTCTGGAAGTTCTCTGTCAATGTATGATTGTAGCCGTTTCTGTATTACCTTTAGCAAAACTTTACTTGCTTGAGATATCAAAGAAATTATCCGATGATTTCCGCATTCTGTTGGGTCACCTCTCTTTGGAATGGGCACAAATATTGATCTCTTCCAATTAGTTGGCCATATAGTTGTCTTCCAAATTTCTTGGCAGAGATGAATGAGTGCCTCTTGTGCCGCCTCACTTTTTTGAAAGATTTCAGTTTTTATTCCATCAATTTCTGGTGCCTTGTTCTTTGCCACTTCTTTCAATGCACGTTGGACTTCCTCCCTGAGTATCATTAGCTCTTGTTCATATGGTACCTCTTGAAATGGTTGAACATTAACCATTTCCTTTTGGTACAATGACTCTGTGTATTCCTTCCATCTTTTCTTGTATATTATAAAAGGGATATAAGCAGCAACATTTTTGAAATAAAGACAAAAAGAGAGTCTTCATTACCATCATCTGCCTGAGACTCAAAATGACACATTGACTTTGTGTCATTGAATCCGTACCTCCCTCCAAGCTCTCACAAATTGTCGGGGCTGGTCCCCGGCAGTTTTAATTTTCTCAAGCTTTAGATTGTACTTGCATATGAGTAATTGATGGTCTGTTCCACATTCTGCCCCTGGACTTGTTTTGACTGATGATATGGAGCTTTTTATCCATCTGTTTCCAAGATGTAGTCAATTTGATATCTGTTTATTCCATCTGGTGAATATAAGTATATAGTAATCTTTATGAAGTTTAAAAAAAGGTATTTGCAATGAAGAAATCATTGGCCTTACAAAATTCTATCATGCAATCTCCAGCATCGTTTCTTTCACCAAGGTCATGTTTTCCAACAAATGATCTTTCCTCTTTGCTCCCAACCTTTGCATTCCAGTCACAAGTAATTATCAATGCATCTTGATTGCATGTTTGATCAATTTCAGACTGAAGAAGTTGGTAGAATTCTTCAGTTTCATCCTCAGTGGCTTTAGTGGTTGGTGCATAAATTTGAATAGTAGTGTTATTAACTAATCTTCCTTATTATTTTTAAGTGCTGTTCAGTCAGTTCTGAATCATAGCGACCCTGTACATTGTAGGGGTATGGGTATTATTCTATTACAGCATTTTGCTTCAGCTAAATCTTAAAATGTTATTTTTCATGATGAATGTGATATAATTTCTCTTCAATTTGCTATTTCCAGCATAGTAAATCATGGGCTTGTCAGATTCAAAATGGCCAATACCAACCATTACATTTCAGTTCACTAATAATGACTAGGTATGGATACTCATGCATTACATTTCATTTTTTACAACATCCAATCTTCCTAGATTCATACTTTGAACATTTCACGTTCTGATTATTAATGTGTATGTTTAGAGTTGTTTCTCTTCATTTTGATTTGTGCCCCATCAGTAAATGAAGGTCCCAAAAGCTTTACTACATTTGTGTCATCAAGGTTAACTCTGCTTTGAAGAAGCAGCTCTTTCCTAGTTTCATTTTAAGTGTCTTCCAACCTGAGGGCCTCATCTTCCAATACTATCTGACAATATTCTGATGGTATTCATTATGTTTCAAGATTCAATATTCTGGTGCTATCTGAAAGTGTTTCACTGCTATCCATACAGTTTTCTGTGGCTAAATGTAGTCTGCCTCTCCTTCTTCCCAATATGTCTTAGTCTGGAAGTTCAGTTGAAATCTGAACTACAATAAGGAAGACTAGTTAATTTTGGTGATTGATGATCATGAGGGCATTCAAAATACCAGTGGCATAGCTTCCATTGTCACAGCTGCACTACAATGTGACAGACTGACAGGTGAGTGGTGGGCAGAGCCTGTAGTCCCAGTGAAACCTTCAGATCACTGTAATCTCATGAGAGACCACGAGGTAAGTGCTCTTGGATTTCTGATTCTCAATAGCAATGTAAGAAAATAAATGGTTGCTAAATTTTGGGAGTAAATTGTTAGAAGAGGTTTGGAAAATGAAGGCACACAGATTGCAGGTGGCAGAGATAGAATTGGACACCTGAACATCTGGTTCCCAGACCAGTGCCTTTTCCAGCATACCTTGTTACCTGAGTCAAGATCAGTTTTGCAATTACATGATTACAGGGAGGTATTCAGGAAAAGATGAGCTATTTATGTCTCCAAAGAAGAGAGGAGAGAGAAGACCCTCAATAACTAATTGGGTAGAGACTGGAGAGAGGTGGAGGGGAAGTCATTAATCTAATAGACAGGTGGAAATGAGAAGGCCAAACCCCACACCCACCTGCTGCTGCCCTTGCTCCCAGGCGGCAGCCAGCTGCCTGCTGGCCAGGCTCCATCTATGATCCGAGTAGGATCACAACAGACCCCATGGCTGAAGCCATTCCCAGGAAGATCACATAAATCTGAAATAACCCAAGCTGTCAGATCAAAGGCCCTGCTCCAATCAGTCTTAGTTTTCCTCTTTCATACTCTTCCTGTGTGATTTAGCTTTGTAGTTCTCAGGGCCTGGCAAGGAAGTGAGGCATAATGAGCATTTATTAATCACCTACTGTGTGCCAGGCTGGGGACTCGATTTAGGATATGCTTTTTCACTTAGAAGAAATCTGAAAGGCATGTATTTTTAAATTTTATTTTAAGTTTTTATTGTGAATTGAGTGAAAGTTTATAGGGCAGGTCATCAGTTATCAGTTTTATATTCAACAAATCATATACTTTGTTTCATTTCAATGATTATAATTCCCACCATGTACCATCAGTTAACAGTATTTCTTTCTATTCATTTTAGCTTTTTTTTTTTTTCAAACACTCAGGCATATATAATAATTTTACCAAAGGGCACATTCTGTAAGCCTGCCTCCTAGTTGCCAGCTCTCAGTTCCTCTCTTTCCATGAATCTAGAGACCTCAGCTGCTTCTTCTCTCCATGTCCTTATCTTTACCTTCATCTCTGGTGTCCCTGCTTCTCTGGATAAGGTCCTGCATTCCGCTTGTGCTCTTCACCCTTGATGGTCCTAGGATCCTCTGCTTCTGGACTGTAAGATTAACTACTCCCCCATTTTTGTTACAAAACTTCCACATTTACACTTGTGTCAGTCACAATTAGTCATGATAACCATTACTATTGAATTTAAGAATATTATCCCCATCTCTTTTTACCATCTAGACAAGATGAAAACTATTCAGTGGGGACGTTTCTCCCTCCACCTCCCCCCCCAAAGACCCTTTTAAACTAAACTCCCTCTTAAAACCTTGTAAGTCAGTCACTTCCTGCATTTATTGCCCCCTCATTTTAGGTAGCCAATGTCTAAGTTGCCTGTCCCTTTACATCAAGCATTGGTACTTGATGCGAAGATTCCTTCCTTCTCTGTTGATATTTTGAGCTACTATCTCCATGAGTATAGGTCAAGTTCATCAAACTGTAGCAATTTACCTGCATTTCCTTCATAAAAAAATGTTTGTTTGTTTGTTTTTTTATCTTCCTCTGGTCGAGTCATGATCATCAAGTCGTCGGGGCTAGGTCAGATGGGTACTATCTGCAAGTTGGGGATTTCTTGTGTGTCTCTCCTCCCTTCATATCATCTGGATGCTTCACTCTCAGCTATAGCCCTCTGTGGCTACAACCTTGTCCATGGGCTCAGGTGTCCCCAGGTCTCACCACACTTCCTCTTCTCTGTCTCATCTCCAGCTCAACTGAAATCAATGAAACATGGTTATCTCAGCCCCTTTCTTCATTGCTGCCTTTCCTCCCTTCCACTTACCAGTAGACCAATGAAGTTCCCACTACAAGCCTGGCACCGTAGGAATAAAGATGTCACAAAGCAGTGGCCCTGTCCTCAAGGATATAATATGCTGAATCATATTTACTAGTTTACTTCTTTGGGGCAGAGGGAAACCTGATGGAGTGTGAAAATTTAGAGCTTGGCTTGACGTAACCTGGGAGATCTGGGAAGGCTTCCTGATAAAAATGGGGGAATTAGGTAAGCAGGAGGAGAGGAATATGTTCTAGGTAAAAGGTGTTCTAGGCTGAAAGGATGAAAACCAGACTGTCACATAGACTCCAACTTCTGGCAACCCCACATGTGTCAGAGAAGACTTGTGCTCCATAAGGTTTTCAGTCGCTGATATTTCATAAGTAGATTGCCAGCCCTTTCTTTCAAAGTGCCTCTGGGTGGATTTAACCCTTCAAATTTTGGTTAATAGATGAGGACTTAACCATTTGTTCCATGCAGGCAGATAGAATAAGCAAAGACAAAAATGAGGTTTAAGAGAGCAAAGTTTAAGGGAGCCTTGCTCTTCAGTATGTTGTCCTCATACCAGCAACCCTGGCATCACCTGGGACTTGTTGGAAAAGCAGAATCTCAGACTCCACCTGTTGTTGTTGTTGTTAAATGCTGTTGAGTTGATTCTAACTCATAGTGACCCTGTATAGGGTTTCTGAGTAGTGGCTGATGAATTTGAATTGCTGACCTTGCAGTTCAAACCAACCTTGTGGCCCAGTACATCATCCTACAGAGCCACACCAGGTTCCACCTTAGACCTACAGAATCTCAGTTCTAACAGCAGTCCCTCTGGTGATTTATATGCTCATTTAACGTTGAGATATGTTACAGAGTGGGAGTAAGCATAGGCCAAACACCACATGAGAAAGTAACATAAGCCTCAAGAACAGGAGTAGTTAAGTAGTATAGGTGATGTAGAGGACCTCAGGGTACCAGACATGGCACTGGACTAGGGGTCAGTCCAAAATGCTTTCAGGCTCAGGCTATATGACTAGGCCTGACTTTAAAAAATAAGGCACATACCTGGGTATTTATATAAATTTGCTGCTTTTTAAAAAATGTATGCCCATGGGCTGTTAGTTGGTTGGTAGCTTTTGGCTTCTAATTATGAGGACAGTGTTTATATCTTTATAATCAGATACTTCTGAGTTGACTCCATCTCTTGATGACCCGTGTCAGAGAAGAGTTGAGCTCCATAGGACTTTCAATAGCAGATGTTTGGAAAGTAGGTTCTCAGGTCTTTCTTTCAAGCTGCTTCTCGTAGACTCGAGCCTCCAGCTTTTCACTTAGCAGCTAAATGCGTTGTTGCTGTGTGCTATTGAGTTGATTCTTACTCATAGTGACCCCATGTGACAGAGTAGAGCTTCCAGATCGGTTTTCCAGGCTCTCATCTTTACAAGAATACATTGCAGGGTCTTTTTTTTCCTGATGAGTTGCTGGTGGGTTCAAACTGCCAACTTTTCATTAGCAGTGAATGCTTTAACCATTGTCACAGGGCTCCTTCTGAGCATATTAATGGATATCAAATGAATGAATAAATGAGATAAGAAAGGGTGTTGCTGTTTCTCTAAGACCTGAAGAATTGGCTGCCTACTTCTTTTCACACACTTTTGCACCCTGGGCCTTGGTTTCCCACTTAAAAGCCAAGAGTTCCAATTGATGGTTTCTAAGGACCTTTCTCAGTCTGACTTTGCTCTAGGAAAGGGTTAGTATTTTTGGCCGCATGGGACAGAATTGTTGGCCCTGGTGCCAAGGTAGCTATTGTGTGCCAGCTCTGGGTTTTTGGAGAAGTAAGAGCTGTTTTAAGTGTGGTGTGTTCTATCCTTTCCAGCAGAGAATGGGTTTTCTGCTGGACAGAGGAGAAATGACCTTCTTAATGCAATTTTTATTTCCTCCAGGGTGAAGCCTTGTAAAAAGGACAATGACAGCCCCCTCTAAACATGGCGGGGGATGAAAAGACAGGCAGGGGCCAAGCCTCCATTGCCTTTGGCAGGGACACTGTGCTCCTCTGCCTTTGATGATCCTTCCATGTTCCCTGCTGTCTGGCCTGGCTGAGACTGCTCTGTCACACTTTCTAAGGTTTCTACAGCCCCTTCCCCTTTCTTGGTCTCTATACCTCTTCTCTGTGGCTCAGAATAATTCTTTCCCCACCTTGCCCCTTTTCTTAGAAAAAACAAACAACAACAACAAACCAAACCCAGTACCATTCAGTTGACTCTAACTCATAAAGACCCTATAGGACAGAGCAGAACAGTCCGATAGGGTTTCCAAGGCTGTAAATCTTTATGGAAACAGACTGCTACATCTTTCCCCACTGAAGAGCTGGTAGATTCCAACCCCCAACTTTTCAATGAACAGCCAAGTGCTTAATCAGTGCGCCATCAAGGCCCTTTGTCTAGAACAAGGGAACATTTTTTCTACCAAAATTTATAAAAGCATTTATGGGCCATACAGAATTATCAACTGGAAAAATATTGAAGTTGTCAAGGATTTCATTTTACTGGATCCACAATCAACACCCATGGAAGCAACAGTCAGAAAATTAAACAATGTATGGTATCAGGCAAATCTGCTACAAATGATTTCTTTAAAAGGAAAGATGTCACTTTGAAGACTAAGGTGAGCTTGACCCAAGCCATAATATTTTCAATTGCCTCATATGCATATGAAAGCTGGACAATGAATAAGGAAGACCAGAGAAAAATTAAGGCCTTTGAATTAAGAATATTGAATGCACCAAGACTGCCAGAAGAACAAACACATCTGTCTTGGAAGTAGAGCTAGAATGCTCCTGAGAATTCACGATGGCAAAACTTTGTCACAGACACTTAGGACATGTATGCAGGAGGGCATCATACTTTGTAAAGCAGAGGGGCAGTGAAAAAGACGAAGACCCTCAATGAGATGAAGTAACTCAGTGGCTGCGACATTGAGCTCAAGCATAACCACAATTATGAGGGTGATACTGGACTGGGTAGTGTTTTGTTCTGCTGTACATATAAGGTTGCTATGAGTTGAAACCTACTCAATGGAACCTAATAATAGCAACAGTACTCCCTGGACTGATAAGCACTGGAAAGCAAGGCTGACAGTTCAAACCCACCAGCTGCTCTGAGGGAGAAAGATGAAGCTTTCTGCTCCTGTAGATATTTACAACCTCAGAAACCCTACACAGAATGAATTATTGTAAGTTGGAATCAATGGCAGTGGATTTTTGTTTTTCTTTTTTTTGATTCGAGTAGTCCCGAGCAGTGCAAACTAAATCCTCAACTAGTAGTCTAAACATTGTATGTTTGGATCCACTCAAAGACTCCTTAGATGGCAAGCTTGCTGATTGGCTTCTGAAAGATCATAACCTTGAAAACGCTATAGAGAAGTTTATTCTGTACACATGAGGTAACCATGAGTGGAAATTGACTTGACAGCAACTGTGTGGTTTGGTTTCATATATATATATGTGTGTGTGTGTGTGTGTGTGTGTGTGTAAGGAGCTCTGGTAGCATAGTGTTTACAGGTCGGGCTGCTATTCTCATGATCAGCAGTCTGAAACTACCAGCGGCTCTGCACAAGAAAGATAAGGCTTTCTACTCCCTCCTAAGATTTACAGCCTTGGCCACCACCACCATATATATAAGGTGCTACAGTAAAGAACTTTATTAGTGTTATATTGCATTTATTCGCACTACACCCCATGAACAAGGTGCTATTGTTGTTGTTAGTTGTTGTCAAGTGGATTTGACAACCACTTATAGCAACCTCATATGTTGCAGAACAGAACTGCTCCATGGGGTTTTCTTGGCTATAATCTTAATGGATATAGATCCTCAGGGTTTTCTTCTGTGGTATTACTGGATTTGAGCTGTCAATATTTACGCTAATCTTGTTGTTAAGTGCTGTCAAGTCAGTTCTGACTCATAGTGACCCTGTTTACGGTTTCTCAGAAGCAGCTGGTATGTTTGAACTGCCAACCTTGTGGTTTGAAGACCAGTGTTGATCCTAAGTGCTACACCAGGCTAGTAGTTGGGCATAAACCATTTGCACCATGAACTTAGGTGCTGTTGTTGTTGTTGTTAAGTACCATCAAGTTTATTCTGACCCATAGTGACACTGTATAGAGTTTCTGAGGGGTGACTGGTGGAATTGAGTCATTGACCTTGTGGTTTAAATTGATCTTGCAGTCTGGTGCGTTATCCTGCAGAGCCCATTTTACATATGGGAAAACCAAGATACAGAAAGGTTAATTAAGCAAATCATCTGAGGTCTCAAGAGTATTAAGTGGCAGAGCCTGAATCAGAGTTCAGGGCTTTCTTATTTCAGAGCTAACAAGCATGACCACAGACTGGATAAAGTTAAGGTCTCAAACATGATCTCTGTCTTCAGTTAGTCACAGTAGAAGGTAGACTTCAGAGGGAAACTGGAATAAGTTTGATGTAAATTTCACCAGTTTTCCAACTTTACTCAGACTTGGTTCTATGAGTAAAAAGCAGTGCAGGACTGGAAGGTGGAGTGAGGGAGTAGGGTAGAAAATAAGTCTGAAGGTTGCAGGTCAGGCAGAGGCTTGGATGCACATGAAATAGAATAGATGTAACCCTGCTAGCAACTGATACCTTTGTGGGATTTTTAATGAGGAAGTGAATCCATCAGATTAACTTCTTTCTTTCTTTCATTTGAAGAAAGAACATTTGGTTTACATACTTCCTTCTTTTTCAGAATATCTTATTCCACATTTTTTCATGTATTGTCATATTCCCATCTTCAAAGCTCAAGTGCTAACTTCCAAATGAAATCTCTTTAGATTTTTTTCTCTTCTACTTGTCCTGAAACAAAGGTATAAAATTAGGGAGGTAGGATTGCTCAGATAGTGAAAAGATGTAGTATGTGATTCTGGAAAAGCAAAACTTAGAAGAATAATAAAATAGGGATAGAATTTAGAAAGGAGAAGACCACATCAGCAAAGGACATGGAAGGGTACTCTTTTAGGCAGACTGTTGTTGTTAAGTATCCTCAAGTCATTTCCAACCCATGGTGACCCTGGATAGGTTTCCAAGGAGCAGCTGGTGAGTTTGAACTGCTGGCCTTGCTGTTCAAACCAACCTTGCAGTTGAGGGTTTATCCTACAGCTCCACACCAGGACTCCTTAGGCAGACTTCTTGTTGTTGTTAGGTACCATTGAGTCGGAACCGACTTATAGCGACCCGACGCACAGCAGAACGAAACAATGTACGATCCTGGGCCAACCTCACTACTGTTGCTGCACTTGAGTCCATCAATGCTTCCACCTGGCCAATCCATCTCGTTAGGGGTCTTCCTCTTTTTCTCTGACCCTCCATCTTACCCAGCATGATATCCTTCTCCAGCGACTCTTCCCTCCTGACAATATGTCCAAAGTATGAGAGACGAAGCTTAGCCATCCTGGCCTCCAAGGAGCACTCTAGCTGCACTTCTACCAAAACTGATCTATTGGTTCGTTTGGCAGCCCATGGCACTTTTAGTATTCTCCTCCAACACCACAACTCAAAGGCATCAATTCTTCTACAATCTTCCTTATTCACTGTCCAGCTTTCGCATCCATACGAGGTTATTGAAAATACCACGGCTTGGGTCAGGCGCACCTTAGTCCTCAAGGTGACATCTTCGCTCTTCGACACTTTAAAAAGGTCTTGTGCAGCCTCTAGGCAGACTGTTGTTGTTGTTGTTAAGTGCCGTTGAGTCGGTTCTGACCCATAGCAACCTTGAACAAGGTTTCTGAGGCTGTAAATCTTTACGGGAAGCAGGGCTAAATATTAGCCTGTTGAGTTAATTTTTGAGGCATGAAACATCCTGTATAATTTGACCTCATCTATTAACCGACTCCACGGCACATAACAACAACAACAATTACCACTCTTAGAGTCCTGGTCTGACACTGTGAGATAAGCACTGAACTGCAAACCCCAAGGTCAGCTGTTTAAACCCACCAGCTGCTCCTTGGAAACCCTATACGGGATCACTATGAGTTGGAAATGACTCGATGACACTTAACAATAACATTACCGCTCTCTTGTTCCCAGGCCTTGAATTGTCTATGTTCTTTCTTATCTTCTGGCCTTTGTACAAGCTATTTCTTCAGTCAGTCAAAGGAGGAGGCTAAGAATGGTCAGAAAAGTAGAGAGTGAGTCTGGGTAAATGCCCAGTGACTGTAAGTACCAGGTTGGATAGCAATTCAGTATATTGGTTCAATATACTCTGACTCCGGAGCCCCCAAGTCCTGGGTTACATTTTATGCTGTGAAAATTTAATAACCAGAGCATTGTAAATGGCAAATGTCTGTAGGACTGGTCCTCAAGCTCAACCTGAGTGATTAGTTTCTGAGTAAACTATGGGAAAACCCTGTTGTGTACAAGGGGGCTTCAAAAAGTTTGTGGGAAAATAGAATGAAAAGAGAATGGATATGGGAAGAGAGGGACTGGGAGCTGGCGGCCAGGAGGCAGGCTTGCAGAATGTGCCCTTTGGTGTTTTAAATTACTGTATATGCCTGAGTGTTTAAAAAAGAGCTAAAATGAGTGGAGAGAAATACTGTTAACTGATGGTACATGGACGGGCATTATAATCAGTGTAATGAAACAAAGTATATGATTTGTTGAATGTATAAAAAAAAACAAAAACAACTACTGATGATCTGCCCTGTAAACTTTCACTCATTTCACAATAAAAACTAAAAAAAAAAAAAAAAAACAGAAAGAGAGAATGGAATTTTCCACAAAAATTTTGGAGTCCTTTTCTATTAGCCTTTACCATGTGTCTCTGAAATGCCAAAACCTCCAGAGTGAAGTGACATTTAGGAGAGAAGAGTCCTGGGCAACACTGCTTCTTTGGCATGATTTTGCAGCAAGCTTCCTTCTAGGCTGACCCTGTGGCACATCCAGAGAGCCCGCAGGCTGGGATGGCAGGATTAGGACTGAGGATGTGCAGGGGCCTGTGATCAGAGTAGATGGGCAGTTATCCATTGCAGAGCTAAGCTTCTGTGTTCTCTAGCAGCCTCCACAAGATCTAGCCTATTCAAAGACAAGAATCCCAACTTCATTG
The DNA here is from genome assembly GCF_000296735.1 of Chrysochloris asiatica. Taxonomy (NCBI): domain Eukaryota; kingdom Metazoa; phylum Chordata; class Mammalia; order Afrosoricida; family Chrysochloridae; genus Chrysochloris; species Chrysochloris asiatica. The sequence goes on from NW_006408544.1 coordinate 21,886,267, forward strand.
TCCAATGGGACCCTGGTCAGCCTGGCGCCTTCCCATCCCCACCCCACCCCCACCTCTGGTCTGCATCCCATTTACAGCTTCAACTTTAAATTACAGGTATTAAGTATAATGAAACTTCCGCCCTGAGCTGGGTGGGGACCAGAAAGTAGGCTCATTACTCCTGAATTGGTACCATATATTTGATTGGCAGGAAGGCCTCGGGTAAGGAAACAGGGGGTTGAGCTTGGAGGCTCTGATTTGAATAGTAACATTGGCCTTGAGCATCTCAAATTCCAAGAAAGTCACCTTTTGAGTTTCAGGGAATCAGAGCTCTGTACTACTGGTGTGGTGCTACAGGATAATGTGCTGGACTGCAAGGTTTGAGTAGCAAGGTTGACAGTTCAAATCCACCAGCTCCTTCTTGGAAACCCTATACGGGATTGCTATTAGTTGGCACCAACTCTACTGCACTTAACAACAGAGCTATGTAAGGGGCCAAGTTCTGCATAAGGCAGTCCCTAGTTTTCTGACCAGATCAGTGCCTAAGTGGGTCTTTAAGTCAAATTTGTAGATAAGTTGTAATAGGTGTATATGGCTTATTTAGCCTTACTTTACTGTAAGAAAGGTACTTTGGTTGTGGTGCAGTGGGTTAAGCATTGGATCAGTCATCACAAAGTGGTGAATGTGGTATGCCATTGAGTTAGATTCAACTCATGGTAACACTAGATAGGGTTTCTCAGGCTGTAAATGTTTACAGAAGCAGAAAGCTTCTCCCACCAAGTTACTGGTAGATTTGAACTGCTGACCTTGTGGTTAGCAAGCACGTAACCACTACACTACCAGGGCTGGGGTGAGGATGGGGTGATACTGGGCTGTGGATTGGTGGTCACCACACTGACTAGGGTCCCACCTGGACAATGAAGTTGTGATTATTGTGTTTGACTAGCCTGGATAGATTATGCGGAGGCTGCTAGAGAACACTGAAGTTCGTCTGCTCTGAGCACAGGCCCCTGCACATCCTCAGTCCTAATCCTGCCATCCCAGCCTGTGTGCTCCCTGGATGTGTCCACAAGGCCAGCCTACAAGAGAGCTTGATGCAAAATTTTTTCAGTGAAGCAGGGTTGCCCATAGGGTAGAAGGTTTAAACCCACCAGCTGCCCCATGGGAGAGAGATGAGACTGTCTGTTTCTGTAGGGGGTTAGCCTCAGAAACCCTAAATAGGGTCGCTGTGAGTGGAAATTGACTTGCTGGCAGTGGGGTTGGGTTAGTATAAGAAAGGAGTGCTGGGTGGCACTGTGGGTTAATTAATCCATTAACTGCTTTGAGGGAGAAGGATAAGACGATCTGTTTCCGTAAAAACTCACAACCGCTGTCCTATAGGATTACTATGAGTTGGAATCAACTCGATGTAGTGGGTTTGATTTTAGTGCAAGAAAAGGCTCAAAACCTTTTCAATGATTTAAAAGTTGCCTGTGCAGCAAGTGAAGATGACAGTGATGAAGGCTTTGTTGTGAGTCAGGGTTGGTTCAATGTTTTCAAACTGAGAACAAATTTATATAACATTAAAGGGCAACTGTCCGTATGATTCTGAATGGACTCCATGGAAATGGGTTTGGGTTTTTAGTTTTACCAGTCCTCAGTAAGTTGAATGTTTATAACCAGTGGACTTCCTGAATTTGGGGAAAAGTTTACCTTTGTGGTTGGTTTCTCAGCAAATTACAAGCAAATCCTGCAGCAGGAAAATGAGGTCTAATGAGAGAAGTGACTAGTCCTGGACTTAGACTGAGTCAGAGCCTGAGCTTGGACTTAGCTCAGGCTTTCCCATGCCCAGGCAGGACTCCTTACATGTCACCACAGTGCAATCCTTTCCCTTAGCTGTATGTATTGTCCTTAACCCGGCAGAACACTGTGTGATATGATATGGAAGATGAGTCCCTCGTTGGAAGGATGACTGGAAAACACTGGGGAAGGATTGACACAGTGGCTGTAAGCATACTATTGTAGGGATAGGAAAGGACCAGGCAGCATGTCCTTCTGTTAAACAGAAAGTCCCTATGAGTCAAAACAGACTCAATGAAAACAAACATAGATACGGACAGTAAATGCAGATAAGGCGAGTCTTATACAGAGTCCTGGCGTGATGATGTAGAATAAGCACTGACTGCTAACCACAAGATCAACTGTTCAAACCCACAAGCTATTTCTTAGAAACCCTATACAGCGTTGTTATGAGTCAGAACCGACTTGACGTCATTCAACCACAACAAATATTTTACTATACAGGGTTACTTGGAGTCGGAACCAACTTGATGACACTTTAATATAACAATTTCTTTCTTTCTTTCTTTCTTTCTTTCTTTCTTTCTTTCTTTCTTTCTTTCTTTCTTTCTTTCTTTCTTTCTTTCTTTCTTTCTTTCTTTCTTTC
>NW_006408544.1:21888770-21908761 GCF_000296735.1 Chrysochloris asiatica
TTTCTTTCTTTCTTTCTTTCTTTCTTTCTTTCTTTCTTTCTTTCTTTCTTTCTTTCTTTCTTTCTCTCTTTTTCTTTCTTCCTTCCTTCCTTCTCTCTCTCTCTTTCTCTCTCTCTCTTTCTTTCTTTCATCTTTCTTTCTATCTATCTTTCTTTCTTTCTTTTAGATCATCTGATCCTTCTTCCTATTCTGTCTTAGTCTGGAAGCTCTACTGGAACTTGCCTGCCATGGGTGGCACTGATGGTATTTGAAATATTGGTGGCATAGCTTCCAGTATTGGAATAATATACAGCCACCCCAGTATGGTAAACTGATAAGCGAGTTCTAAAATTGACTTTTTCCCAGAGCACATGTGAGACTTGTCCCAGTTGTCCAAGATGCTGCCAAGCCACTATGCATAGCACCATCTGGGTTCCTTCTGTCATCCTGATACTGTATTTGACCCAATGTCTGTCCCTTCAACTGCCTGGGTTTCATAGTTTCCAAATACAATAGGAAATGGGATATTTGGTGTCATAGAATTTCTAGTGGTATGGAGTAGAGCGATTGGGATCAGAGGAACACAAGGTAAAAACACCAGAAGATTTTGTTCAAGGGTCAGCGTCCCTCCAGTGGGGCAATGTGACTCTGAACAAGGTACCATGAGGCCATGCAGAATTTATAACAATACTCATGATTATGGGGATTATTAGGGAAGTGAACAGGTTACAATTCAGGATCAGGAAAACTCAGGATGTGCAGTTCTTCAGTCAGGAATGCCTAGTGTCTGCCATACTGCAAGCACACCTCCCTCTCGTCTTCGGCCTCTCAGTCATGTGGTCCCTTGGCATATGCCCTGCTCTGGCAAGTGCTACAAAGCTCTTTTAACAAGTCTGTGAATGCCCAAAGGGCACATTCTTCAATCCAGTTTCCTACCCGTAGGCACTCAGCTTTACTCATTCCAAGGGTCTAGAGCTGGAAGTTGCTCTCTTTCTCCATGCCACCACCTCTGCTGTCACCTCTGCATTGCCATTACTGTAGGTAGGGGTCCCATGCTCCACTCATCATCATCTGCCTTGATGTTCATGGAGTCATCTGTCTCTTCTTTTGAGATGGTTCCATCTGTCTCTTCTTTTGAGATGGTTCCTTTTAAACTTAATTGGAGGACAAAACTAACCAATTCCAGCCTTAGAGTCCTCTATACCTTATTTGCATGGTCTCACCCAATCACTCGGTGGAAATTAAGAAGACTTTAGATAGAAAAGCTACATCAAGTAAATTCAAGGCACTACACTGGATAAGAAGGAGCTCTGGTAGCGTAGTGGTTATGAATTGGTCTGTGAACTGCAGGGTCAGCAGTTCGAAACTAACAGCTGTTCTGCGGGAGAAAGATGAGGCTTTCTGCTCCTGTAAAGATTTACAGCCTCGGAAACCCTGTACAGGGTTGCTATGAGTTGGTTCCGACCCCATGGCACATAACCACCAACCACACTGGATAAGGAGTCCTAGGGTGGTGCTTGTGGGTTAATGCTCGTGATTGCAATGTCAGTTTGAACCACAAGGTCAAAGGTTCCAGCTCACCAGCCACTCCTAGGAAACATAATAAATGGTTGCTATGGGTCTTGTGGCACCGTGGGTTAATGCGCCAGATTGCAAAGCCGTTTGAACTGCAAGGTCAGTGGTTCAAGCTCATCAGCTGCTCCTTGGAAACCCTATACAGGGCCACTATGGGTCGGAATCAACTCGACGGCACTTAACAAAAACAACAAATGGGTCGGAACCAACTCAACAGCACTTAACAACAGCAATACAATGGATAAATTCTTTTCCCTCCACATTGCATGATTTTGATGGGCTGTATGTCAGGGTGGTGGTGATGGTGGTTGTGGGCCTTTCAGTAACTGTATAGAATTTCCAAGGCTGTAAGTCTTTACGGGAGCAGAAAACCTCATCTTTTTCTTTCAGAGCAACTCATAGATTCAAACTATTGACCTTAACAGCTAGCAGCTGTTTGTATGTCAGACCACAACTCTTTGTATGTCAGGGAGTTTGTATTTCAGGTAGTTGGTACAAGTTAACTTTCAACTGTAAAGCAAGGGTTGCTGTTTGAGGCTGCCTCACTCTATGCTCTCATGACACTTTGATTATGTGGGTGGCTGGACAACACCCTCCTCCTGGAATGCTTGTCCCCTTCTGTCTCCAAGGGACCCAAATCCTGCCTGTCTGAGTTTCCTCATACTGCTATAACAGAAATGTAGAAGTGGGTCACTTTAAAGAACAAAAATTTATTTTCTCACAGTTCTAAATGTTAAAAGTCAAAATCAGGATCTTGGCTTGTAGGTTGTCCTACAGATTTCTTGGATCCTTGACTTCTAGACAATCCTCACATGGGACTTGTCTAATCTGCACTTTTAATAACTCAGAAATGATTAGATTTAGAACCCACTCTCCTTACATATGATATAAATATCATTAAAAAAATATATTTTCAAACAGGGTTGAATCCATAGTTATAGGGATGAGAGTTCCAACATGTGTTTTGTAGGACACAATTTAATCCATGACATTACCCATCCATTTGGGTGCTCCTGGTCTCCTGTCTCCTCCATGCAGTCTTCCTGGGTAGCACCAGAGGTCAGTATAGTACAGTAGTTATGAGAGCTGTTGTTGTTGTTAAGTACCATTGAGTCAGTTCTGACCCATTGCAACCCTGTATTGGGTTTCCAAGAAGCTGCTGATGAGCTTGAATCACCAACCGTGCAGTTCAAAACAATGTTGTAGTCCAGTACATTAAGCAATAGCGCCACACAGGACTATGACCTTTAAGTACAGGGCTGTGTAAACTTAATTTCTGTCCCACATTTGACTAGCTGTTTGGACTTGTGTACTGTGCATACTGACCCTCAGTTTATTAGTCAGTACTACAGCCGTTTGAACTGCAAGGTCGGTGGTTCAAGCTCACCAGCTGCTCCTCGGAAACCCTATCCAGGGTCTCTATGAGTCAGAACCAACTCAACAGCACTTAACAACAACAACAACAACAACAGCAGTTAGAACACTACTGTAGCAGTCATGGAGCTCTGTTGCTGGGATCTTTCTTGAAGAAATATGTACTTACTGTTCAGCTGAAAGGAGTACAGTTAACTGAGAGTCCCATAATATCCCCTCAGATTTTTCCTCAATTTTTGACCAAATGCCATGCTCTTCATAGGCAGCCCAGCCAAGGATTTAGCATGGTGGGGCTTATAAGGCCTGGTCTTTTTTTGTGCCAGTGCTGGACTCCTTTTATAGACAATCTTTACTACACTTTGCACTGCTGCCTGCGAGTCAACCCTTCTCACCCTCCTTTGCAAGGTCGGTGGTTCAAGCTCATCAGCCGCTCCTTGGAAATCCTATACAGGGTCACTGAATCAGAACCAGCTCAATGGCACTTAACAACAACAACATGATAATGCACTAAACCACAAGGTCAGTTTGAGCTGCAAGGTTGTCAGTTCAAACCCACCAACTGCTCCTCAGAAATCCTATACACGGTTGCTATAAGTTGGAACTGATTTAATAACAACATCTATCTATCTATCTATCTATCTATCTATCTATCTATCTATCTATCTATCATCTATCTATTTATCCTATTTGTTTTGCTTGTCTGGAGAACTCTAGCTATTGCACATACATTACTCCCAATAACCATTTATAATAAAGAAGGCCCCAGGTGGCTAACAGTTAAATGCTCAACTACTGTAAACTGAAAGGTTGACAGTTCAAACCAACATAAAAGTGACTCAGAAGGCCTGGCAAATTGCTTCAGAAAAGTCACATCTTTGAAAGCCCTGTGGACACACATGGGATTGCCATGATTCAGAATTGACTTGACAGCAATTATTAACAACAATTTAATGTCTATTTCCTGGATGACCTAAGTGATATAAACAGCACCCTCCACTTAACACAGTCTAGCACCCAGTAAGGGCACAATAAGTAGTAGGCACAATAATTGTTGTTGTTTTTGTGAGGTGCCATCGAGTCGGAATCGACTCATAGCGACCCCATGCACAACAGAATGAAACAATGTCCAATCCTGGGCCAACCTTACTACCGCTGCCACACTTGAGTCCATCAATGATGCCACCTGGCCAATCCATCTCATTAGAGGTCAATATCATAATTGTTGTTGTTGTTATTTGTCATAATTAAGAAAATCTATGAGTTCTGGTGTGGTGCTATGGGTAAATGCAAGGTCATTTTGAACCACAAGGTTGGCTGTTCAAGTTCATCAGCCACTCCTCAGAAATCCTACACAGGGTCACTATGAGTCAGAACCAACTCAACAGCACTTAACAATAACAACTACTACTCCTTTGGTCAGGGAATTCAAAGTGGCAAGTACCCGGCATGTCCGTTTTCAGGATGACCAGAAATGATTAGATGGAGCAAATACTCTGTGTAGTTCTAGCTGTCTGTGAGGTGCAGTTCATGTTTTCAGGGGCTAAATTATGAAGATCATTGTTTTTCAAATACTCACATTGGTCACAATTGTTCTCTACCCGAAGGGTACAAAGCACCTGGGCTTGGAGCATGTGCTGCAGCTCAGTTTTCATGAGGAAACAAATGAACTTTACAAAAGAGACACATTTTACTTTTGACATGCACAACACTTCCTCCCTGATGCTCCAGTGGAGTTCACCTTGCCAATTTATTATACTTGTCAAGACTCAAGGACAATCTCAATGTAAGCCTGGCTGCTCAGAGATTTAAGACTCTTTGGGATATTTTGCATACTTGTTATATTGCCACCTTTGGTGTTTTAACATTTATTGTCCCCTAGGGCCATAAAAATGTCCTGCCTTTTATAGAATACATGGATTCAGAGACTCCTCCACTATCTGAACCCACCATACTTGGAAGGGGCCTTAGTGAGGTCTTGATTTGTAAGTGAAATGCTACCCTACTATTAAGTTGTCTGACCAGGGCACCTGCATGTTGCAACAAGAGTGAACCTCTCTTGGCACACACCTGACAGCATTTACTGAGAGGCACAGACAATAGGGATCTTGCCAGCACTTAAAATAACCCATCTAAACCTCTGTGCATGTTACTCCTAGTGTAATTGATTTGTAGATTTTCTTTTATCAAATTCATTTCTCACTCTCACCTTATTTCTTCCTTCATTTCTGCTTTCTTTCTCCCCCTTCCTTGTGCCTTCCCTCCCTCCCTTTCATCATTCACTAGAGTAGATAAATTAAGTGCTGACTTTTAGGAACTTTATTTCATCAAAGGTGGGGTGACCATAGAAGTTGGTTTGCCCTGCACAGTCCTAGTTTATGACTATAGCCCCAGTGTTTTTATTAATAGCACATTCTTTTCCTGTAGGCATGGAGCAGAGTCCTTAAGAACACATATGCATGCATAAACAACATACAGATTGGTGACAGTTTGGAGTTATGTATAAGTTGTTGTTGAGTCGCCTCCAACTCAAGGCAACCCCATGTATGTAGCACCTATGTGCTCTGCAGAGCTTCCAGTGGCAGCTTTTTTTCTTTAGAAGTAAATTATTAAAGCCACCCACTTGTCATATATTTCTGTTATAGCGTCACCAAGAAGCTAAGTTATTGGCATTGTCTGTTAAGCCCTTGTGACACAGCACTACAGTGTGAGTTCTTTAGGGACATGCCCATCACATGCCATCTGGCACCTCAGAAACCAAAACCACTGCCATCGATTCAATTCTGACTCTTGGCAACCCTACAGAGCGTTTCTAAGACTGTAAATCTTTATGGGAGCAGATAACCTCACCTTTCTCCCATAGAGTGGCTGGTGGGTGTATAACAACAACCTGTAGTTAGCAGGCCAGCAACTAACCCACAGCATCACCAGGATTCCTTTGACACCTCATGGTGGTGGTGGGTGTATGCCACTGAGTCAATTCTGACTCAGAATGACCCCTTTATAGAGCTTCTAAGGCTGTAAATATTTATGAAGAGCAGTCTCATCTTTCTCCCGAGGAGTGACTGGTAGATTTGAACTATGGAGCTTGTGTTTACCAGTTTAGCTCCATAATCTACTATGTTATCAGGGCTCCTTTTTGGCACCTCATATTACTGTTGGTAAGTGCTGTTAAGTCGGTTCTAACTCATAACAACCCTGAATAGTGTTTCTGAGAAGCAGTTGGTGGGTTTGAATCTCCAACTTTGTGGTTCACAGTCCATTGCTGATTTGACAGCACCACACCAGGAGTTCCAAGATGGCCTAAATATGGGTTAAGTGGATGTGGGTGCTCAATTCTTCGGACTCTATACTCTATGGCTGGATATTTCTCATCATTACATTTCAGCATCCTCATCTGTAAATGGAAAGAATTTAATAAGATGTCTTTAAATATTTCTTATGGTTGTAGAAGTGTATTTTTCAGCTACATAATTAAAAATTCCTACTTAGAGTCTTGGTGTGGCACTGTGGGATAATGCTCTGGACTGCAAGGTCAGTTTGAACCACAAGGTCACCTGTTCAAGCTCACTAGCTGCTCCTTGGAAACCCCATACAGGGTCTCTATGGGTTGGAACTGACTTGACAACACTTAATAACAATAACAACTTCCGTGTCAGGAGGTAAGAAACATGACCCTTTCCTCCAGAAGTTTACTATCATGTTGGGAAATGTATTGCTAATTATTATATATATATATGTGTGTGTGTGTGTGTGTGTGTGTGTGTGTGTGAAAAATAACACTAGGTTATATAGGATTAAATTCCCAAAAGAAAAGATAGGACATATAAATTAGAGTGAGCTATTTATCCAATGAGCATTTAAGAGCACAGACTATCTATGGGCCTGATTCTGTCCCAGGTGTTAGGTAGACACATAGCCAAGGGAAAGAACCAGAGGGCACAGTAAGGTTTCAAAAGCACACATATAATTTGAGGTAAATTATTTAATTCCTTCAAGTTTCACTTTCTGCATATGTAATACAGGGATTAAAGAAAGAGCTATGACAAGAACAAGCAAGTTGTTCACCAGGGAGCCATCAAGGCAAGCAATAAAGTCCCTTTAGGACAAGCCCCCCTTGTAGACTGAAACTCAAAGGGAACACATGAGTAGGCATGTAAGCTTGCTGGAGACCATGTTGGTGTACTGGTGAGTGGAAGCGGGGGAAAGGCAGCAATGAAGATATAGGCTGAATTCCACCACATTCCATAAACACCTGTCGACCTGGAGAAGAGAGAGCAAGAGATGAGGAAGGGCTGACTGGTATGAATTGTGGTGAGACCTGGGAATTCCTGAGCTCATGGACAAGAACATAATCATGGAGGACTAATGCTGAGAGTAAAGCATTAAGCTGATATGAAGTGAGGGGAGACACACTTCATATGCCCAAACTTGTAGATAGTGCCTCTTTGACCTAGCTTCGATGGCAGGATGATCAGAACTTGACTAGAGGAAGACAACATTTTTTTTGATAAAGGCAATATGTGTAAATTGCTACAGTTTGATGAACTTGACCTATACTTATGGACGTAGTAGCTCAAAATACCAACTGAGAGGGAAGAAGTCTTCATATCAAGGATCAAGTCTATTCCCTCTGTACACAAGGTTGACAGGGATGGGCAAGTTAGACATTGGCTACCTGAAATGTGGGTGGGGTGGTTATAAATGCACAAAGTGACTGGCTTACAAGTTTTCAAGGGAGAGTTTGCTTTCAGAAGTGTGTGGGGAAAGGTAGAATTCCCACTTAATAGTTTTCATCTTGTCTAGATGGGTATGGTGAAAGGAAATGGGGATAAGATACGTATGATTCAATAGTAATTGTTATCATGACTAACTGTGATTGTCATAACTGTAAAAGTAGAAGTTTTGTAATGAAAGGGGGGAAGTAGTTAATTTTACAGCCCAAGAACAGATGACCCTAGGACCATCAAGGAAGATGAGCATGAGTGGAATGTGGAACCCTATCCAGAGAAACAGAGACTTGAGAGGTAGAGGCAAAGATGATGACATGGAGAGATAGAGCAGCTGAGGTCTCTAAACTCATGGAAAGAGAAAGGCTGTGTGCTGGCAGCCAAGAGGCAGACTTGTAGAATGTGCCCTTTGGCTGTTTAAATGATTATATATTCCTGAATGCTTTTGTGTACATCCAGAAAACAACAACAACAACAACAAAAGCAAAGTGAATAGAAGCAAATAGTGTTGAATGATGACGCATGGCGGGAACTGTGATCATTGCAATGGAATGAAATACGATAGGATGAGTGTAAAATGTTCTCTCAAGTAACCTATCACTCAATTCATGATAAAAACTTTTTTAAAAATTAAGGAATAAGAGGAAGAGGGAAATATAAACAAATAGAAAGAAATAGAAAAAAAAAAAAAAATGACCAAAGTTATACAGAGGATGTGGTGACTAATAAGTGGGAAAACTTGGTTGAGATACAACTGCCATCTGCCATTATGATTCAGAAATTTCATTTCTGTATTGATTTTTGTGCTTTGCATTAAAGGTGGCATAGAAGGGTTTGTTGCTATTGTATTTGTCCTGGATCATGGAACATGCTCCACTTTGGTCTCCCTACATCCAACCTCGGTACTTCCAATTCATACAGCACTCAGACCATGCCATCTGACCATGCCATTTCCCTGTCCAAATCCCATGTAACACTTAATTGGAAAATGGGAGAGGGGCCCAGAGGCTCCAATGTTAACTTCGAGAAGTTGTGGAAAATTCCAGTATCTTTTAATTTAATTTTCCTTGATTTTTAAAAAATTTTTATTGTGAATTGAGTGAAAGTTTACATGGCAGATCATCAATTTTACATTAAAACATCATATTCTTTGTTTCATTACAATGATTATAATCCCCACCATGTACCATCAGCTAACAGTTTTTCTCTCTATTCATTTTAGCTCTTTTTTTAAAAAAAACACTCAGGCATATACAATAAATTACACCACCGAAGGGCACATTCTGCAAGCCTGTGAATCTAGAGTCCTCAGCTGCAACCTCTCTCCATGTCCCCTTCTCTGCTTCCATCTCTGGTGTCACTGCTTCTCTGGATAGGGTCCCACATTCCACTTGTGCTATTTTTCCTTGATGGTCCTAGGATCCTCTGTTTCTGGACTGCAAGAACAACTACTTCACCATTTTTGTTACAAAACTTCTAGCTTTACAATTGTGAAAGTCACACAATTAGTCATGAAAACAATTACTTACTATTGAATGACAAGTTATGGACAACATTGAGAAGTATGAGTATTCCAGAATACTTAATTGTACTCATGAGGAATCTGTACCTGGGCCAAGAAGCAGTTGTTCTAACAGAACATGGGAACACTGAATGGTTTAAAATTAAGAAAGTTGTGAGACAAGATTGTATTCTTTCACCATACTTATTCAACCTGTATGCTGAGCAAATAATCTGAGAAGCTGAGTTCTATGAAGAAAAATGTGGCATCAGGATTGGAGGAAGACTTATTAACAACCTGCAATAGGCAGATGATACAACCTTGCTTGCTGAAAGTGAAGAGGACTTAAAACATTTAGTGATGAAGTTCAAAGAGCACAGCCTTCAGTATAGATTACATCTCAATGTCAAGAAAATAAAAATCCTCACCACTGGACCAATAAACAACATTCTTATTAATGGAGAAAAGACTAAAGTTGTCAAGGACTTCATTCTTCTTGGATCAACTATCAACACTCACGGAAGCAGCAGTCAAGAGATCAGATGACGTACTACCTTAGGCAAATCTGCTGCACAGGAACTTTTTAAAGTGTTGAAGAGCAAAGATGTCACCTTGAGGACTAAGGTGCACCTGACCCAAGCCATGGTATTTTCAATAACCTCATATGCATGCGAAAGATGGACAGTGAATAAGGAAGACCATAGAAGAATTGATGCATTTGAATTATGGTGTTGGAGGAGAATACTAAAAGTGCCATGGGCTGCCAAAAGAACCAATAGATCTGTTTTGGAAGACATGCAGACAGAGTACTCCTTAGAGGCCAAGATGGCCAAATTTCATCTCTCATACTTTGGACATATTGTCAGGAGGGAGCAGTTGCTGGAGAAGGATATCATGTTTTGTAAGATGGAGGGTCAGAGACAAAGAGGAAGACCCCCAACGAGATGGATTGGCCACGTGGCAGCATCAATGGACTCAAGTGTGGCAGCAGTAGTGAGGTTGGCCCAGGATTGGACATTGTGTTGTTTTGCTGTGCTTAAGGTTGCTATGAGTTGGTTCCAACTCGATGACACCTAACAACAACAGCAACAACTATTGAATCATAAGAATCTTATCCCTATCTCTTTTTACAAGACCCATCTAGACAAGATGAAAATTATTCAGTGGGGACTCTATCTTCCCCCTCACACTCTGGAACTGATCTCCCTCTTAAAACTTGTAAACCAGTCACTTTATGCCTTTATCACCCCCTCATTTTAGGTAGCCAATGTCTAAGTTGCCCGTCCCTAGCTACCCTGAATACAGAGGGGATAGCATTAATACTTGATGTGAAGACTCCTTTGCTCTCTTTTGGTATTTTGAGCTACTACCCTCAGGAGTAAAGGTCAAGTTCATCAAATTATAGCAATTTACACTCATTTCCTTTATCAAACATTGTTTTTCTTATCTTCCTCTAGTCGAGTTCTGACTATCAAGCCATCGAAGCTAGGTCAAATTGGTACTTTCTGCAAGTTTTGGTGTTCTTGTGCATCTTCCCTCACTTCATATCAGCTGGATGCTTTACTCTCAGCTCTAGCATTCCATGGCTATGCCCTTGTCCATGGGCTCAGGTGTCCTCAGGTCTCACCACACTTTGGACCAACCAGCCCTTCCTCTTCTCTCTCTCATCTCCAGGTCAATGGGAGTCCATGGAATGTAGTTGAACTCAGCCCATTTCTTCATTGCTGCTTTTTCTTTTCTTCCACTCACCAGTAGACCAATGTACTTGCCAGCAAGCTTACATGCCTGCTCATGTGTTCCCTTTGAGTTTTTCGTTTCCATAAAAATTTAAAAGCCCATTTGTATTTTAGGCTGGGTAATAGATTGACATTACCCGGCACTCTCTTGGTTTTTCTACAGTGAGGGTGGTTTGGATGTTCTATGATGCTGGAAGTTATATCACTGGCATTTTACCAAGAGGGTCACCCATGATTGACAGGTTTCAGTGTAGTTTCTATTAAGGCAGACTTTGGGAAAAAACAGTATGGTGATCTACTTTTGAAAATCAGCCAATGAAAATCTTATGGCTCAAAACAGAATATTGTTTGATATATTGCTGGAAGATGAACCCTAATAAGATGATGATGTCAAGGGTGTCCCAGGACCAAGCAATATTTCATTCTCTTATACATATGGTCACCATGAGTTGTAGTCAGCTTGATGACAACTAACAACAACAATGGAGTCACAAGAATTGTTTATACATGTTATTCTTTTGTTTCCTTTTAAGTTTTCATTCATTTATTTCTTCTTCTTGTCATTACAAGTATAAAGCTTGTTATAATTTTTGTCTGCCTGAAATATTCCCTAATTTAAAAGCATATGAGAAAGGAGCATTGAGGACATAATGTTTGTTGATATCTCCTGCTCTCCTATGAACTGTGGCAGAGGCAGCATTCTTCAGCAAGCCAGGAATAAGGAGGGTCTAGAATCAATTCTCTGAGTCATTTGGGACTTTTAGAAGGTACTATTTTCCAGAAAGAAGTAAAATCTGTGCTCATGAATTGGGGTCTTTATTTTCCGTACAGCATTTGACCATTTTCCCAGAGAGAAAGAAAACAAGTGGAAAAAAGTGGGAAAATTCCCCAAACATATGCAATTACAGCAAAGGAGAAAAATGTTCTTATTGCCCTAGCTTCTGATTTAAACGCAGTGGAAGGTCCTAATTGTCTCTCTGGCCATGTGCTCCATTCTAATTTATTAGGGAAGGACCTAGGAGGTAAATCTCTATGTCATTCTGTAAGCCACCTAAAATAAACCCATTAAACTACTGCCCATGAATAGAAGCGTTTTTTTCCCAGTGTTACACTGTCCCCACCCTTATCCCACATTCAGCATCACCCAGGGCACTGCCACTCTGAGACCTAGAGTGGCATATCTGACAATGGAGCATTCAAGAAGGCCTTCCTCAATGGGGTAGGAAGCTTGTTTTATGCCCCATTAATTACTGCAACAATTTATGAAATTCATGACAAACATAAAGCCCTTACAGAGATTGTATTTCAAATGGTATTTACCTGTAACAGAATCTCCTTTGTTTGTGACTCCTGGATTTATGAGCTGTTGCACAACAAAATAGACCCACTCCTTATCCCATAGGGGGCACTTGCTCAGGGACCTCAAATATGCCATGGAGACTGAAACCCACTCAGATTCAGATTGAGAAACTGCAATCCTAGACCTATTTTGAGTCCAAGGCATGTATCCATTTTCTAGCCTCTGAACTTGGGGTTTTGTGATAGGGAATGGAGGTTGAAATGGTCAGATAGCAGGTAAGTTTTCTAGAGAATTAAGATTCTTCCAGAGTTGGAAGGAATCTCAGGCATAATCTGTTCTAACTCTGTGTCCATCATAGGAATCTTTTCTATAGCTTTTATGTCTCTGTTATACTCCAATGACAAGGAGTTCCTTACTTCACAAAGCAGCCCAGATTCTTTCTTCTTCTTCCCAACCTTTTCTATGATCATGGGAGTGCTGTTTCTAACACCAAGGTCTGCTCTTGTTCTCCCATTGAAAATGTCACAATAACTTCCTGTTGCTATCAAGATAAGTTCAAAGTCTTCAATAAGATCTGCAAGTTCCTGCATGTAACTCCCTGTGCATAACTCTCTCAGTAATGTCAAACTACATCTGGTTGCTCCCTTGTCATTTTTACATTGAAATGTCACTGTAAAACTCATATAACAAAAGGGCCAAGGGCTTAACTTTAGGGGCAGCAAATGACAGTGTGTTTTTGTAAGAGATCGTCTCTTGCCAGCTCCCCCCCCCCCCCAAGCATCCTGTATGGGGGATGAGGTGAACAGAGCTCCACAAAAGGGAAAGAGGATATTGGCAGCCTGAGACAGGAGAGGGGAGCCAGCTGAGACTCTTGGAACCAGGCAAGAAAGGAAAGAAAACCTGAGGAGAACCAGAGATCTGAGAGGTTGAGAAATACCCTTCTGTCCCCTTGGGTGACATTTGAGCTGTTGAAATGTGCTGCATCTAATGGAGACATTCTCATCTGACCTGTCCAAGAGTCAGGGAGAAAGAATCAGAGTTCAGCTCAATTCTCCTTTTTCAGCACAGCAGGTGTGGCCTTCAGTGAGTTTCCGGCTTTAGGAAAAGCTGTTCATCTATGCAAAGGTGTTAACTTTATGTGTCTTAGACATGGAGTTGCTTTTATTTTCTATTTGGTGACAGAAAAAGTGTCTTATATCAGATACCCTGGGGATACTCAGGTTTGCATCTTCTTCAAAGGTGAACTGAGTTGACAAGGCAGTTATACCTGATGTGACTGTGTACTTTGACTTCCAAAAGTGCCTATTTTAAATGCTCATTTATTCATTTCTTTTAAGAGGAGAATTATTTTACACAGAAAAGAGGACCTAAAGGAAAAAGAAAACACCAACTTCAGAGTCCTATTTCAGCTGATGTTCATACTGCTGTGTAACACACTTTAAGTTTCCAAGAAATGAGGTCGTTGCTTGAAAAAGTTCTTTGAGAAATTCAAGTTCCCAGAAAGATGAGATTTGAGTCCATTCTTTTCTCATCCATAAAATGAAATTAACACTTACTGTTCAGGGTTGCTCTGCATAGGAATTAGGTTGCTATGCATTGGGATGTATTTGATGGTAGTGGTTTTGGATTTGGGTTTGGAAAGGTCTCTGGGTGAAGCAAATGTCTTGCTCTCTGCTTCTAGCCTATGAGTTGAAACTGACTCGATGGCACTTAACAACAACTAGCCTAAAGATTGGCAGTCCAGATCCACCCAGCAGTAGAAGAAAGACTTGGTGTTCTTCTTGTGTAAAATTTATAATCAAGAAAACCTGTGGAGTTCTACTTTGCAAAGCATGGTGTCATGATGAGTCAGAATTTATTCAATGGCAAAAGCTTTAGTTTTTGGTTTCTGTGTTACAATACATGTTCTAAGGATGAAGTTATAATCTGTTTAAGTTGCGGTATGAAAGGATGCTTTTGATTCCAGTTAAGACAACTCAGCTAGCTTAAACAGTAAGATAATTGGACATTTCAAATGCCAAGGTATTTGAACTAAGAGGGGCTCTGGGGTCGATTAGTTCAATGGTTGAATGGCATCAAAGACCCTAGAAGGATTGTGAGCAGTCTCAGCAGCACACTGCCATGTCCATTGTCTAGAAATGTGTCTCACTGTGGGCTGGCCCTCCCTTAAGCACCTGATCCAAAAGTAAATGGTAGCAAGGGATGAGTAGTAGAGACTGGCTCTTGGTAGACACTTAAGCATCATTTGTCATAGAAAGGAAGTCACTAAAGCAGGAGGGTGGGTTGGTTAGAGGTCAATGACTACTTCAGACATGAGAGCTTAGGCAGATTATCGGATGGCTATGTGTTTAATCAATCAAAGAAATGCAAATCCAAATCATGAGATACCACTAAATAATGAAATACCACTAAATTCCCACCCACCAGAATGGCTAAAATTAAACTGGCTTTAATTTTAGGATTTGAAACAGCTAACATTCTCAGATTGCTGGTGGGAATGTAAATTGATATATACCCTATGACTGATTTAGCATTTCTGTTCCTGAACATATATGTAACAGAAACAAATTAATATATCCATCAAAAGAAATCTACAGGAATGTTCATAGCAGCAGTATGCATAATAGTCCAAACTGGAATATCCAAGCCAAAATGTCCAATAATAGGAGAAAGGATAATAAAATTGAAGTAGACATGGAGATGTGCTGACCACCTGCCAGCAATGCTGCTGGTAGACCACCTTCAGGCTCTCACTCTTTCCCAAATTGCTTTAGCTGCTGAGAACTACCTTGCTTAACTTACCTAGTATGAGGGGTTTCAAAAAGTTTGTGGAAAATGGAATTAAAAGATAATATATGAATTTTCCTTAAGGCAGCATCTTTACTGTGAAAAATAAGTCTTCACGCGTTTCCCTTCCATACTCCTCTTTCTTCCTCTCATCTTTTCTCTGGTGCTCACTGGGTCCTGAGATGCAGTCATTTACAACTTAAAAAAAATGAGTTCACCCAAAGTGCAACTGGAGTCTTGGAGTTGGCAGTTCAAACACCCAAGATGATCCCGGGGAAACCCTACACAGTGTTTCTATGAGTTGGAACCAACTCAATAGCACTTAACAACAACAACAACATGCATATCTCAAATGGTTCTACAATTCTGTTTTGCCCTCAAGGCCCCAACAGCTTTAGATAAAAGTACAATGGCACTTTCAAATAAGTTGAGTTCACTCAGCAGCTCCATCCCGCTAATTTTATGAAGTCTGATCATTTTTTTCTCCAAAAGAAGAAGAAAACAAACAACCTACTACCACTGAGTCAATTTCTACTCACATCAACCCTATATAAAGTTTTGGAGACTATGAATCTTTAAGTGGGAAAAGATAGCCTTATCTTTCTCCCAAAAAGTAGTTGGTGGGTTTGAACTGCTGATCTATGGTTAGTAGCTCAACACCTAACCCACAGTGCCTCCAGGGCTCCTTAGAAGACAAACAGAGGTGCTAATTGGCTTCTTGGAGTCCTGGCATGGCTCGGTAGGATAAGCACTGGACTCCTAATCACAAGGTCAGAAGTTGAATGCCATCAGCTGCTCCTTGCAAATGCTACACAAGGTCGCTATGACATGAAGCTGACTCGATGGCTCTTAACAACAACTGACTTCTAGGCATCCCAAGAAGGAGTCCCTGCAAATAGTGATGAGTGGAATTGGTGTAGGGTCACCTGGAAACTTTCTCTAAAGCTGTTGAGTCCTTGAGTACAGAACAGAACAGAATCATAGAACATTTTATGCTATTGTTTTTAAGTGCTGTTGAATTTGTTCTGACTCATAGTTAGCCCACATTGTGTTTTCAAGGGGTGGCTGGTTGGTTTGAATACCTGACCTTGCAGTTAACAGTCCAGTGCTTATTTTATAGTGCATACACCTTTGAGATCATCACCACAATCAATATAATGAACATCACATTAGCCCTCAAAGTTTCTCATGTCTTGTTTGTAATCTATTTCCAATCTCTCTTCCTGGCAATCACTATTTATCTGGTATCCTTTATATAATAGCTGAGAAACCTAAGGACCAGAGAGTAACATGTTCTGTCTATGTCACCACTAATATCTAGTCTCCTGATACTGAGTCCAGTACACTTGGTATAGTGTTTACTCTGGAAGACCTCCTTTAATCTGAGAAAAAGCAAGAAAACTACTTATTGAGCATTTACCATGGGCTAAGCCTCCAACTAGGTGTTTTATACTATCTATAAACTTAATTGAATACAGTAGTAGCCTGAGTACTCCATTTGGCTTTATATGCCTCTCTCAGATTCATCACTATCCTTGACCTAAGCTGACATATCCATCTTTGCACTTGATTTCTTCCGTTGGATGTCTAGTGAACATCTCAAACTGATTTTTTCCAAATCATAACTCTGTTTGCAACTTACCTAGGTGTTCCCCAGCCCCCAATCCAGTTTCCGATCTTTTCATTCATTGTCTACTCAAATGTGCAAGTCACTAAGTTGAAGTCAACTTTAATTCTTCCTTTCTCCTCAACTACCATATCTAATCCATCAACGAGTCCTATTAGCTATATTTTCAAAAGAATTGAAGACTGGCCTTTATTTTCCAAGTTCCCTGACATCACCCTGGTCCAAGCCAATGTCATCTCCTACTTGGTCTCTCTGCTTTCACTCTCACCCTACCGTCTACAACCCATTCTCCACATAGCAGCCTGGATCTTGATATTCCCCTTTGTAAAACTCTGAAATGTTTCCCAGCACACTTGGAATATTTCATTCTTACTCAGTCCCATGAAGTTCTATGTGATCTGATGATATCTTTGTGAACAGAAGCTCTAAACACTGACCTTTTATATTGCTTGAATGTACCAAGTTTATCACTGCTGTAAGGTGTTTGCATGTTTTGTTCTCTTTCTAGAACAGCATGCTCCTATTGTCTTAACATGTCTAGTTTCTACTTAAGTTTTCAGCTGAAGAATGTGAATACTCTAAATGATTACCATAATCTGGAATTATCTTGCTTATTTGTTTGATTACTTGTACATCGCTGTCTTCACTCTTGAAAATAAGAATATTAATCTTGCTGGCTTTATTTACTGATACATCCCCAGCACATAGAAACATATCTGGCATATAACAGATGCTCAATAACTTTCTTGAACAAATGATCTAATACAAGACCTCCTAACTGTTGCTGTTGTTAATAATGGCCATTGAGTTGACTCATATTCATTGTGACCACATTTACAGAAGAATGGAACGTAGTGTCCATGGCAAACCATTTTCATGATCGTTGGTATCAAGTCCATCGCTGCAATTCTGTATATTTGGAATGCTTTCCAGTTTAGAAGACTCATCTTTCGACATTATGTTGGATGCCACTCATTTGTGAGTTTCTTGTATTGTAGAGACTTGTATGTGGCTATGATGCTGGAAGCTATGCCACTGGTATTTCAAATGCCAGAAGAGTCATTCATGATGGATGGGTTTCAGTGGAACTTCCAGACTAATACAGGCTAGGAAGAAAGACCTGGTGTTGTACTTCTGAAAATTAGCCAATGAAAACCCAGTGGTGTTCTAATTTTCTTCTAATATTGTCTAATAGAGTGTTAGCTTAATTGTGATAGTTGTTGATCATATGCATAGTCAAATGCTACCCTATTATTTTTGTTGTTCTTATGAAGTGCCATCTAGTCAGTTATAACTCATAACAACCCAATGTACAACAGAACAAAACACTGCCCAGTTTTACTCCATCCATACAACTATTGCTATGTTTGAGCCCATTTTTGCTGCAACAGTATCAACACATCTTGTTGGAGGGCTTCCTGTTTTTCAAAGACCCTCCACTTTACCAAGGATGATATCCTTCTCCAAGGACTGATCCTTCCTGACAACATGTCCAAATAATGAGAGACAAAGTCTCGCCATCCTCGCTGCTAAGGAGCATCTTGTCTGTATTTCTTCCAAAACAGATTTGTTTGTTCTTCTGGCATTTCTTGGTACTTTCAATATTCTTATCCAACACCATAACTCAAACGCATAGAGTCTTCTATGTCTTCATTATTCTTTGTCTAACTTTCACAGGCATATGAGGCTACTGAAAATACCATGACTTGGATTAGGGGCACCTTAGTCCTCAAACTTTTGCCGCAGGTGTGCCCAATGTAACACATCATTTTATTTCTTGACTGCAGTTTCCATGATCATTGCTTGTGGAATCAAGCAAAATGAAGTCTTAGACTTCAGTGTTTTCTCTGTTTATCATGACATTATTTGTTATCCAGTTATGATGGTTTTTGCTTTCTTTACATTAAGGTACAATCTATACTGAAAGCTGCAGTCTTTGAGCTTCATAAGTATTTTAAGTCCTCTTGGTTTCCAGCAAGCAAGGTTGTCTTCTGCATGCCATATGCATATTGTAGGTTGCTAATGAGTCTTCCTCCAGTCCTAATGGCACATTTTTTCTTCATAAAATCCAGTGCTTCAGATTATTTGCTCAGCATACAGATTGAATAAATATAGTGAAATGATACAACCCTAGTGCACACCTTTCCTGATCTTAAACTGTTGAATATTTCTTCATCTGTTTGAACAATTACCTCTTAATATGTACAAGTTCCTTACAAGCACAATTAAGTGTTCTGGGATCCCTATTATTCACAGTATTATGCATAATTTGTTATGATCCATATAATCCAATGCCTTTGCATAGTCAATAAAGCACATGTAAATATCTTTCTGGTATTCTCTGCTGTCAGCCAAGAACCATCTGACTTCAGCAATGATATCCCTCTTCTGAATCTGGCTTGAATTTCTGGCAGTTCCCTGTCAAGGTACTGCTACAACTGTTTCCAGCAAGATTTTACTTGCAGGGGATATTAATGATGTTGATTTTTTTAAGGTTTTTATTATGGATTGAGTGAAAGTTTACAGGGCAGAATATCAGTTTCACATTCAACAAATCATACACATTGTTTCATTACAATGATTATAATTCCCTCCATGTACCATTCGTTAACAGCATTTGTCTCTATTCATTTTAGCTCTTTTTAAAAAAAAACACAAAAAAACACTCAGACATATATAATAATTTATACCAGCAAAGGGCACATGCAGCAAGTCTGCCTCATGGCTGCCAGATCTCAGTCCCTCTCTTTCCATTTATCTGGAGTCCTCAGCTACTCCCTCTCTCCATGTCCCCATTCTCTACCTCAATCTCTGATGTCACTGCTTCTCTGGATAAGGTCTCACATTCCACGTGTGCTCTTCTCTCTTGATGGTCCTAGGGTCCTTTGTAAGGACTGTAAGATTAACTACTCCCTGATTTTTTGTTAAGAAACTTCTACCTTTACAATTGTGACAGTCACAATTAGTCATGATAACAATTACTCACTATTGAATCATAAGAATCTTATCGCCATCTCTTTTAACCAGATACAGCTTGACAAGATGAAAACTGTTGAGTGGGAACTCTTTCTTCCCCCACACACTATTAAAATAAACTCCCCCTTGAAACCTTGTAAGCCACTCATGCCGTGCTTTTATCGCCCACTCATGTTAGATAGCCAATGTCTAAATTGCCCATCTCTAGCTACCCGGTATATAGAGGGGATAGCATTCATACTTGATGTGAAGACTCCTTCTCTCTGCTAGTATTTAGATTTACTACCTCCATGAGTATAGATAAAGTTCATCAAATTGTAGCAATTTACCCTTGTTTACTTTATCAAAAATTGTTTTGTGCTTTTTTTTTTTTTTTAATCTTCCTCTAGTTGAGTTCTGATTATCAAGC
>NW_006408544.1:21912736-21914967 GCF_000296735.1 Chrysochloris asiatica
ATGCCACATTTTTCTTCATATAACCCAGATTCTTGGATTATTTGCTCAGGATACAGGTTGAATAAGTGCAGTGGAAGAATACACCCCTGTCACACACTTTTCTTAATTTTAAACCATTCAGTGTTCCCATGTTCTGTTCGAACAACTGCCTCTTGGTCCAGGTACAGATTCCTCATGAGCACAATTAAATGTTTTGGAATACTCATACTTCACAATGTTGTCCATAACTTGTCGTGATCCACACAACCAAAAGTCTTTGTGTTGTCATTAAAGCACAGATAAACATCTTTCTGGTATTCTCTGCTTTCAGCCAAGATCCATCTGATGTCAGCAATGATATATCTCATCCATGTCCTCTTCTGAATCCAGCTTGAACCTCTGGAAGTTCTCTGTCAATGTATGCTTGCAGCCATTTTTGTATTACCATTATTAAAACTTTACTCCCATGGGATATCAAAGAGATTGTCCAATGATTTCTACATTCCTTTGGGTCACCTCTCTTTGGAATGGGCACACATACAAATTTATTCCAATCAGTTGGCTAGACACTTGTCTTCCAAATTTCTTGGCAGAGATGAGTGAGTGCCTCCCTTGCCGCCTAACTTTTTTGAAATATTTCAATTTTTATTCCATCAATTCCTGGTGCCTTGTTCTTTGCCAATTCCTTCAAAGCTCCTTGGACTGCTTCTTACAGTATCATTGGGTCTTGATCATATTCTACCTCTTAAAACAGTTAAACATCAACCATTTCCTTTTGGTACAGTGACTATGTGTATTCCTTCCATTTTCTTTTGATGCTTTCTGCATCATTCAATGATTTGCCCAGAGAATCCTTCAATAACAAAAGTTGAGGCTTGAATTTTACTTCAGTTATCCCAGCTTGAGAAACGCTGGTCGTGTTCTTCCTTTTTGGCTTTCTGACTCCAGATCTTTGCACATTTTGTTGTAATATTTGATTTTATCTTCTTGAGCTGATCTTTGAAATTTTTTGTCCAGCTCTTGTACCTCCTCATTTCTTCCATTTGCTTTAGCATCTCTATGCTGGAGAGCAAGTTTCAGTGTCTCTGCTGATATCCATTTTGATCCTTTCCTTCTTAATGAATTTTTGCTGTTTTCATGTATGATATTCTTGATGTCTTCCCACAACTCTTCTGGTTTCGGTCTTCAGTGTTTAATGTATTAAATCTGTTCTTCAGATGATCTGTAAATTCAGGTGGGATATATTCAAGGTCATATTTGGCTGTCATGGACTTGTCTTCATTTTCTTCAGCTTTAGTTTGAATTTGCATATTAGCAACTGATGGTCTGTTCCACAATCTGCCCCTGGCCTTGTTTTTACTGATGATATAAATCTTTTTCATCATCTTTTTCCCAGATGTAGTCAATTTGATTTCTGTGTATTACATCTGGTAAGGTCCATGTTTATAATCATCTCCTATGCTGTCTAAAGTATGTGTTTGAAATGAACAAATCATTGATTTTGCAGAATTCTATCATGTGATCTCCAGCATCGTTTCTATCACCAAGGCCATATTTTCCAACTACTGATCTTTGTTCCCAACCTTTGCATTACATACACTAATAATGATCAGTATATCTTGATTCCATGTTTGATCAATTTCAGATTGAAGAAATTGGTAGAATTCTTCTATTTCATCCTCACTGGCTTTAGTGATTGGTACATAAATTTGAATAATAGTGATATTAACTGGTCTTCCCTTCAGGTGCATCAATATTATCCTATCATAGACAGCATTGTACCTCATGTCTGATCTGTATATATTCTTTTTTACAATGAATGCAACACCATTCATCTTCATTTTGTCATTCCCGGCATAGTAAACCATGTGGTTGTCAGATTCAAAATGGCCAATACCTACCCATTTCAGCTCACTAATACCTAAATATCAATGTTTATACATTCCATTTCATTTTTGACAATTTCCCATTTTCCAAGATTCATACTTTGTACATTTCATGTTGAAATCATTATTGGATGTACAGCTGTTTCTCTGTATTTTGCGTTGTGCCCCATCATCAAATGAAGGTCCCGCAGGTTCTACTCCAACGGACTTTACTCCATTCATGTCATTTTGGTCAACTCTACTTTGAGAAGGCAGCTCTTCTGCAGTCACATTTTGAGTGCCTTCCAACCTGAGGGGATCATTTTATGGCATTATATTTGATAATGTTTATCTGCTATTCATAACGTTTTCAGTGACTAAATATTC
>NW_006408544.1:21915932-21917669 GCF_000296735.1 Chrysochloris asiatica
TTTCCTAAATATTTCATCCTTTGCGTGGTTATTGTTAAATGGTATTGGTTTCCTAATGTCATTTCAGTGTTGTCATTATTAGTATAGAGGAACCCAACTGATTTTTGTATGCTGCTCTTATACCCTGTCACTTTACTGAATCTTCCAATGAGGTCCAGTAGGTTTTTTGCTGAATTTTTGGGATTTTGTATGTATAAGATCATATCATTTGAAAATAGAGAGAATTTTACTCCCTCTTTGCCAATTTGAATGCATTTAATTTCCCTGTATAGCTATGGCTAGGACTTCCAAAACAATATTGAATAAGAGTGGTGATAAAAAGGCATCCTTGTCTGGTACCTGTTCATAAGGGGAAGGCTTTCAATTTCCGTCCATTAAGAGTGATGTTAGCTGTTGTATTTTTAAAATTCTTTCAAAGAACTAGCTTGTTGTTCTATTGATTCTTTCTATAGTTTTTCTGTTTTCTATCTTGTTTATTTCTGTTCTAATCTTTATTCTTTCCTTTCTTCTGTTTATTGTAGGTTTATTTTGCTGGTCAGCTTCTAGTTGTTGGAGACGTTGTGTGAATGTGTTGATTTTAGTTCTTTCTTCTTTTCAGAAGTGTGCATTTATTGCAATAAACTCTCCTCTCTGCACTGCTTTTGCCATATCCCAAATTTTATGGTATGTTGTGTTTCCTTTCTCATTTGTTTCTGGGAACTTTGTGATTTCACATTTTATTTCTTCTACTACCCAGTTGCCTTTTATCAGGATGTTATACATTTTCAATGTATTTGACTTTATTTCCTTGGTCTTACTATTGTTGATTTCTAATTTGATAGCATTGTGGTCTGAGAAGATACTTTGTAGTATTTAAATGTTTGTAAATTTATGGAAGACTGTTTCTGGCTTAACACATGGTCTATTCTGGAGAATGTTCCATGCGCACTGGAAAAGAATGTGTATTGTGTTGTTGTTGGATTGAATGCTCTGTATACATCTATGAGATCCAGTTGGTTGATTTGTGTTGTTTAGTTCCTCTGTGTCTTTGTTGAGTTTATTTCTGTTTGTTCTATCCAGTTTTGAAAGTGGTGTATTAAAATTGCCCACTATCATTGTAGATTTGTCTATTACTTTCTTCAAATCTATTAGAATTTGCTTTATATTTTTTGAAGCTCTTTCATTGAGAGCATAGATATTTATTATGGTTCTATCATCTTGTTCAATTGTGCTCTTTTAATCATGAGATAATGTCCATCTTTATCTATTATGCTGGTTTTTGCTTTAAAGTTTATTTTATTAGAGATTAGTATTGCCACTACTGCTCATTTTTTATTGCAATTAGCTTTGTATATAATCATTCCATCATTTGACTTTTAGTCTGTTTTTGTCTTTGTGTGTAAGGTGTGTCTCTTGCAGACAGAATATTGAAGGATCTTGTTTTCTTATCCATTTTGCCACTCTGTGTCTCTTAACTGGGTTGTTTAATCCATTTACATTCAGTGTGATTATCGATAGGTGTGGGTTAATTGCTGTCATTATGTTTTTGTTGTTGTTGTTGTTTTTTGCTTTTGTGGTGCTACTGGTTTCTTTGTTCTTCATGTCTTCCTGTGTGTTTGTGTACTTTAGTGTCAGTTTCCTCATAGTTTTAATGTTTCCATGTTCTTCTTGGATTTTTCTTTTCTTGGTATGTTATGAAGTATTGATTTTCTTTGAGGTTACCTTATATTCCATTGTTTCTCCTCCATTTAATACTGT
>NW_006408544.1:21918580-21931096 GCF_000296735.1 Chrysochloris asiatica
CTTAGTAGTATTGAGAGATTTGTCTTCCAGATCACTAGCTCTGGCTTCTATCTCTTCAATTCTACTCCTTTGCCCTTTCAGTGTATTGCCTATTTCTATTCTATTCTAATATTAATTGTTTGGATGTGTTTCTGTAGGTTTTGAATTGTTTCAATGTTATATCTATCATAATTGATTGTTCCTGTAGTGCTTTCCTGACTTCTTCCTTATTTTTCTCAACTCCATTATAAAGTGTTTCGATACATTTTATAATCATTTTTCTGAATTCATTCTCAGGCATTTCCAAAGCCTGCCCTCCTTCCAGTATGGAGTGTAGGTCTCCCTCCAGATCATTTATCTCAGTCACTTTATCTTGTTTCTGGACATGTGCTGATATGATCATCTTGTTTCTGTTTCTTGGGCATATTCAGTAGCTATCTGTGGCCTTAATATTTAAATGAGTGCATGTTTGTTATTTTCATGCTTTCTGATTGCCTCCAGGTAGATATGATCAGGAGATGGGCTTCACTTTTCACTCTTCTTTTTACTCGACTCAGAGTAACTGCTGCAGGTGTTGGCTGCCTACCTGGTATATAGCAGCTGGTATTGGTTGTTGCCTGGGTTGTGGGGCTTTATAGGGTGTGATTATAGCTTGACTATATGACAGAAATTGCTGTCTCTTCTTTGGTAATATAGGGAGAGAAAAGACCCCTAAAGATAAAGATGGGACCAAAAAACAAAACAGCAACGGCAAAAAAGACAGATTTGATGCTGCAGTCTATAATCTCAGAAAAGAGAGAAGAGAGAGACAGAAAAAAAACAAAACAAAACTGAAGCCTAATATGAGTATGACTTTAATATTCTCTTTCAGCTTCTTGCCTTCAAGGCCACCTGAGAAATTTCAAGATGCCACTATTGGTCATTATAATATAGCTCAGAATTTAATTTCTGGCCTATTTTGTTTTTAGTTTATGTTTCTCCCAATCCACAACTCCCATTCTGGCCTTTTTCCTAGTGATAAACAGTTCATGGCCTGATGTGGCCATTTTTCATTGCTGTTTAATTTTAAGTGGAAACTGTTCTTTTAAATTTTGAGGATATCTGTGCACATGTGTATTAGAGCCCTCCTGGGGTTTGGGGGTTTCCACTCGCTCAGATACTCCATCTAGTCACCAGAATGGAGGTGTGCAGACAGCGAGAGACCAACGAACACATACAAATAATAATAACAGAAAAGAATGCCCACACCTTTATCTCCGAGGTTCTGTCACACTTTAGTCCGTGGTGGCACTGATCTTTCCCCCATTCTGTCTTGCCCAAGATGGCAGCTCCAGGAGGAGTCTCTGAGCCTGGCAGATTAGAAAGCATGAGATTTCTTGTTCCGCTACAAATTCCACTGGCCATAAGCTTTCAAACTTTAAAAATATTCCTATATATGTTGTTAAGAGTTCTAGAACTGTTCCTTGAACCTGCTTCATCGATATTCTCTGTTATTGCTGATGGAGATCCTAGCTGCACTTCTACCTTATCCGCCATCAAGCTCTGCCTTGATATTGCTTATTTTTGCATTCTGTTAGGTCTCCTCTCTTTGGAGTGGGCACAAATATGGATCTCTTCCAATGTCTTGGCATAGATGAGTGAGCGCCTCCAGATCTTCATTAGTTTGTTGAAAGATTTCAATTTGTATTCCATCAGTTCCTGGAACTTTGTTTTTTGCCAGTTCCTTCAGTACAGCTCTGGTAGCATAGTGGTTATGAGTCAGGCCATAACCTGACTCCACAGCACATAGCTACCACCACCATCAGTACAGCATGGACTTCTTCCTTCAGTACTATGTTGTTGTTGTGATGTGCTGTGGAGTCAGTTCTGGCTCATAGAGACCCTGTACAGGGTTTCTGAGGCTGTAAATCTTTACAGGAGCAGAATGCCTCATCTTTCTCCCACGGAACAACTGGTAGTTTCGAACTGCTGACCTTGCGGTTTGCAGCCCAATTTGTAACCACTACACTCAGTACTATAGGTACTTGAATATATGCTACCTCTTGAAATGGTTCAATATTGATACTTTCCTATTGGTACAGTGACTCTGTGTATTCCTTCCCTCTTTTTTGATGCTTTCTGCATCATTAAATATTTTGCCCACAGAATCCTTAAACACTGCAAGACGAGGCTTGAATTTTTTCTTCAGTTCTTTCAGCTTGAGAAATACTGAGTGTGTTCTTCCGTTTTGGTTTTCTAACTCCAGGTTTTTGCACATTTCATTATCATATTTGACTTTACCTTCTCAAGCTCCCTTTTGAAATGTTCTGTTTTTATTTCTTTCTTTCTTCCATTTGTTATAGCATCTCTATGCTGGAAAGCAAGTTTCAGAATCTCTTCTGATGTCCATGTTTGTCTTTTCTTTCTTTCCTGTCTTTTAAATGAGCGTTTGCTTTCTTCCTTTGTGGCATTTTGATGTCGTTCTTCAACTCTTCTGGGTTTTTTTTTTTTTTTTGTCATTAGTGTCTAATGCACCAAATCTGTTCTTGAGATGATCTCTAAATTCAGGTTGGATACACTCAAGGTAATATTTTGTCTCTTGTTGACTGTTTTAATCTTCTTCAGCTTCAGCCTGAACTTACATATGAACGACTGGTGTCCTGTACCGTGGTTGGCCCCTGGTTTTATGTTGACTGATGATATTGAGTTTTTCCTCTGTGTCTTCCCACAAATGTAGTTAATTTGATTCCTGTTATTCCATAGTGTAAAGTCTAAGTTTTATACAGTTGAAAAAGGATATTTGTAATGAAGATGCAATTGATCTTGCAAAATCGTTTCATTTGTATTCTCCAGCATCATTTCTATCACCAATTTCACATTTTCCGACTTCTTCTTCTTTGTTTCCAAGTTTTGCATTTCCATCACCAGTGATTGTCAGTGCATCTTGATTGTAAGTTTGATCAATTTCAGTCTGAAGAATTTGGTAGAATTATTCAATTTTATCACCATTGGCTTTGCAGTTTTGTATGTAAATTTGAATAATAGTGGTATTAACTGGTCTTCCTTGTAGAACTATGGATGATATCCTATCACAGACAACATGATACTTCAAGATACACCTTGAAATACTCTTTTTTTGATGATACATGTGACATCATTCCTTTTCATTCTTTCATTCCTGGCATAGTAAATCATATAATTATCTGCTTCAAAATGGCCACTTCCCATCTATTTTAGCTCACTAATGTCTAGGATATTGGTCTTTATGCATTCTATTTTATTTTTCACAGCTTTCAATTTTCCAATTTCATAGTTTATACATTCCATCTTCTAAGTATTAATGAATGTGTGTAGCTATTTCTTTGCATTTTGAGTTGTGCCACATCAGAAAATGAAGGTCTCAAGAGTTTTGTTCCATTCATACCATTAAGGTCAGCTCTACTTTGATGATGCAGCTCTTTACCAATCATGTTTTTTCAAGTGCCTTTCCATCTGGAGGGTTCATCTTCTGATGTTCTATCTGACAATGTTCTGCTTTTCCTGTGACTGACCATTCAGAACTGGTCTGCCTCTTCTTCCTAGTCTGCCTTAGTCTGGAAGCTCTGCTGAAATCCACCATAAGTGACACTGCTGGTATTTAAATTCCTGTGGTATAGTTTGCAGCATCACAGTATTAGGAGCCATTACAGTACCAACAAACTGACAGACAAGTGGGGGGCTTCCCTAGTATATAAAAATTCACTAACTCTTCCTTCTTTTTCCTTTCATTGTTTTATTTGGCCAAGTGCTCTCCACAGTGATGAAACCTTTAAATGCTTTAAAGTCTTCATTTTCCAGTCCCTTGTGAAAACTCCTCCTACCAGCACCCCTCCCCCATTACCTCCTTTGTTTTGCTGAGTAAGTTCAGAAGTTTAGCTCTATAATTCCCATATTTTCTTACAATATGACTTTTCTCTTACAATAATCCTTAGTTAGGTACACTACATTTGCCACTGAGCCATTCACCATTGTTTTAGATTTAATTATAAAATATTATTAGATTTATTGCTTATTACTTCTCTTTACACTTGCCTTCTTCCCTACCTTGAAACTTTGTTTTAATGTGATTTTCATTTAGTTAAAGTTCTTCCTCAAGCAATTTCTTAAACTAGGTTCCTTGAGTACAATCTGAATTCTAAGGTGCTTGATAATTTCTTTCAATAACAGTAACCATGACAACATCATATATGCACATGAGGGAAGTAAAAATGTATTGCTTCTAGGGTTTCAGTTCATATATTTGTAAGTCCACGCATATATGAACTGGAACTCTCAAAGCAATACATGTTTACTTGCCCTCTTGTGTGTCTATGTAAAATTTGTTATTGCTAATATATATAGTGTCCTGGTGTGGTGCTATAGGATAAGCCCTTGACCGCTAGGTCAGTTTGAACCACAGCACAGGGTCCATGGTTCAAACTCACCAGTGCTCCTCAGAAAGCCTACACAGGGTTGCTATGAGTTGGAACTGACTTGACAGCACTTAACTAAACAACATATAGAGTTACTGTTATTAGGTGTCATTGAGTCAACTCTGACTCATATCCATCCTGTGCACAATAGAACAGAACATTGCCCTGACCTGCGAAATCCTCACAATTCTTGCAACCTCTGTGTCAATCCATCTCATAATATATATGTAGCTATTTCATGCCATTCCTGGGCAAAGTCATTGCAAGGAGAAATTACTGAGGTCCTGGCCTTCATGGACTTACATTTTTGCCATTGGCTTTTATGTTAATGGAATGAGTGGATCATGCTGCAAGAATTAACAACCCTAAAATATCAAAGAATTGAAAAAAGGTATTTCTTTCAGCTCATGTAAAGTTTGCTTCTGGACCCAGTGAACTTACCAGGGAAGCTGTCCTCTATATGGTAGCTCAGTGTTGCATCTCTGTATCAACATATGCAAGAGGAGAGAGTGCTGAGAAGTTTTATGCCACCCACCATTGAATGCTTCTGCCCAGAAGTTTTACACTCACTTTCATTCTATTTCACTGACCAAAGAAAGCCACATGACCATGCCAAACTGCAAGGCAATAGAATAATGCCATTCCCTCCATGTGACTTGAAGGCAGATAACTGAAAATATGCTTGAGCATCAGTAGTATGGAATCCTGATTGGCACTGTAGTTGGCACTGTAGTTAGCACTGCAAGGTAGGCTATTCAAGACCCTGAGTTACTCCTTGGAAACCCCATACAGGATTTCTGTGAGTTAGAACTGACTGGATAGCATTTAGCAACACCAATATCTACCTAGGCCTTTATTTGAAGTTGAAACCTTGGCAGAATATTGTTGTCATGAAATGTCATCAAGTTGGTTCCAACTCATAGTGACTTTTTATGGGATTTCTGAGAAGTGGCTGGTAGGTTTAAACCAACAACCTTGTGGTTCAAACTGAGCTTATGGTACACTGCATTATCCTGCAATGCCACACCAGGCCTCCTGACAGAATACATGGTGCTTGAATTGTAACTTTTTTTCCCTCTCTCAGTTGTCTAAACATGACTCACTGCCTTCTATTGTCAGTGTTGTGTATGGAAATCAGACTTAATTGTTTGTTTGTGTATCTATAGTAAAATCTGCAAAAGCTGAAACTTAGTGGGATGGACTTGTTTTTCTGGGTCTCACAGTTTTCTGCTTTCATTGTTGTTGTTGTTGTTCTTAAGTGCTGTTCCAGCTCATAGCACTCCTAGGGTTGATCCACCCGGGAGGTTTGATCCTGGGGAGTTTGATCCGCAGACCTTGTGGTTAGCAGTCCAGTGCTTATCCTATAGCACCATACCAGAACTTCTGCCTATGGCAAGGTGCAATTGTACCACTTTTCTATTGCTTATTTTAGTAGAAAATATTTAAATTTCCCCACTCAGACAGGTTTCAGTCTTATCCAAGCTCCAGTCTTCATAGGTTTTACAATATGTGCAACTACATTAGTTTAGGTCTGCCTAGATGATATTAAGATAGGTTTGGTATGCAAGAACTTTATTGGGTGGAAGTGGAAAAAGGTCAAGAGAGCCTTCAGACCATGACGCAGGTCTGTAACCTATAGGAGGAGAAAGGGAAGAAGAGGGCATTAGGTATTAGTCATCTCTGCATATTTCCAAGAAAAGAGAGGGCAGGACTATAGGAAGTCCTCATGTCAAAGCTGCCTATTGGAAGAGTTCAGCATCTCACAGAAATTGGTCTGCCTTAGGACTCCACATGCTTAATCTTGGGCTAGGACCAGCCTGCTGAAAGCATGGTCTCACAATGGTGGATTCAGAAGGGCTGAAGATGTGACTCTTGGTTAATTATGTTCCCCACTGCAGGAGATCTGAGAGACACATTTTCATGGTTGCAACAAGAACCTTAAAAAAGCTTTTTCTTATTTTTCTTTGGAGTTTAGTAACCTGTTCAATAATTTCACCAAGTTGTGTCTAGGTATGTATCATTTAACAATCATTCTTATTCAAGACACAGTGTGTTCTTTCCTTATGAAGTTTCATGTCTTTCTTCAGCTTAGTAAAATCTTCTTTAACTATAGCTCTCACTCGGAGCCCTGGTGACACAGGTTAGGCACTTGGCTGCTAACCAAGAGGTTGGTGGTTTAAATTTCCAGCCACTCCTACAGGAGAAAGATATGGCCAGCTGTTTCTGTTGAGATGAAGCCTTGGACATCTTCTGGGGCAGCTCTACTCTGTCCTGCAGGCTTGTTATGATCAGAATTGACACGACAGTACAATGACAACAACAACAACATATCTCTTGTTATTAATTCTCCTCCATCTGCTTTTCATTTCCTTTTTGGAACTCCTATTACGTACTTACATAATAAGTATCTGCATGTGTCTTTCATGTCTCTTCACTTAGGATTTTCAACTTTTGCATTTTTGCTCTGCATTGTGGGTTGTTTCCTATATTTCATTTCCCAAAAATGCTAAGAGAGTTTTTTGGAAGTTGACACTTGCTTTTTCAATGTTTTTATTGAATTTTTAAGTTCAGAAATCCTGGATGCAGTAGAAGGAGCTGTTTTGGGGTGTTTTCACAATATTGTCTTCAGAATTCTTGTTATAGCTTGTCTCCTTACCAGTCATTTGTTCTAGTTGTTAGGATTGGTTTCTGTCCTTTAATGTCTTCTGATACCTTTAATAACTTTCACACTTTCTTCCAATGCTTATTTTAGAGAGTTTGCACATCAGGGTCTGGGATCATTTGGGCCAGGGGGATTGATACATAGTGGAAGATGGAGAGAAGTTAACTCTTCAGTGGGCTACTACTGATGATTGATTTGTAAAGATGGGGGTGTGTTGTGTAGCGGTCTCTTTATTCTAACACCTCAGTGGAGATGGGGTATCCTTAGCCCTCATGGCTACTCCCCTCTGTCACAGTTACCTGTGAGAACATGTGCACCTAAGTTAGTTGGAAAACTGGTCCTGTTCTCTAATTTTCAGGGATTCACCAGGCTTGTTTCCCCTTGTGACCTCTTGACTGGTGGTCTTCACTCCAGATTCTACTAGAAGAGCAATCCTATTTTCAGGCAGGGGTTTGGGTCCTTCCATGGGTAGTACAGTGAATGAATTCTTCACTGTGTATTTTCTTTCCTGGAATGTCTCAACCATATGTGACTGACTTTTCCTCTAGGCTATTATAATCAGCCAATTTTATTTTAGTGGTTGATTCATCCTAGGGAGCTGGAACACAGGGAGGATCCCGAGCGCATTATTATGGTCATTATTTTCTAGAATCTTCCAAGAATTTTTCTTCAAATCTTGACAATAAAAATGTTCTTCTTATCTTCTTGCTTTCCTGAGTCTCCCTTATTCCCATTATTATTCACATTGCTATGTCAGCTTGTTCCTATCAAAGAAGTCTTATAAACAATCATTTCAATTTGTCACTGTCATGGTACTTTTACTTTTTTATAGGTCAGACACCCTGTTTAGTGTTAATCATTCTGTCTTAAATCTAAGGTCAACAGTCTAGGGCTAGTTCTGGATTTTGCACTAAGCCTGTCACAACTGGAAAAGCCTCACAAACAAAAATGGGTAGGTGGCATAGACATAGTAAGAGGATGGGGTTTGGTGGTGGTGGCGGCGAGTAGTTTGGGACAGATAAGAAAGTTGCTTGTGATAGTGATAATCTCATGAGAGGATGCATTTGAAACGACTTTAGTTTTGAAGTTTCCACCGTGGTGGTAGTGTTGCCTTTTTATCCAGGAGGTGTACTGTGTGCCAAGCTTTGTATAAGGCATTTCATGTAGGTCAACTTACTCACTCCTTGATACAATCCTGTGTTGTTATCCTCATTTTATAAATGGGAAACTGCCTCCAAAAGGAAACATAGTTCTGTGGCAGAGTTGGGATTAGAATATGAGGGTGGGTGATTCCAGTGTCCACGTGCATGACTTACATTCCTTACCAGCCCATACATGTTCAATTTTGAGTTGACATTGAAAGATAAGCTAGATTTTGATAGCAAGGAAAGAAAGCAAGGGCCATCTAGTTTTTTGATATAAGTACATTGATAAGAAGGCAGGTATGACTGGGGAATTGAAAGGGGTGCCTTGTGATTGGATTATAAACTGTGAGAACCAAGCTAAACCCATTGTCATTAAGCTGAAGTTTGACTCATAATGACTCTGTACCAGACAGCATAGAACTGCCATAGGGTTTCCTAGGCAGCAATCTTTATAGAAGGAGATTGCCACATCTTTCTCCCATGGAACAACAGTGAGTTCTAACCACTGACTCTTCAGTTAGCTGCTGAGTGCTTAGCCACTGCACTACAGGGCTCAAACTATATATGAGGGCTATTATAGGAAGAAATGGCACTTGAAAGGTAGGTTGATGTCAAATGGTGAAGGGTCCCATGATTTTTAAGCTGTGAAATTTTAGGGAAGTAACTTGACTTCTCTGAGCCATACTCTGATCTGGAAAAAGGGGGTGAAATGTGCTTGTATTTGGATGTGTGGTCATATGGTCACATCTAAGTGTATATGTGTAAAATAGCCGGTGAATGCTTAATAAAAGTCAACCCTCATCCTTCTCTTTCAGAACCTGGCAACTGACTGGGTTGGAATGGGAGAGGAGCAGGTTAAAGATAGGAGTAATGGAGGGCTGGCAAGTTTTAGTAGCTGCAGAGGACCGGGGTTTCTTCCAATCCCAACAACCTCTTCATCATTTGAGAGATCAGCCTCAGGCCCATTTGGTGTTAATTACAGTAACCCAGGCTTCTCTGTGTGAAGGAAACAGTCCTTCATTTCTCTCATTAAAGTAAAATATGACCCATTTTATGCCTGCATATTTTGTTGCCGAGATTACGAGAATCATCCTTTCTGTTTATATGGAACGAAGAAACGTTACACCGGGAGGGCAGCCTGGGCCCCTGAGCCTGGGGAATAGAAAGCAGATGTTTGGGTTATTTTCCCTTCTCTCCCCAGTTTCCACTCTCCTCCTCTCTGACTCTTCTCCCTCTTAGAAGCATAATCCTCAATTCAGATGAACACAAGGCAAGTAGATTATAACAGAGTAGACTAAATGTATATTTATTGGACTCTTTACCAGGTGACAAGCCCTATAAACAGGTTTTGTCTTTAATTCTCCCCAAAAGCTTCCAGAGTACTTGATATTAATTCTTTTGCAATCGTAGTGAACTCCAGCTAAGACCTTGGGAGTATTCCTGTTGTCTTCTTGTTGCTAATAAGTGACATCAAGTTGACTCATAGTAACCCTGTGTAGGGTTTCCGAGGAATGGCTGGTGGTTTGAACTGCCAACTTTGTGGTTACCACTCTAGTGCTTATCCTACAGAGTCACACTGCTGTCTTAGGCTGGGGGTGGGAGGTGGGGGGATCTCCAAACTAATCACAGACAAAATTACTCATCTTTGTTCCCTGCCTTATAGGGTATGGAGAGCTTTCATGCATTGTCCCAGCATATCCTCACAACATAAAGGATAATTGAGGGTTTGAGGGGTTAAGGGATTGGTTTAAGGCCAATTTAACTTGATAGCAGTGGGGATTTTGAAAGAGTTTAAGCAGAGAATTAACAGTATAAGATATGTGATTTTGAAGGATTGATCTGGTAACAGTCTAGAATGTGTGGGAAGCAAGTGACAATGAAAAAGAGGTTAAGAAAAATTATCTAAAACATAGAAATAAGCAAGAGGTCTGTTATCAATGTTCCACCTACTCAGCCAAAGATAATATGTAAATGAAAGAGCATGAATGTTATAAATAAGCCTTTATTTACAAAAACAAGTAGAGGCTGACAATCCCTGTTCTATGGGAATGTATATTTGTTTGACAAACTAGTTACCACAGATTAGAGTCCAGACTCTATGAAATTCCATGTTGATTAGTGGATTTTTATCTGATGGAAATGCAAATAATTTCTGTCTGGTAGAAAAATGAAACTCCAAGTTTTTATTGTCTGGAACAATATTAACTAACTTTGAAACTAACTTAGAAATCTAACGTTATCTCTACAGCGCTTATATTCAACTCTTTAAATTAGTTTTGTACAAGCTTTGCCATGATGCTGATTTCCTCATTAATAAGTTAAAGAAATGTTTGACTTATTTTTTTGTTGTTGTTTGTGTGACAGTCGTTATTATTTTAACTCCCTGAACTTATTAGCATAGGAGACATTCATGATAAGGTTGTTGGAATAATGCAGACAAGATGATAAATACAGTGAAGATAGGAAATTAAGATATTTTAGAGATTTTTTTGAAAGAAATATAGAGGTCTGGGGCAAGACAGCAGACATAGCAGGCACACCGAGCTGATGCTTTGCACCAAAGAAATGGGAGACCAAGTAAAACAGATACAGATGGTGATCCTGAAACCCTAATTATCAGAGAATAGGACAGAGAAGTAGATTGAATGATGACTGGAAGAAGAAGAAAATGAACAAGGACAGTGAGAGAGGAAAAAAACAAAAACTGGCATATTGTGGGCTGGCATAGAGTCTTTTCCAAGTGGCTGTAATCGTGATCTGCTGCAAGTGACTGTCAATACAGTGACCTATAGGCACAGGATGTGGCTGCAGGCTGGCTCAAGGTGGTGCAGTTCTCCCCTGATCCTGTGTCTTCCTGCTAGATGAGAACATGGCCAGTGGCACCTCCTTTTTTGCAACCTCTGCTCTACCAGGGTTTGGGTGCCAGGCATACTGTCATGCTTCTGGAGGGACATGAATCCACCCTGAACTATGCTTCCCAAACAGTAATCAGAGAACTAACTGTATTCACACTTCCGATCTCTACCACATCTGCCAGTTAACAGTTGGTGAATGCCTGAGAATGCATCAATATATAAGCATCAACTAAATATAAATAC
Source organism: Chrysochloris asiatica (assembly GCF_000296735.1). Classification (NCBI taxonomy): domain Eukaryota; kingdom Metazoa; phylum Chordata; class Mammalia; order Afrosoricida; family Chrysochloridae; genus Chrysochloris; species Chrysochloris asiatica. The sequence goes on from NW_006408544.1 coordinate 21,929,895, forward strand.
AACACCACAATATCTTCGAGAAAACAATTTCAAATGATACAGAGAAATAAGTCAGATTACTTCAAACAAGTCAACAAAATACAGTCAGTAAATATAATATCAAAAATAGTATCAGAACTATCTTATAAAGAATATAAAAGAATGTCAATTAGGTGACTTTAACTGATTAAAAGATCAAGAAAACTACAGATAAAATCAAGGAGAACATGGATAAAATTTTGGAAAAAATCAGGAAAAAATTGATAAAATAATTTAAAAAATGGGAACCATATAAAATCAGCAATCAGAAAACCAGAAGTTTAACCCTAAAACTTCAGAAATGCATAATACACTAAAGGGGCAAAGTAATATAATTGAATCAATGGAAATCCGAATTACTGACATTGTAGTATCACCACTGGACTGTAAACCACAGGTTGGTGGTTCAAAACCACAAGCCACGACTTGGAAACACTATACAGGGTTGCTATGAGTCAACACCCAGCAACAGAAAAGAAACAATCAGAAAACAAACAAACAAACAAACAAAACACCCAAAACTAATTTGAAGAAAGCGTAATATTTATGTGAGATATTATCAAGAGGAATAACTTACATGTGATTGGAATTCTAGAACAAGAAGAGACAAATGAAACAACAGAAAATATCATCCAAAAATTGCTGGAAGAAAACTTTCCTAACATCATGAAAAATGAGAAGACAGCTATTCAAGAAGATGAATGAAGTTCAAACAAGATAGACCCCAAAAGAAAAACCAAGACAAGGAAAGAATCCTGAGAGTAGCACAAGAAAAATAAAAAGTTACATACAAAGGAAAATAATAAGACTAAGCTCTGATTTCTCAGCAGAAACCAGGTGGAAAGGAAGACAATGAAATGACATATATAAAACTCTGAAAGAAAATAATTGCCAACCAAGAATCCTATACCCAACAAAACAGTCCATCAAATATGATGGTGAAATTAAGGAATTTTCAGACAAAGAAAAATTAAAAGAATTTATAAAAACATAACCAACCTTACAAAAAATACTAAAGGGAGATTTTTAGACAGAGAACCAACAACTGTAGACAATAACCTGAGACTAGCATACATGATAGTATCACTTAGACTCAACTCATATATGTTGTTGTTGTTGTTAGGTACCACCAAGCTGGTACCGACTCATAGTGACCTTATGCACAGCAGAATGAAATACTGCCC
>NW_006408544.1:21933996-21942679 GCF_000296735.1 Chrysochloris asiatica
CCCATTATTGTAGCCATTGTGTCAATCCATCTCATTGAGGGTCTTCCTCTTTTTCAGTGATCCTCTACTATACCAAGTATGATGTTCTTTTCCAGGGACTGGTCCCTGCTGGTAACATGTCTGAAGTATATGACACGGAGTCTTGCCATCATTGCTTTTAATAAGTTCTTCTGACTGTAATTCTTCCAAGATCTGTTTGTTCTTCTGGCATTCCATGTCAATATTCTTCATTAACATCAATTTCACAGAGGAGACAAAACACATGTGAACCATCTCACTTAGTAGGTGACATTTTATAGACAAATGAATAATAATATCTTCTACTACTAATTAGTGGCTATGCAAGTCTAGAAAACATCCTAACAGATGATCTGTTGGAAGAGCTGAGTCTGAGAGAAAATGTAACTCAGCAGCCAAAATTCTTTAGGAAGAAAACAAAATCAATAATTCAAAAGACAGAGGGAACGAGGCTTACTAACTCCAGATCTTCTAAATACAAGAACCCCCAACTCCTTTCTTTTGCAATCCTGGGGAAGTTTATATAATGATGTTGCAATTGAGTCAAGTCAAGTGAGCCCTTACTCCTTGCTGAGAATCTCACTACTGCTGACTGAGGTATGTATTGTTTACAGACAAGGAAACTGAGGCTGAAGGAGGTTAAGCATTTTGCCCCCATACAGGTAGAAAGCATTAGATCAGGAGTTGGTGTCTGATGGATGACGGAGATCTTTTAGCATTCTAACATATATCCCATATACCCAGATGATTGAAATATTATATGAAGACGTCCATAATTCAGCCTAAATCCACAGAAGAGGGCATTAGAACCTTCTAGAAGGGCCAGGAATTGATCCATAAAATTGTGGCTCTTTAATCTTGACAAACATGACACTGCAGGCCAGTTAGAGAGGAGAGAGAAAAGTACTCCAGGTAGAAGGACTAGTATCGTACAAGGTTTGGAGGAGATAGGACACAGCTCATTTAGAAAGTCAGTAGTCTAGGCTGGCACTGTGGTAGGCACTGTGAGTGAGAGTCAGGAGGGAAGCAGACAATTAACAACTGGACCTGATTTCAAACATTGAAAAAGTTAAAAAAAATCTTATCTTTTTTTCTTAGCAAGTCCATTGTCACTTCATTTACAAATGAGAAGAGAAAAGCAACTGAAATTTTTTTCCCTCAATTTTAACCAGGTTTGCAATGAAAGGGTCCAGATGGCTGGTGGCTCAGGGAGGATCATGTAGCTGTCAGGAAAGTCTCCAAAGAGAGGTCTTCCAAGGAGGCCACAGTCCATGAACTAATGCTTCTCCTCACCTCTGTCTAATCACCCAGCCCCATTTGTTCTCATCTGTTCTGTGTCCATTGTCTCCCCAGCACCTCATCAATTATCCCGGGTTCACAAAGAAAAGCCCACCCCACTGCTGCAGTATCTGGTGCTGACAAGGAAGATCTGAACGCCTCTGTCCTGATGATCTGGAGACAGATAAAGGCCATTAACGCCTTGTATAATTATAGAGCCCCCAAGCAGGCCTATTAGTCACAGATAGGCAAGCTGGGAGAAAACATGGAGACTGGGCCCCTGTCTAATTTATTTTACTTCATATCGGAATAAGGAGCCCAAGTAGCACAAAGTGTTACCTACAGCAGGAACCCTCCTGCTGTAGAAAAAACGTGGTGATCTACTACTATAAAGATTTCAGACTAGGAAATTTATGGACATACAACAACAACAACAGCAATATGAGGCATCTTCAGAACATTTGTGGAAAAATCCCACGATCTTTTAATTTCATTTTTCCATGAACTTTTAGAAGTTCCTTTGTATATGTTGTTGTTGTTAAGTGCCATCAAATCAATTCTGACCCATAGCGACCCTGTATAGGGTTTCCAAGGAGCAGCTGGTGAGCTTGAACCACTGACCTTGCAGTTCAAATGACTTTGCATTCTGACGCATTAGACCATAGTGCCACACCAGGACTCCCTTGTATATGAGCACCCTTAAAACCATGCACAGTACGTAGTGTTATGAGAAGTTTCCACCATATGTCTGTCAGTTCATCATTCTGTGGTGGCTTGCGTGTTGTTGTGATGTGGGAAGCGATGCCATTGGTATTTCAAATACCAGCAGGTTCGCCCATGGTGGACAGATTTCAGTAGAGCTTCCAGACTGAGACAGACGTATCTGGTGATTTCTTTCTGAAAACAGTGGGAAGTGAAAACCTTATGAATAGCAGCAGAAAATTGTATAATATAGTGCTGGAATATGAGACCTTAAGGTTGGAAAGCACTAGAAATACTGTAGTGGAAGAGCTGCCTCCTCAAAGTAGAGACCTTCAAGATATGGATAGAGTAAAGCCTTCAGGTTCTTCATTTTCTGATGTGGCACAATTCAAAGTGAGAAGAAATAGCTACAAACATCCATTGATAATTGGAACATGGAATGTATGAAGTATGAATTGAATAAAATTGAAGGTTGTAATAAAAATGAAATGGAATGCATAAAGATCAATATCTCAGGCATTTGTGAGATGAAATGGACTGTTGGCAACTTGGTCTACTGTGCTGGGAATTACAAGGAATGACATTACATTCATTGTTAAAAAGGACATTCAAAATCTATTCTGATATGCAATGCTGTCAGTGGTAGCATAATATCCATATGCCTACAAGGAAGACCAGTTTGTATGATAATTATTCAAACTGACTCACTGTGATAATTCAGGTTTTATGTCAAGTTGACTAGACAAGCATTGACTGTGGCTTTGCAGTTGAGATGTAGCTATCTCCCATGATATGATTTGATGCTATAAACCAATAAGAGAATTAAGGGTGGGATTGTTGTTGTTGTTAGGTGCTATTAAATGTTCTGACTCATAGTGATCCGATTCACAACAGAATGAAACACTGCCCAATCCTGTGCCATCCTCACAATTGTTATGCTTGAACTCATTGCTGCTGCCGCTTTGCCAGTCCATCTTTTTGCTGACTCCACATTACCAAGCATAAGTTCTTCTCCAGGGACTTGCCAGTACTGATAACATTTCCAAAGTATGAAAGATGAAGTTTCGCAATCCTGGCTTCTAAAGAGCATGCTGGCTATCCTCCTTCCAAGACATGTTTGCTTGTTCTTCTGGAAGTCCTTTGTACTTTCAATATTTTTCTCCAACAGCATAATTTAAATGTATCAATTCTTCTATAGTCTTCCTTATTCATTGCCCAACTTTTGCATGCATATAAGACTACTGAAAATACCATGGCTTGGGTCAGGTGCATCTTAGTCCTCAAACTGATATCTTTCCTCTTGAACACTTTAAATTTTTTTTGTGCAGTAGATTTGCTAAATACAATGCATTGTTTGATTTCTTGACTGCTGCTTCCATGAGTGTTGAATATAGATCTGTCAGTTTGTCATACTGTAGTGGCTTGCATGCTGCTGTGATGCTGGAAGCTCTGTGACCAGTGTTTTAGATGCCAGTAGGGTCACTTATAGTGGACATGTTGTGGTGAAGCTTCCAGACAAAAACAAACTAGGAAGAAAAAGAGGTATACTACTTCTGAACATTTCATCACTGAAAACCTTACAAATAGCAGCACATCATTGTCAGATATAGTGCTTGAAGATGAAAACATTATAAATATCACGAGAATATGTGTGGCACTTCAGGATAATGCACTGGACTGCAAAACTCATTTGAACTCCAAGGTTGGTGGTTCAAAAATGCCAGTTGTACCTCAAAAACCCTATTCAGGGTCTCTATGAGTCATAACTGAGTTGCAGGCACTTAACAAGCACAACAGTTGTTAGGTATAGTGGTAGTCATGGAATAGAAGTTCCTCAAGTTCAAAGGCACTAAAATTCAACTGCAAATAACTGCTTTCTCAAAGTAGAGTTGACCATGATGACATGAATGGAATAAAGCTTCTGGACATTCATTTGTTGATGGGGAAACTTTCAAGGAGCAGCTGGGACTTGAGATCCAGAGAGGGAGAGGGGTTGTGTGTTGACAACCGGGGAGGGGGGCAGGCTTACAGGGTATATCCTTTAGTTGGTTGATGATGCATGGAGGGGATATTCTAACCGTGGCAATGAAATGATATACGATAGAATGAACATAAAACTAATGTTCTCCCATGTAAACTATCACATAATTCACAATAAAACATTTATAAAAAATGAATATAACCAACTGAAAGCATCCGTTAATAATCAGAACATGAAATTGAAGAAGTATGGAAATGGAAAATTCAAAGTTATCAAAAATGAAATGGAATGCATAAAGATCAATATCCTAAGCATTAATGAGCTGAAATGGACTAGTATTGGCCATTTTGAATCTGACTAACATGGTTTACAAAGTTGGGCAAACAAATCAAGAAGAATGGAGTAGCATTCACCATAAAAAATATATATATATATATATATATTGCAAGATCTGTCTTGAAGTTCAGTGCTGTCTGTGATAGGATAATATCCATATGCCATGGTGCTGTGGGTTAATGTGCCAGACTACAAAACCATTTGAACTGCAAGGCTGGTGGTTCAAGCTCACCAGCTGCTCTTAGGAAACCCTATGCAGGGTCATTATGGGTCGGAATTGACTTGAAGGCACTTAACAACAATAACAATAAGAAAGACCAGTTAATACCACTATTATCCAAATGTATATGAGGTTATTGAAAATACCATGGCTTGGGTCAGGGGCACCTTATTCTCAAACTGACATCTTTGCTCTTGAACATTTTAAAGAGGTCTTCTGCAGTAAATTTGCATAGAATAATACATCATTTGATTTCTTGACTGCTGCTTCCATGAGTCTGATGGTGGATCCAAGCAAAATGAAATTTTTGACACTTTCAATCTTTTATTCGTTTATCATGATGTTATTTATTTCTTCAGTGGTGAGGATTTTTGTATTGTTTGCATTGAGATGCAACCCATACTGAAGGTTGTGGTCTTTGATCTACATTATTAAGGATACATACATAAGAAAATACAGAACATTTACATTTACATATGTAAATAATATGTACCACAAAATGCATATTACATACACAAGAGTAGTTTCTCAGTAAAAAAGTCTGGAAGACACCATCTTAATAAAATGATCAAAATGAACACATCATCACTTACTGGACTCACTGAAATTATTTGGCACCTGATTAGATTCAGTGAGAACACAGCATCACTTTTATGATGTTTCTGCCAAAGATACAAGACCTGAATCTAGTTAAGAGGAAACATCACACAAACCCAACCCAAGGACCATTCTACAAAATAACTGGTCTGTATTCTTCAAAGGTGAAGGTCATGAAAATCAGGTAAAGACTGAGGGGCTATTGCATACTGAAGAAGACTAAAAGGATGCAACAATTAAGTACAAGCTGCTGTTCTGAATAGGAACCTTTTGGGATAAATGACAAGTGGCAGATGTGAATGAGATCTAAAGAGAATGCACTGATATTCATTTTCTGATATTGATAGTTGTATAGTGCTTGTGTTGAACAGTGCCCCTGTTTGTTGGAAATGCACACTAAAGTATTCAGAAATGCTGAGGTATCGTCTCAGAAAAAATGCTCAAATGACTTAAGAAAACTTTCCTTTAACATTGCTTCACAATGCATATTTTTTCTTTTTTAAAAAAAATCCAGCTTTACTTTCTTTTTTAAAAAGTAATTTTTAGGTGACATTAAACAATTCAATGACATTTAGTACATTCGTAAAGTTGCACAACCATAACCTTTATCTAGACTCAAAACATTGCCACTACTCCAAATTAAAACATCTCACCAATCAAAGAGCTTCCCTCAGCCTCACCCTCTCCAACAACCCACCACAACCCTTGGCAACTACCAGTTGGCACTGTCTCCATGGATTGATTTGTTTTGGATAATTTATATAAATGGAATTATATGAGACCTTATGTACATAATAAATTTTTAATTTAACAAAGGTTACTACTTAGAGGTGAAATTCTAAATTGAAGTCAAAAGAGGCTTGCATATTCTGAAATTCTCTCTTAATATTAGCTTCCTAGGAGTCCTTGTGTGGCACTGTAGGATAACACCGGACCACAAAGTCTTTTTGAAGGTAATCTCTGTTATTACCTTCCTTTGGGAGAAAGATGAGGCTTTCTGCTCCCATAAAGATTTATAGTCTTGGAAACCCTGGTTTCCAAATACCAGGTCACTATGAGTCAGAAATGACTCAAAAGCACACCACCATTACCTTCCTTACTTCTTAGCTTAGTTTCTTTGTGAAACTAAAGGAACCTACAGCTTCTTTGAGTATGAAAATTCTTTTGTATTGATTATACAAAGGCATTAATGCATTATACAAAGACATTAATAATTCATAAGCTTTAGAACCTTAGCAATATATGATCCATACATTGTATAACAAAGGAACTCTGATAGCATAGTGGTTAAGAGTTGGCCTGCTAACTCCAAAGTCAGCAGTTGGAGACTACCAGTAGTTCTGCAAGAGAAAGAAGAGGCTTTCTGCTCCCGTAAAGATTTACAGCCTTGGAAACCCTATGCAAGGTTGCTATGAGTTGGAACCAATTCCACGGCATATAACTACCACCAACACCATTGTATAACAAGATCAAAAGATACTCAAAGGACCCTGTAAACTTTCTCCCAACTCACAATAAAGAGCTTTAAAAAAAGGAAAAAGATACTCTAATGCACTGGACTACAAGGTCAGTTTGAACCGCAAAATTGGCGGTTCAAGCTTACCAGCCAATCCTTGGATCCCTATACAAGGTTGCTATAGGTTTCAACCAACTTGACACCTCTTAACAACAACAACAACAACAAAGATATTTTAGATTTCCTGGAAATTGAACAAATTGTCTACATGATTTTCTTGGAGCACTGGTGTGGTACTGTGGGTTAATGTGCTGAACTGCAAAGTCAGTTTGAACTGCAAGGTTGGCAGTTTAATCTTACCAACCACTCCTCAGAAACCCTATACAGGGTCACTATGAGTCGGAACTAACTTGATGGCACTTAACAACAACAATATATGGTTTTCTTGGCTATAATCCTTAGGGGAAGAAATGGTCAGGTGTCTGTCTTACAGAGCTGCAGAATGGGTTCTAATCTTAACCTGTGGTTAGCAGCTGAGCACTTAATGATTGTGCTACCAGGGATCCTTAGTATTGTTATTGTTGGTGTTGATAAGTGCCAGTGAGTTGGTTCTGACTTATATGGATCCTGTGTAAGGTTTCCAAGCATAGCAGCTGGGGTGTTTGAACCACTGAGCTCGTGGTTAACAGTCCAGTGTTGGTCTTATAGTGCTGAATCAGGATAGCAGTATTGTTGTTGTTAGTTGTTATATGCCAACAAATCCATTCAAACTCAAAGCAACCCTATGCACAACAGAAGGAAACACTGCCTGGTCCTGTGTCATCCTCACAATTGTTGTGAAGTCTGAGCCCATTGCTGCTGCCACTTTGCCAGTCATCTCATTGGGGGACCTTCCACTTTACTCAGCATTCTGTCTTTCTCCATTCTCCAGGACTGATCTTTCCCAATAATATGTCTGAAGTATGAAAGATGAAGTCTCTCCATCTTGGCTTCTAAGGAGGATTCTGGTTGTACTCTTCCAACATAAATTTGTTTGTTCTTCTGGAAGTCCACGGTACTTTTTATATTCTTCTCAAATGCCATAGCTCAAATTCATCAATTCTTTCATGGTCTTCCTTATTGCTTGTCTAACTTTCACTTGCATATGAGGCTACTGAAATACCATGGCTTGGGTCAGGTTTACCTTAGTCCACAATCAGACATCTTTTCTCTTGAACACTTTAAAGAGGTCTTGTGGCCTAGCTTCCAGAATCACAGCAACACTCAAGACACAACAGTATGACAACCTGACAGACAACTGGTGTAGTGTTGTTAGCCTAGACATATTTATAGATGTGCAGTTATATTTATAGATGAAGGTTCCTTGGGTGACATAAGTAGTTGCATTTGACTACTAGCTGAAAGGTTGGTAGTTTGAGCCCACACAGTCGAACCTAGTGGGAAGGCCTAATGATTTGCTACTGTAAAGATGGCAGCCAAGAAGACCCTGTGGAGCAGTTCTACCGTCAACACAAAAGGTCATCATGAGTGGGACTCTACCACAGCAAGCATGGTTTTGGATTACTTATAGAAGCCAGAGAGAAGATGAGTTTTGCCCAGTTACACAGAAAGTGAGAGGACAAAATGGACTTGGACCCAAGCAGGGGTTCCTCCTAAGTCATCTTGATGCACTGAGATGGGCTCTGGAGGCTCTTTGTGCCTAGTGACTGATATTTGAGTCCCCATTCTGGTTAAAAAGGCACAATCAAACGTGTGTTGGCTGAAGACTTAAATATGAATCCCAGAACTATGAAGGCCATCAATGAAAATATAGGGACAAATGTCAGGGCTTTAATTCAGGGTGTACACAGACTACCAAACATTTTGAAAACTACACAAACAAAAGTAGACAAAACAGATGATTGGGACACACTAAAAATTAAAAACTTATGTGCATCAAAAGACTTCACCAAAAGAGTAAAAACAGAACCCAAAGAAAGGGAAAAAAAACATTTTGCAATGACATATTGGACAAGGAACTAATTTCTAAAATATATAGGAAACTACAACACCTCTACAAGAAAAAGACACATAGCCCAATTAAAAAATGGGCACA
>NW_006408544.1:21944918-21959073 GCF_000296735.1 Chrysochloris asiatica
AGAATCATTCCCACCCCCTTGGTACGCAGGGTAGATAGGGATGGGCAACTTGGGCATTGGCTACCCAAAATGGGGGGATACAAAGGCAAGAAGAAGTGACTAGCTTACAAGCTGTCAAGAGGGAGCCTAAAATTAGAGGGTGCGGAGGAAGACAGAATCGCCACTGAGAAGTATCCAATCTGTCTGGCCAGGGGTGATGAAAGGAGATGGGGATAGGACTCTTGTGGTACAATAGTGAATAATTGCTATCAGGACTGACTGTGAGGGTTGGAAATGTAAAGGTAGACATTTTTTAGCAAAAGGAGGGGATTGGTTGATTTGTAGTCTAAGAGCAGAGGACCCTGGGACCATCAAGTGAGAAGAGCGGCATGAGGGACCCTACCCAGAGAAATAGTGACACCAGAGATGGAGGCAGAGATGATGACGTGGAAAGATGGAGCGGCTGGGGATTCTAGATCTAGTGAGAGAGAGGGGCTGTGTGCTGATGACCGAGGGGCAACCTTGCAGGTTGTTTGATGATGCATGGAGGGGTTTGTAATTAAAAAAAAAAAAAGTGTGTTGGCTGAAGGGAGAAGTGGCAATGGCTCTCATTCTTCATAAAAGTCTCTTTAGCTGTTCTCATCCCCAAACAGCTCCCTAATGTAGGTGTTATGGAATAAATTATGTTCACCCAAAATTTGTGTTTGGATTCTAACTCCAATATATATACCTGTAAATTTGATGCATGTTTGGAAATGGGATTTTCTTGGTTATATTAATTTGTTGTTGTTAAATGCTGTTAAATTGTTCCCAACTCATAACAGCCCTGTACAAGTTTTCTGAGGCTGTAGATCTTTGCAGGAGCAGAAAGTCTCATTTTTCTCCTGAGCTGGTTGGTGGGCTCAAACCACAAACCTAGTGGTTCGAAGTCCAATATTTAACCTACAGAGCTGCTGCATTTCTGGTAGTTGAACCACACAAAAGTTGGAGAGATTATGATCACTTCCAAGTTATAAAACAGCTGAATAAATATGCACACACACATACACATATACATACACACAGGCAAAGACAGAAGCCACGTTAGGACTGTCTACAAGTCCAGTAACAAAGGAAGGAATGAACATATCTGAAAGACTGATTTGGACTTTTAGTATCCAGAACTGTAAGAAAATAATTTTCTGTTCTTTAAAGCCACACTTGTAGTATTTGTGGTACAGCAGTACTAGAAAATTAAGACAACAGGCATCTCCATTTTATGGAAGAGAATTTGAATATGTACTTACCTTGCAAAGAGTTCTGGTGGCGTACTGGTTAAGTACTTGACTGTTAGCCGAAAGGTTGGTGGCTCAAACCCACCAGCTGTTCCACAGAAGAAAGATGTGGCAATCAGCTTTCATGAAGATTTTGCTGCTGTTATGTGCTGTTGGGTCAGTTCTGACTTATAGTGACCCTGTATAGGGTCTCTGAGGCTCTAAAACTTCACAGAAACAGAAAGTCTCATCTTTCTTCATTGGAGCAGCTAGTGGGTTTGAACTGCCCATCTGTTCTTAGCAGTCCAGTGTTTATTTTACAGCGTCACCAGCCTTGGAAGTCCAATGGGGAAGTTCTTCTTTGTCTGATAGAGTCACTATAAGTCAGAATCTACTCAAGAAACACTGCGTTTTCTTACCATGCCCCAAGGCCTGCTCTTGGATAGCCAAACACATTTTAACTTGATCTGTCCTCTGAGTGGCCACCCACCCCCAATTAATGGAGACATCTGCATTGTCATCTATCTTGCACCTCATGCTGACCCCTCTCCCCTCTAAGAGTGAGAAATGAGAAATGAAGACCAGGAGAAGGAGAGCAGCACCAGCTTGCTAGGCCCACAGGAGGTCAGGGTAGAGGAGCTGCTAGTGGGTGGTCTTGTGGAGTACCCATTTGTCTTATCCTTCGACATTTGGGGTAAACTCAGAACCTACTCTGCCTCGGCGAGGCAGCTACACTATCTGCTGCTGAGAAGAATGTCTAAATAGATTGCAGGCAGGCTGACTTGAGAGGATTTCTGTACCAGTCAGGGAAAGGTGTGCAGTGGACTTGGGGCACCAGAGCCTCTTCGATCAGGGCAGATGAGCCTTGGGATGAAAATTCATGGAAGACAATCATGGCAGCAACCACCGACACCTATATGGCTAGATTCAGGGTTGTCTCTGATATTAAGGTCAACAAAAAACAGCTAGTTCTATTTTGCCCAGGGAAAGCAGCTAATAAAGTGTTCTACTTAAGGGCACTGTCTCTGAAGCCAGGGTTCAAATCTTAGTTACACTCCTCCTTTAATCACTGCGTGGCCCTCAGCAAACTGCTTAATCTCTTTTATTCCCCAGTTTCTTCTAAAATTTATTGTTATTACTTGCCTCATAGAATTGATGCTGTGAGGATTAAGAGCTAATACATGAGAGTGAGTCAAAAATTAGCCACATTCTGGCTGTAGAATTTATTTTAATAAACTTTTAGCAAGACAAATGTGTTGTTTTTCAACATAATCTCCTTGCTTTTCAGTACCTTTGTCCATCTGTCAACAGGCTTTCATATTCCTTCATTAAAAAATGTTTTGGGCTGAGCTATGAGCCATGAATGCACCCCTGTCCTAACCTCTTCATCAGAGGTGAATCTTCATCCCCGAAGGACTACTTTTAGGGGACCAAACAGGTGAAAGTCCAATGGAGCAAGATGCAGACTATAGGGAGGATGTTTTAGCACCTCAGAATTAAGTTTTTGCAAAGTATCCACGTGAGGGCAGAGGTATACAGAAGTGCATAGTCACACAAGATCACAGCACCCTTGGATAGTAGTTGGCTTAAGGTGTTTTGTGAGCATCTCACTCTAAGTAGCACTATTGATTGTTGAACATTTTTCTTGACAGTATTGTAGTACTGATCCTTGAGAAATATATAAGCTCAGAAAACTATAAGCATCAATTTTCCAGCAGATGATTGACTTTTGAAATTTTTCTTGGTCGGCAATTGAAGATGTTTTCATTCCATACTCTGCTGTTTATTCTCAGGCTTGTAATGATGAATCCATGTCTCCTCACCAATAATGATTTTTTAAAAGAAATGTTTACCTTCCTTCAAACATCGCTTCAATTTTGTTTACAGATGTCCAAATGCTTCTGTTTATGCTTTTCTGTGAGTTGTTTCAGTACCCATCTCGCACAAGCTTTTCAAAACCTGTGTGTCATGGATTATTTCATAGGAAGAGCCAAATGCAAATGATTTGCCACATAATCCATTGTCACTCATCTATTCAACAGAATAATTTCAAGAGCATGCTCAAGGCTGTCATCAGCCATGGATGTGGATGGGTGATTTACTATAATTGGAGTGAGGATCATTTTTTACTCACCCTCGTACATAAAATGCTGAGAATAGTGACTGTCACATAGTAAATCCTATATTGTTGTTAAGTGACATTGAGTTGGTTGCGAGTCATAGTGACCCTGTATATGGTTTCTGAGGAGCAGCTGGTGGGTTTGAACTTCCAGTCTTGTGGTTCAAACTGACATTGTAATGCAGAGCTTTATCCAACAGCACCACGCTAGAACTCCAAATCCCATATAAACATCACCAACTCTGGTAGCATAGTGCTATACATTGGATTGCTAATTGAAAGATCAGTAGTTCAAATCTACCAGCCACTGCCTCACCTTTCTCCCATGGAATGGCCTTGGCCAAAGCCATTCTTGGAGACATTTCCATAATAATAATAACAAAGGCAAATGATGTTGTAAAAGTTATGATGCATCTCAAGTTGGAAGATGACTATCCCTTCCTTCCAGTCCTGTCAGTGCGTGTATGGGAGTGCATGCTTCATCCTTTCTGGGTTCCAACCTGCCACTACCTCTAGTCAGTCCTACTCTCAGTTCCTTGGTGGTTTGTATCTCAGTTCTCAAGAATTTACTTTCTTTCCTTTCTCCCAAGATGCTCAAGTCTCCTATGAAGTAAATATTTGCTAAAGTCTTTATCTGTATTAAGGAACTCTAGTGGCACAATGGGTTAAGCATTGGACTGCTATCCAAAAGGTCAGTAGTTTGAACCCACCAGCTGTTCCATGGGAGAAAGATGAGACAGCTTGCTTCCTAAAAGATTTACAGCCTTGGAAACCCCACAGAACAATTCTACTCTGCTGTATAGGGTTGCTATGAGTCAGACTGACTTGGCAGCAGTGTTTTTTTTTTTTGTTTTTTTTTTCTTCTTTCTTACTGTGAATATTAGAAGAAGGACTAAGAAGTTTGTTTATTCCTAAAGCCAAACACAAGAGGTGGGGAGCCTTGGAATCCAAACTTGCCCACCAAGCAAAGGAGCAGACCCAGGAATGAGTGGAGAAAACCTGAAGAAAAGGCAAAAATGGGCACAAGTCTGGGTAATTGTTGGGGAGTCCCTGGGTGTTGGGTGGCATGGAGAAAGAGGGGCCCAGGTGGGTGGCCAGAGGATTCACCCATTTATACATTCAATCATTTGTTGTACATATCTACTTGTGTTAGGCATGGTGCCGGATAATTTTGATACCCAGTATAAAGCAGGAATTTATGTTTTAGAAAGAATTATACTTAGAGTTTGGGAACAAACATTTGCTTGCTTTATTTTTTATCATGAAATTAATTTGAAGCTAATGGAAAACATTGGAGGAAAACAGAAAGGAACTAGAAAGATAGCTGTGGTATAGTAAAGACTATGGACTGTATAACTAGGTATGGCTTTGAGCATGCCCATTAGCTGCCAGGCCTTGGCCATGCCGAGTAACTTCTCTGAGCCTCAGTTTCCTCATTAGTAAAACTGGGACAGTAATTCTCCTCCATCTCCATGACAGAGGTCCTACATGAGATGAGCTAGCATATATAAAGCACTTGGCACAGGAACTTGAATATGGAAGGTTTGCAGTAAATTCTCCCTGACTGTTTTGGGAACCTGCTTAAGGAAAAGGGTTCCAAATGTCCTTGCACTTGTACACTGTATAATATGACACTAATATTTCTTAAGTCAACTTTCACCAGAGGCTAACAGGCTGTTTGCTTTTGGTTCAAGCGATATATTTTCCTGACTCTGTTGTAGCTGGAAAGAAAAGCAAGAAATATAGAATACAGTGAACTTGGGAAATCTTTCCTGTAAAAACCCCAGCAGATTTATCACAGATGTCTGGCCCATTCATGGCCTTCTCCTGTATTCTATTAAGAATAATAACAAACAATCAGGAAACTGAACCCCAAAGCCCAGAAAACAGTGTTCTGGGTCTTTGGCAAAGCCAGGTCATGTACACACATGAGCGACCCAGATTTCTCCAGGTGATCCTTTGTTACAGGGAGATGGAAGTCAGCAATTATGGAGCACCCTTGCAAGAGGGCTCTATGCTGGGTCCATTCACAAGCCTAAGCTCTTTAGATTCTTCCTAAAAGCTCAGGGTCCCCACATTTCAGATAAGAAAGCCTAGGGCTCACTGAGAGTAAGCCACTTATGCTGAGGTCACCAAACAAGAAAGCCCACCAGAGTCACTTACAGGACTTTTTCAGAATACAGATACTGTGACTTGGCTGGTCTAGTGTGCAGTTCTGGCAAGAGTATTTTTAAAAAGTGTCAGAGACTAATCCAATGTACACATTCTGCTGGCTGAAAACCACTGCAACACAGGTTCCAGAGTCCACCAGATGTGGAACTTGAGTTCTAAGTTAATTCATCTCTGTAAGACTCTGTTTCTATTTCTGTTAAATAGGGACAACAAAATCTAACTCATATGGATATTTTCTTTAGGATTAAATGAAATAGTGTATGCAAAACCCTGTGGCACTGTAGGATAAGCACTTGACCACAAGGTTGGTTGAACTGCAAGGTTGGTGGTTCAAACTTATCAGGCGCTTCTTGGAAATCCTATACAGAGTCCCTGTGAGTCAGAATCAACTCAACGGCTTTTAATAACAACAACAATACATACAGAATATTCAGTAAGGGTAGTTAGTAGTACAATTGTTGTTGTTGTTAAGTCCCGTAGAGTCAATTCTGATCCATAATAATCCTGTATAGAATTTCAGAGGAACAGCTAGTGAGCTTGAACTGCCAGCCTTGCAGATTCAACCAACTTTGCAGCCCAGTGCATTAACTCACAGCGCCATACCAGGACTCCAGTAGTACAATTACTACTATCTTAAAAGGAGTTCTGGTAGTGTAGTGGTTATGAATTGAGCTGTGAACCTCAGGGTCAGCAGTTCAAAATTACCAGCTGTTTCGCGAGAGAAAGATGAGGCTTTCTGCTCCTGTAAAGATTTACAGCCTTGGAAACCCTGTACAGGGTTGCAATGAGTTGGAACTGACTCCACGGCCCATTACAACAACAACTATCGTAGTAATTGCATAATTAAGTTTAATCCTAGGGCTTTGAACAAATAATTGAACTCTTAGATTTAACTTTGTTCTTTCTAAAATAATGAGGGGCTTCCTTAGGTGAGAACCTTAAGGAAACATTTTGCTTTACTTAACTTTGAAGAGACCCTTATCAATATTTCTTCCAATAAAAAGGAACCTTAAGGCCATTTAAGAGATGAATTAATTCTGGGCAAACAGACTAAGTTGCATAAGAAAATAACTATTATTCCAGGCCAATGTGCTTTTGTTCAGCTTTCTAAAGAACTGACCCATCTACTGCAGGCTGTATGTTCAGTCTGTGTTGCTGACAGGTTTGCAAATGACTACTAACTTGCCCTTCCTCTAATACTCTCCTTGTGCTGTCTGGAATTATGTAATGGGACCATGTGCAGAGGAGAGGAGCATGGCTGGAACTGAAATCACAAAAATGGGCTCTATTACCTGGCTTTACTCTTCCAATTTATAGTTAAAAGTCAATAAAATTATAAAAACCAGTCAGTTATTTATCCCTTCAATATTTATTGAACTTCTATTATGTACCAGCGTTGCATGCTGCACTGGAAACACTCACTCGTCTGTACCAAAAAGACAGCTACTTGGCCAAATGACTGGAAGAGATCCATATCTGTACGTACTTCAAAGAATGATGATACGAGAGACTGGAACAATATCATTTATATGACATGCAAGTAAAATTTTGTTGAAGATAATCCAAAATTTGTTATAATAATACATTGATAGATAGCTTATAGAAATTCAAACAGGATTTAAAAGAGGCCATGGAACGAGGAATATGCTTGCTGATGTCAGATGGATCTTGGCTGAATGCAAGAATACCAGAAAGATGTTTACTTGTCCTTTATTGATTATGCAAAGGCATTGGACTGTGTGGATAACAAACTATGGATAACGTTGTGAAGAATGGGAATTTCAGAACACTTAATTGTGCTCACGAGGAACATAGACCAAGAGGCAATTGTTATAATAGAACAAGGGGATATTGGATGTTTAAAATCAGGAAAGGTGTGTCTCAGGGTTGTATTCTTTCACCATACTTAGTATATATGATGGGTAAATAATTCCAAAAGCTGGACTATATGAAGAAAAACATGGCATCAAGTTTAGAAAAAGCCTTATTAAAAACCTTTGTGATATGCAGATGACAAAACATTACTTATTGAAAGCCGAGAGGACTTTAAACACTTACTGATTAAGATCAATTAGCACAATCTTCAGCAAGGATTACACCTCAATGCCAAGAAAACAAAATTCTCACAACTGGACAAATAAGCAACATGATAAGTGGAGAAAAGATTGAAGTTGTCAAGGATGTAATTTCACTTAGAACCATAATCAATGTTCACAGAAGCAGCAGTCAAGAAATCAAATGACTCATTGGATTGGGCAAAGCTGCTGCAGAATGTCTCTTTAAAGTATTGAAGAACAAGGGTGTCACTTTGAGGACTAAGGTGTGACTGTCCTAGTTCAAGGTATTTTCAATTGTCTCATATGCATACAAGGAGCCCTGGTGTGGTGCTGTGGGCTAATGCGTCAGACTGCAAAGTCATTTGAACTGCAAGGTCGGTGGTTCAAGCTTACCAGCTGCTCCTTGGAAATCCTATACAGGGTCACTATGGGTCGGAACCAATTCAATGACGGACTTAACAACAACAACTATATGCATACAAAGGAGTGCTATAACTCTATCAGATAAGTTGCTGTTTCCGTTATGTGCCATGGAGTCCGAACCGACACATAGCGACCCTGCATAGGGTTTCAGAGGCTTTAAGTATTTATGGAAGCAGAAAGCCTTATCTTTCTCCCATGGAACAGTCAGCAGTTTCGAACTGTTGACCTTAAGGTTTGCAGCCAGATTCCTAACCACTATACTGCTAGGCTCTGGACTTCAAACTACAAGATTTGCAGTTTGAGCCAACAAGTCACTCCATGGGAGAAAGATAAGGCTCCTGCAAAGACTTACCATCTCAGAAACCCTATATAGGGTCACTATGAGTTGGAACTGAGTCGGCAACACTTAACAACAACAACATATGCATACAAGAGTAGGACAATAAATAAGAAAGAAAAAATTTGAATTTATGCATTTGATTTATGGTGTTGGTAAAGAATATTGAATATATACTATTGAATGTACTTCCGTCTTGGAAAAAGTACAGCCAGAATACGCCTTAGAAGCAAAGATGGTGAGATTTTTGTCTCACATACTTTGTTCTTCTTATAACAGAAACCAGTCCCTGGAGAAGGACATGATGCCTAGTAAAGTAAGAGAGTCAGAGAAAAAGGGAAAGATTCTCAAAAAGATAGACTGATTGAGTGGCTGCAACAACCTGCTCAACATAGCAATGACTGTGAGGACGGCACGGGGCTAGACAGTGTTTTTTTCTGTTGTACATGGGGTTGCTAAGAGTCAGAACTGACTTGACAGTACCTAACAACATTATGTGCCACATAGAGTCCTTTGTTGTTGTTGTGAAGTGCCACTGAGTTGGTTCCAACCCCTACCTACCCTGTATAGGGTTTCTGAGGAGCAGCAAGTGATGCTGAATCACTTACTTTGCAGTTTGTGCAATCCTGGTGTGGCACTGTGGGTTAATGCTCCAGACTGCAAAGCCGTTTGAACTGCAAGGTCGGCAGTTCAAGCTCACCAGCTACTCCTCAGAAACCCTATACAGGGTTGCTATGGGTCAGAATAGACTCAACAGCACTTAGCAACAACCTTGCAGTTTAAACAGCTGTCCAGTCTGGGACATTAACCCACAGCACCACACCAGGACTCCCATAGAGTCCTTGGGTGATGTTAGTGTTTAATACATTCTACTTCTAAACCAAAGGATGGAGGTTTAAGTCCACCCAGAAGCATCACAGAAGAAAGGCCTGGTGATCTACTTCCAAAGAAAAAACAGCCACTGAAAATCCTGTGGCGGACAGTTCTATTCTGACACACATGGGATCACCATGTTTTGAAAACAACCTGAATGCAGCTGGTGGCTATGTGAGAGACAATACGCTGGGTGCCAGAGATTCTGAGACAAGATATAAGAGTAACCCTTGAGCTCAGAGCCAAAAAAGAAGAGAGATCATGAAGTGGCTGTGATTGTGAGAAGAACAATTGTCTGGTCTTCCTGGAGGAGGGCCAGATCACATCATGGAAAGTGAATGCATTCCATTTGATCACTTAACACCACACTATATTACATCACACTTAGGAACAGCAACCAGCCTCGTGTCTGGCCAAACCACTGAGAGCCATAGCCTAGCTAAACTGACATAGAAAATTAATAACCACAGTCCCTCAAAGTTGTTCATGTCATAATCTCCAAACCTGTGACTATTTTACCCAGTGTGGTAAAATAAACTTTGCAAATATGATTAAATTAAGTCTCCTGAGATGAAAATATTATGTTGAATTATCAGGATGGGTCAGGTATAGATAGTCACAGTGGTTTTTATAAGAAGAATGCAGAAAAAATCTACCAGAGAAGATGAAATGATGCAGAGAACAAGATAGAAATGATGTACGTGAATATGGAGAAAGGAGCTGTACACTAAGGAGTACAGGTAGCCAAGGAAATGAACGCTCTCCTAAGAGGTTCCTAAAAGAACCGACCCTGTCAGTACTTTGACTTCAGTCCAGTGACCCTGATTTTGGTCTTCTGACCTCCAGTACTATGAAAGAATATATATATATTTTTTGTTTGAAGCCATTAAGTTTGTGTTAATTTGCTCTAGCAGCATCAGGAAATGAATACACCCTGTCTCCAGTACTCCCTTCTATTCTTACTTTTATATCTGCAGAAGAAAAATAAAACACTCTGATTATATTGGGAAAGATAAATAGATCTCTATTTCAACAGAAAAATGTTCAAGACATTTGTATGACATTTGCATATAACTGCAGCAAGCACAAGGTTTCATAAGCAAGACTCTTGTTATGATGTTCATTATTATACTGAAGAAAAGATTATAATGTTTATAGTTAAATCATTAACATTATCAGCCTGTTGCAATAATTACCAGTTGAATTCAAAGAATATTATAAATTGTGCCTTTTAAACTGCTCTTTATGCTTCTGTTTTACTTTCTCATTACTCTGAGAGGAAATATGATCTGATGTTTATGTTACTTAGTGATTAGAATCCTGCAGGATGCATTAATCTAAAATACTAACTTTGAAATACTAAATATTAAAAGATTTCTGTAAATGTGATGTTTTTTCTTTTAGAAAAAAATTAAAGAACAAAACAAAACAAAAATCACACAATGCTAAAGAAATACACTAAAAAAAGGAACCGAAGTTTATTTTCCTTTAACTGATATTCAGGATACTTTTGAAAGCATACTTTTGGTCATTTAAACTGCAAGGTCACTTAGCCTTTGCCAAATATTCCTTCCACATTTGCCACGAGTTTCCAACCCATGTTAAGTGGTGTGACTAGAAAACAAAAACAAAACATGAATTTGAGATCAAATTCTCTTCCACAACTTTCTGTCTGTGTGAGTTTGGGCCAGGCACTTAATTTGTCTGGTTCATATTATGCCCATTTCCCAAATGAGAAACTGAATCCTGAGGGCTGGGGTGTAGAACCATGTCTGGCATGACAGCTCAACACATCATAGGTGCTGAAGATGATGCTGTCCTCTTTTTCTTACAGGTAGCAGTTGGTAGAGTGTTAAGATTTAAACTGTATTCCACCAGAATATGTGTTAGAATCCAAAACTTTACATCTATGGATATAATCCTGTTTGAAAAGAGAGTTTTCTTTGTTGTGTCAATTAGATTATACTCAAACAGGGTGAGTTATAAATCTACTTACCTCTGAGTTATAAGAAAGTCCAGACTAGCTAGTCAAAGAGACACAAGCACAGGAGAAGACAGATGGCATGTGAGGACTGTCTGCTACCAAAGCAATGCCAAGGATTGCTGGCAGGCACCAGAACTAGGAGACAAGCTCACAGAGGGAATCAATTGGCTGAGTACCTGATTTTGACTTTTAGCCTCCATAACTTTGAGAAAATAATTTTCTATCCTTATTGCTAAACACCAATTTGAAATATCAACTTTAGGATCTCTAATTAGGCTATGAAGCTCTGAGCAACACACAGTTTGTACAGAACACAAAGCCTGAATCAATTTAGGGCATTAAATTTATGCCTTGCACATTTGAGAACTCAGGGATGATTTCACGGTGAGTTTGTTTTTCTGAGAAGGAAAAGTTCACATTTTTCTGAGTTGGTAAAAAGACAGAGAAGTTGGAAAGGATGGCAATAGAGTAAATCTCTTGGTGTGAGTAGCATCCTGTTCCTTTGGAGCTATGAAACAGAGAGCAAAGGAATCTCCAGATAAATTTGATGACTTCCAAAACAGAGGCGTCAGGGGAACTTCTTCCCATCATTTGGCTTCTTGCTCTAGGAGGCAGAGAAACATTCTAACTCCACTTTGTCCTGGGTCAGTGGAGCGAAGGTGGCCACATAGGATGAGTAATAGGATATTGCTCAGCTTCTTTAACTGACCCCCAAACAGCAGAGGTTTAAATGAGACAGGGGATTTATTTTTCTTACATGAATATATGGACTGGTAGATGATGCAGGAAGGAAGGACCATTCTGCATTCTAGGTTATATGGAGCCCTGGTTCTTTCTGTCTTGTTGTTCTTCTGTCTCCGTATCAGTTTTGTCTTTCCAGCTTTCTTCCACCACATCTACATCACAGTGAGCCAGAAAGGAAACAAAAGAAAAGACATTAGGAAGAAAACAGCTTCCTTGTTAAGGCAAGACCAGAAGTTGCACATGGCTCTTCTTCTCAATCTGATTGGCCAAAACGTTGTTACATGGTCATTGCTAGTTGCAAGAAATGTTTGGAAATGTAATCAATCGCTAGCTGAATGGCCATGTGATCAGCTAAAACTTTCAGGGCCTTTATTATTAGGGTACAAAGAATTGTTGCTGTTGTTAGGTGCTATAGAGTTGGTACCAACTTATAGTGACCCTATGCACAACAGAATGAAACACTGCATCCAATCCTGGATCAATCTCACATTCATTGTTATGTTTGAGCCAATTGATGCTGCCACTATGCCTATCCATCTTGTTGGGGGTCTTCCTCTTTTACTCCGACCCTCCACCTTACCAAACATGATATCCTTCTCCAGTGACTGGTCCCTCCTGAGGATATGTCCAAAGTATGAAAGAACAAATAGATCTGTGTTGGAAGAAGTACAAGCAGAGTGCTCCTTGGAAGCCAGGATGGCCAGACTTCATCTTATATACATCTTTCATACAAAGAATATTGGGGAATAATTAGTAAATGCTACAAAGAAGGGCTGGTGATGCTGTAAGATAAGCACTGGACTGCTAACCACAAGGTCAGCAATTCAAACTCACCAGCTGCTCCAACGGAGAAGATGAGGTTTTCTGTACCCATAAAGATTTATAGCTTCAGAAACCCTACATAGAGTCACTATGAGTCAGAATCAAATTGATGGCAGCGAGTTTGTCATAGAAGGGCAACTATTTCCCTCATTATATAGTTAGCTTTGCAAATATCATGCAATAAGGGATTAATTAATGGAAATATGAGCTTATGCTAGGTCCCTGGATGACACATATGGCTTACACTAGACTACTAACCTAAGGAACTCTGATAGCATAGTGCTTACAAGTTGGACTACTACCAGTCGTTCCATGGGAGAAAATGAGGCTTTCTGCTCCTGTAAAGATTTATAGCCTCAGACATTGTCATTATGAGTCAGAACCAACTCCACCACACACCACCACCACCACTAACCTAAAAGTTGATCATTTGAATGCACTCAACAGCACTGCCAATCTATTTCCAAAAAGACTACAGCCAGTTTGATTCTGTAACACAAGGTGTTATTGTGGGTCAAAATTGAATTTTTTTTTTTTTTTTCTGCCTTACACAGGATGTAGATGTGGAGAGAAGCTAGGGAAATAAGTGTGAAAGAAACAGTTGAAGGATCAGAGAAAAGCCTCCAACCAACCTTTCTGAAACTGGAGCAGGCAGACAAAGCAGGGAGAAAGAGAACAAGTTAAACTCTGTGGCCACTTCTGCACCTGTCTCTCACCTCATTTAAGTAGGATAGCCTTAAGAAAACAGGGACTGGGGTTTTACCTCTGCTTCTCAATCGTGCACACATTTCTTTTTTTGACCAACTAGCGTAGTGGTTACAAATTGGGCTGTGAACTGCAAGGTCAGCAGTTCAAAACTACCAGCTGTTCCACATGAGAAAGATGAGGCTTTCTGCTCCCATAAAGATTTACAGCCTTGGAAACCCTGTACAGGGTCACTGTGAGTAGGAACCGACTTCACAGCACATAACTACCACCACCACCACTACTCAAATTATATGGGAAAGGGGAGAACAAACAAGATGGCAGCTCAGGTGAAAGTGCAGTGAGGAACTCTGCCAGCAACAACACAGAATACCAGACCAAGCAGGCTCAGGGGATGGTTCTAGAACTCTGATCCCATATAAAGGAATATTTAGAAAGTTGGAAGGCTTATAGCTAGGGGAATTTGTAGCAGAAGCAAGAAATCCATTGCTTTCTAATTAAAGATGCTCAGCTGCTCCCAGAGCCTCCATCTTGGGCAAGACCAAGTGGGGGAAGGATCAGAGCAGCCATGGATGCCTGACACAACTGAGGAGATAAAGGTGTGGACATTCTTTTTTTTTTTTTGTATCTGTTCACTGGTCCCTCGCTATCTGCCCACCTCCATTCTGGTGACTATAGGGATACCTG
>NW_006408544.1:21969003-21972384 GCF_000296735.1 Chrysochloris asiatica
GAGTTCTGACGGAACTCAGGATTTAATTTTCAGCTTATTTCCTTTTTTTCTCTGCTTGTTCTGCCCCACAATCTTTATGGGAGCAGAAAGCCTCACCTTTCTCCCACAGAGCAGCTGGTAGTTTCGTACTGCTGACCCTGATGATAGCAGCCCGATTCGTAACCACTACACTACCAGACAGGTAATCAACAAACCTAGAGTCCTGGTGTGGTGCTGTGGGTTAATGTGCCATACTGCAAAGTTGTTTGAACCAGAAGATCGCCGGTTCAAGCTCACCATTTGCTCCTCCGAAACCCTATACAGGGTCACTAGGGGTCGGAACCGACTCAATGGAACTCAACAGCAGTAATCTACATATCTTTTCTGCCTCCTTTGTTTTTTGCCCTGTTTCAGTCAAATTAAAGGATACTACTTAATTCATCCCTCAATGGGCTCTGTGAGCTTCCTTCTTTCATTACTGCTCTTCCTCTTTTGTAGTCTTGATTGCATTTAAGCATCCCATGGTTCATTCTTCTTCCATGACTCAGTTCAAATTAATAGTACCTTTGTTAAACCTTCCTGAGTCCCCCTTCCACCATCATCACCACTATGAACAGAGAGACTTATTGCAATGCCTACTCTGTGCCCTCAGGGATGTCCATATAGGCACAAGGCAAGTCTTGGTATGGCACTATAGGATAAGTGCTCAACCATAAGATTGGTTTGAACCACAAGGTTGGCAGTTTAAACTCACCAGCAACTCCTTGGAAATCTATACAGGGTCACTGGTACTTAACAACACCAGCAACAACATACGCACCTGGAAGTCCTGGTGTGGCACTGTAGGCTAAGCACTAGACTGCTAATCATAGAGACAGTTGTTCAAAACCACCAGCAGCTTCTCAGAAATCTTATACTGGGTCACTATTACTCAGAACTGACTCAACTGCACTAAACAACAACAACAACAGCATATGCACCTGGCTCAATGTAACTTCTTCTAAACTAGGCTAAGGATTCCCTTGGGCAAGTGCATCAGGCATTCTCCATCTTTGTGTCCCTGAGACCAGGTCTCAATGAATTCTTGTTGACTGACTAGTTAGACTGACCTCAGTCCAGATTGTGATCTAACAAACTGGACAAATTTCATTCTCTGAAGAGAATACTGTTTCCCAATTGTATATATACAAATTCTACACCACACACACATGATCTTTCACTAGTATCAGATAATGTGTGTGTACACATAAACTTAAAACTATATATAATAAGAATCTGGGGGTTTTCCAGTGTTAACTATGAGTTATGTCTTTGTTTCCTTTAATTTCCTTCATTCATCCTCTTCCCACATCATTTCTTCCTGACTGCACAACAGAGAAATGAAAGCCTTACATTAGACTCATAGTGCTATCCCATGTGTGTGGGAGCAGAAGGGTGTTCGGTAGAGTTTTCTTTGGCTGATTTTTGGGAAGTAGATCAGTGGGCCTTTCTGGGTTCTCTGGGTAGGTGCCTATTGGTTGGCAGTCAAGCAAGGTAACAATATCCATCACTTAGAGATGCTAGACTTTTGTTACCATGTCTTGTCATCTTTGCACCTGGAGGTAGAGATATTCCAAACTCAGGTACTATGAAAGCACCTGCAGGCAGCCATGACCAGTACCAGGCTAGAGCACCTGTCATTTGTGAGTGAGACTCTGTGCCTATGGCCTTGGGCAGATGCAGAGGTCAGTTGGGCAGACTTTCCAAGTCACTGCCTTTGAGTCTCTCTCTCAGCATCATGCATGGATCTCATAATATTTGATATAATATATTTGGAAGGACAGATACCTTGACAAAGCGGTGACTCTGCCACTAATACCTGGTGTGACCTGAAGTAACTACTTCTCTGAGCATCAGGTTACTATTTTGTTAAATTTTGTATGAATGAATGAATGGACACTTACTGAACATTTTCTGTATTGCAGAGTGTGGCCTGGATCCTGGGGTACAGAAATAATGAAAATACTGTCCTCAGTGAACCTAGAGTCTGCTATTTTTTGCTTTTAAGTGCTATCTACTTGGTTCTGACTCAGCCAAAACGAATATGGTTTCTAAGGAGCAGCTGGTAGGTTTGAAATGCCAACCTTGTGGTTAGCAGTCCAGTGCTTATCCACAAGTGCCACCCCAGGACTCTGAACCTAGAATCTAGAAGGGACTAAGTCACTTAGGAGGATCCTGTGAATATCAAAGCACTTTGTGATCCAGAATGTGCTATGCACATGTCAGCAGCAAAGATGATTCATGGAGTTCAAGGCCTTTGTGACAACACCACACTTCCTACATGAGCCTTTGACACCATTTAACACAACAACTTGGCATTTAGAGAATACTCATTTTTCTTTCATTTATTTGTTTATTCAAGCAGTTCCCAGGGCTAAGTTCTGAATGTGAGAAATTTTCAAGATGGTCCATCTTCAGGAATAAAGGATGCATGCGAATGCTAGACCAGACATAGGTTTGCTGATTCACACTCAGGGATATGTAAGCAGGATGAATTGGGGGAAGGGAGGAAAGAAATCTGTTCTAGGACTTGTTGTTGCTGTTGTTATGTGCCATGGAGTCGGTTCCGACTCATAGGATTTCCAAGGCTGTAAATCTTTACGGGAGCAGAAAGCCTCTTCTTTCTCCTGCGGCACAGCTGGTAGTTTCGAACTGCTGACCCTGAGGTTAGCAGCCTGATTCATAACCACTATGCATCCAGAGACTAGGAGCTTTAAATAAGAATACAGTCATTAAGACCATGGAGAACTGGAGAGAGGGAAAATGGGACTCCATAATACCCAGTAAAAGGGGAACTGGAAGAGAGGCTTTTTCAAGACAGGTAATAAAACTGTTTGTGGGCCGGCCATGCAGTGCATCTGCTCATGTCTACTGGGTTGGGTGCCCAATTTTGCAATATCAAACAAAGAAAACTGCACTCTTGATAAAATGAGTATAGATTGGATTATTTGAGTGTTTGTCGGCATCGACAAAGTTTCTCACATGAAGATACAGTGATGAACAAAGCAGACATGAGTCTTCCCTGTTGGGGAGTTTCCATGTACAGCCTAACAGATATTCCATTATTGTCAAGTTCTGATGTTCTCAGACACTACTGGCTGGGTCTTAAATGTTGGGTGCTTTTTTGCAGTATGTTTTCTGACTTTCATTCAGTATCTTTGCTACCTGTCAAACTGGTCCAAGTGGGAAACAAGTGTAAGGTCTGCCTTTTCTTACATCAGGACTGCTGTGCTTCTCAGAGGAAGTCATATCTGTGAGAATGTATACTAAGGGATAAAGTCTAAGCAAGGATAAGGGGTACATATCATCAGGGGATACATCATGCAGATTCCTGTAATGTGTGTGTGTGTGTGTGTGTGTGTG
>NW_006408544.1:21972619-21976134 GCF_000296735.1 Chrysochloris asiatica
AAAAAAAAAAAAAAAAAAAAAGCATTTGTCATTGTTGGAATGTACTTCTCTTACCTTTCCACATTTATCCTCTGAACAACCAAGAGAGCACAGATCCTCTACTGAATCAGAAAAGAAAAAGGAAGAGAGGTTCCCTGTGCTTAAGAATTCACTAATGTTTGAGGATCTCAGATAAATAAGCAGCTGATGACAACTCAATGTGATAAGTGCTCTGCTTAGGTGAAATAAACATATTTCTTTATCTCTTTTTCATATTGCCTTATCTCTGAGACAGTGACTGACTCAGAGAGGGCACTTGGGAAGTTCATCCCCAAAGAGTTGATGCCTTTAAAGATGAGTTGTGTTGTTGTTAAGTGCCATTGAGTCAGTTCCGACCCATATCAGCCCTGTATAGGGTTTCCGAGGAGCGGCTGCTGAGCTTGAACCACCAACTTTGCAGTTCAAACAGCTTTGCAGTCTGGCACATTAACCCACAGCACCACATCAGTTAGTGCTAGCAAAACAAAAGAGAAGGAAATTCCAGGAAGAGGACACAATAGAGGACACAGGCATTGAGTCAGAAAACAGTCCCATTCACCAGTAGCCTCAATGTATAATGAAGAGAGCTCAGTAGGGAATCTTCCCTCCTCTTTATTTCTTCTACAGATATTGTGGATGAGTTATTCATTAGATTAATCATATTCCAAGAAAGAGATAAAGTTGGGAATTCTATTGAGGAGGTCACTATGTGTTCAAAGGTCAGGTATGTGAGTTTGTCTTGGAAAAATCCAATCAATTCATTTTCAGTTCTGTTACCCTCTGTTCCACTTCTGTTCTGATACCAGTGGCACATGCAGAAGGGTCACTTCTTCCTCGGACCTTAACCACCAAGAACTATGTCAGACCTCACAAGTAAAACGGTCACAGTTCTCCAGACAGTCAAGTCCTCCCAAGACCTCAGACATTACCTCACATATGACCCTTTTGCGTGACCTGCTGACTAGAAATTTGGGCTTTCTCGCTACTCCTTTGGATGCCAGCTGCAAGCTTGGGAGTTCCCCTAGCGCTCTCATTTTTTTAATCTCTGGCTACAAATTTGGGAGTTTCCTCTACTTCTTCAGCCGTATGCTCAGGGGTCCCCAACCCTTTTCATTTATGATTTGCTGATTTCCACTACTCCCTTGGGTTTGATAATTCATTAGAAAAACTCACAGGGCTCACAGAAAGTACTATACCATGTGTGATTACAGTGTTATTATGAGAAAAGAGATTCAAATAAAAAGCCTCTTAAGGCAAGTTCTGGAAGGGTTTTTAAAGTAATACTTCCATGTCCCAAAAAGTATGAGCTGTATCTCCACCTGCATCAGTCTCTTCACCAATCAGAAAGTCCACATGCCTTGTGTGTTTATTGGGGCTCCATTATGCAGGCATGATAGGTTGTATCGTATTTCCCTCTCCCTAGGCTTTCTGAAAGGAGCTCTGGTAGCATTGTGGTAAGAGTTGGGCTGCTAACTCCAAGGTCAGCAGCTCGAAACTACTGGTTGTTTGGTGGGAGAAAGAGGAGGTCTTCTGCTCCTGTAAAGATTAACAGCCTTGGAAACCCTGACCTGAATACACTTAACAACAACAACCTCTCAGGTGGAATCTTGGTGTGGTGCTATAGGATAAGCACTGTATTGCTAACCACAAGTTGGTGGTTCAAACAGCTAACTGCTCTTTGGAAACCTACTGGATGGCATTTAACAACAACAAGCAACATCTCTCAAGAACCAAGGACAAAGACTTAATTCTTTGGGCTAAGTTAAATTCTCTTACCCACATTGTAGCTCTCTGTTTTGCACTCCTAGTGGCAAAAGTAGGCGGAAAGCCAGGGCCCAGCATGCAGGGAGGAAAACCAGACTCCCAGGCTGCCCAACTCTCTTTCTCTCATCTCAGGCTTGGGCTCAACTATTTTCAACTTTGACCACTTATCATCTGTGACTGTGTAGATAATGGCTTCCTCTCAAGATCTGAATTTGGGCTTTGAGTTCAAAGAGGAAGAAAATGCTACAGCAAATTCCACTTGGAAGATTGGCTACAAGTCTAGCTATTAATAAAGTCTGTGTTTTTTCATATGTGAGGTGGCCTGGACAAACCTGGATTTCTTGGTCTAATGAAATCCAAATGAACCCCATCTTTCAGGCATGTGCTGGCATTTAGCCTCCTCCAGAAAACCTTTCCTCACTTCCTTCTTCTCCCAGCATGGCAAACCAGATCCCTCTTCCACACAAGCCAATTTCCCGTAACACTCTTAGTCCAATTACCTCATTCTATCTTTTTATTTTTATACAAATTTAACACTTTCTGCATGTGTAATTCAGTGATTTTGATCACATTCTTCAAAAGTGCAACCATTCTCACCCTTATTTTTCAAATAATTTCTCCTTTATTAGCATAAGCTCACTGCTTGCCCCCCAAACATTCTGTCCCTCCAATCTTTCGTGTTGCTGTTGTCAATTTGATCCCATATAAATAATTATTTAAAATAACACATTGTGGAAAGAAGACATTTTTTACTCATTAAGCTTAACTACTATTTGGTTTAAAGATTTTGGAAGATGATTTTGTTTTAAGGTTTAAATATTATCTTAGAAATATATTTTTTGGGGTTCACCCAGCCTCCATGGCTCCAGAAATTCCTGATTTCATGAGAATTTGAAATTCTGTTCTGCATTTTTCCTTCTTTTGGTCCAGATTCTAATAGAGAATCTTTAATAAAAAGTACTCTGTAATGATAGTTGGTATCAGCAAAAGAGGCAGTTGTTCATAGATGCAATTAGCTATTTCCACCTCTTATTTCTGACTTTTCTTCTTCCTCTGCTGCTCCAGGTAAATAGACAACAATTTCTGGACACTAGTAAACTTTTAAATAACCTATGCACCACACAATGAGTTAGGAAGTAGAATTTGTTGTTATTAAGTATTGTGGAATCAGTTATACATTATAGAGATCCTGTAGAGGGTTTCCAGGGAGCAGTTGGTAGGTTTGGACCACCGACCTTTCAGTTAACAGGCCAGTGCTTATCCTACAGCACCAAACCAGGGCTCCAAGAGGTAGAATAGAAGCACTAAAAACAATATTAGAGCAATTACCTGGAAGGTAACATGAAACTATGACCTCCAAACTAAGAAACCAAATTCCATGAAGTGTTTGCTTGTACATAAGCAGCCTAAACAGCTACAATTAAACTAGTTGACTGTGCAAGCATTACCCTTAATCAACGTGAATTTTCCATCACCATAAAGAGGTAATAATGCCAGTTTTTTTTTTTTCCTCTCACTCTCGCTCCTATTGTTGTTGGTTTTAGGTGCTATTGAGTCAGTACAGGCACATAGCAACCTTATGCACAACAGAATGAAACAATGCTGATCCTGGGCCAACCTCACTACTGTTGCCATGCTTGAGTCCATCGATGATGCCACTTGGCCAATCAAGAACCAATGATACTGAAGGAAGAAGTCCAAGGTGCATTGAAGGAATTGGCAAAGAACAAGGC
>NW_006408544.1:21977001-21978438 GCF_000296735.1 Chrysochloris asiatica
GGGAGCAGAAAGCCTCATCTTTCTACCAGGGAACAGTTCACAGGAATCTGTAAGTGGAGTTTAGTCCATAATATTTTTACAAAAATTGCCTCTAATCCTTATAGCTTTTCAGAGTAGATTAAAATAATAACCACAAAAACACATTTTGTTTCCTGGTGCTGTAGCATAAGCAGTAATTTCTAACCACAAGATTGGTGGTTCAAATCCACCAGCCGTTCACTGGAACCCCTATATAGAGTGGCTATCAGTCAGAACAGACTCTATTGTTTTTGTTAAGTGCTGTTGAGTCGATTCTGACACATAGCAACCCTGTATAGGGTTTCTGAGGAGCAGCTGGTGAGCTTGAACCACCAATCTGGTGGTTCAAATGGCTTTGAAGTCTGGCGCATTAACCTACAGTGCCACACCAGGACTCCCCTCTATGTCACTTAACAATAATAATAACAAACACTGTAAAAGGAGCCCTGGTGGCTTTGTGGGTGTTGCGTTGGGTTGCTAACTGCAAGGGTCAGCAGTTAGAATCTACCAGCTGATTCATGGAGAAATATGAGGCTTTCTGCTCTCATAAAGATTTTCAGCCTTGGTGTATAGTGATCCTATACAGAGTCACTATAAGTAGAAATCAACTTGATGGCAGTGGATTTGGTTTTGGTTCGAACACTATAAAAAGAACTTTAAATTCAGCAAAGTTCAAGCAGGTACAATTTATCATTCTTGTTTTACAGACAAGGAGACTGAGGTTGAGAGAGCCTAAGAAACTCACCAAGGTCAGTGTGAAGATCCCAGATCCACATTTTTCACATTGCCATGTTGCTTCCCCACACACCAATCCCCTGTGTAAATGCAAATAATGACTCTTGCCCTTCTGCTGGTGGTTAGTGTTTGGTGGTTGTGTGACCCTGTATAAGGTTTCCCAGGCTATAAATCTTTCCAGGAGTGGAAATCCTTGTCTTTCTTGCATGGAGAGACTGATAGATTCAAACTTCTGACTTTGTGATTAATAACCCACTGCTATACATACATTACACACATAATTAGTGTGAAAGTTGAGGAATTGTTTTGTTAACTATAAAATGACTTACAAGCATATACTTGTTAGGTGGGACTATCATCAAATAACAATAAGTATTCCAGATAGAAAAACAGTAACAATAAATGAATCCTGCTTTACTGTTATATAAAAAAAAATCAAGTTCATTTACTTTGTTTACTGGATACCTAAGTCACATATTTCTTTGTACTGTACTAAATCCAAAACAATTTAGAAATGAAACAATAAATTATCAGTTAATTTTTAAAAAGGAATATAAGGATTTATTATTATAAGAGACTCCAGAATTGGTCTAATTTTCTTACAAATTTGTGCATGGTTCATTAAAAAAGTTAAGCATTTTAATTAATAGGCTTTATTTTTTTAAGAGCAATTTTAGGTTTACA
>NW_006408544.1:21979865-21983918 GCF_000296735.1 Chrysochloris asiatica
AGTGGTGGCCTGCTCCTATTAACCACTAATAAACTTTGGGTTCTATACCTTTGTTCTTGTCTTTTTATATAAGTGAGGTAATACAATATTTGTCTTTTTGAGATTGACTCATCTAAGTCAGCATAATGTCTTCAAGATGTGGCAGCATGCATCACAACTTCATTTCTCCTTCTGGTTTAGTAGTATTCCATTGTATGCATGTACAACTCTATTTTTTGTTTTACTTGTGTTCATGTAATCTCTAAGTCTGGAATAGTGCTTATATCATTTTCAATTTTATTCCCCACATGCAGAGTAATGAGTTTAATAAACACTTATTGGATTCAATGTTTCCTCTTAGTAAAAGGGGAAGTTAATGACAGTGTTATTTATTGTGGGCCTAGGGCCAGCACGGTGTGTCCATTCACACGTCCAACAACTGTTGACTGAGGACCAGAAATAGAACATGTCAGATGGTCACAAAGCATCTGCCTTCATTGAGTTCATAGTTTAATTTAATCCTCATCACAATCCTTAGGGTTTGTTTAATTAACTCAGTGTTTGCCAAACAGGAAACCAATAATTACTGATAGGAAATATGACCCATCAAAAGCCACTAAGATTTCAAGTGAGAACACCAAGACCTGAATCCAGTTGTGTAAGGAATGGTGTGTGTGCTGGGGAATATGCATTTCTGTGGTGGTTAATGTTGGACTCCTTCAGCTGTGTTGGGATCAGAGCCAATGCATGCCCCTGATGATGGCAGCCACTCTGCTCCTCCCCATTTCTAGAATCTGAGGAGTAAGGAGCCAGACCAGTCACAAGAGAGCCTTCCCTCTCTCCTCCTCCCCCCCACCCCCCCTCCCCAATGATCTCTCTTGAAATATGTGATCATTTTTCCACATGGCTATAATTGAAGGTTCCCTCCCTTTTAATAATAATTTGAAAGCAAAACTACAGTAACATCAAGATGACTTGTGATGACCAGGGTAAGAACCACTTTTTCCATCATCCTGGCATCTGGGGATGAGCAAAGGAAAGGGACAGAACATTATATGCTGTCTCCAAACACATTCATGCAGGCAAGCATTCCTTCCAGTGTACCAGGCCTGTGGCTGGGAGGTGCCGCTGGGCCCTCTGCTCTGCTATTAGTAGTTTTGGGACCATTGCTTCACTCACACACTGATTTCCTCAACAAACACACATCGGTTCTCAGGGCCAGGTCTGTGCTAGGTTCTGAGGAAACAGAGGTGAAGAGACACAGCCATTGTATTCACAAATGTTCCCATCCACTGGGTCTAATGGGCAAGGCAAACCTCATGATCAGAGCTTGAGGAGTGAGTAGATTTTCATGAGGTAAAGAAAAGAAACGTGTTCCAGACAGCTGAGTTCAGGAAAGTAAAGTGTGAGGTGTAGGTGAGGGCAAGATTAACTCAGAGGGGCTGTGGCTGGAAAGGAAGGCAGATGTCAACTCAAGAAGGACTTGGGCAAGGTTAAGGGCTTGGCTTTGTCTTTTAGAGATGCTGAAATATTACAGATCTATAATCCCTGCTTCACCCATCAGGACATATGTTGAATCCTCAAAAACCTGGGCCAAATCAGACATTTTAGGGTAAAGTATTTCCCTCATGATTTTATAATAAACTTTTAGTATGCTTATTCTTAAAGCTAAGAGATTTCTCACAGATCCCATGCCCAGGAAAAATAAAGTAGTTAAGGAATTATTAGAGACTAATGATTTACAATAACAGTTATCCTCTTCAAAATCAACACTTTTTATGTTCTAAGCACTGTGTCTTAGTTTCCTAGAGTTGGTATCATAGACATTTCACAATTGGGTGGACTCCTGGTGTGGCACTGTAGGATCAGCACTGGACAGCGAACCATTGTTAGAACAATTTTAGATCCCAGAGTGTTACAACAGCTTTAGATCCATTGCCAAAGAAACCAGGAACACTCGGGAAAGGTGAAGCAAAATTTCAGGTTTACTCAGCCAGCTGGCTCAGAGGAGATAACTTCTCCAGATTCTGAGCTCTGAGTGTAGGTTCAATGCAGGCTTATATAGTGATAGAAATGGGGAGGGACCAGGTTTGGGACCTGTTTCAGGACAGGCAGGGAAGTCAGAAGATTGGTCCGGTTAGTAACCTGATTATCATTCTAGCTTGTCTTCTGGGCAGGGATAATTGGTCCTGCTCAGTAACCTGATTAACATTCTAGCTGGTCTCTTAGGAGGGGAGGCAGTATGTTAATGTTTTACCTTTTCCTGTTCATTCCCCACTTTAAGGCTCCCATTATTTAGCTAATTGGAGCCTCAGCATCTGGTGGCTCCTGTAGGATTTGCCAGTACTTCACAGAGAGTAATTGTGAGGTTTCCTTTTGACTGATAATTGTTCCAATGGTAGTCTGTATAGCCTTGATTGCTAGTGGGAGAAGGCCTGGAATGATTAGGCAAATTCCATATAAAAACAGAACCCCACCTATGTGGGTATCTAAACTTCCAAAGGCAGAGAACCACCCTCTTCATTGAATCTGGGGTTCTTCTACCTATTCCAGGTTTGCACAGGGACATGGACAACTGTCTGTATCTTTTTTTTTACCAGGTCTTCTACTACCTGACCCTGGTCATCTATTTGTATGCAACAGTTAGTGAAATTAAATTTCCCACATACTCCTCCTTCTGCAGCCAATAACTAGTCCATGGCTAATTTATTTTGATAGATGGCATTTTGCATCTGGGTCTGTTGGCATGCAAGAAGGGTTAGGATCACCCTAGTTTCATTGGTTATAGGTTCAGTTACTTAGGAGGGTGCCCTCACATTTATAGTAAATATAGAAGGCGCTCTGGTAGTGTAGTGGCTACAAATCGGGCTGCTAATCTCAAGGTCAGCAGTTTGAAACTACCAGTGGTTCCATGAGAGAAAGATGAGGTTTTCTTCTCCCATAAAGATTTACAGCCTCAGAAACCCTATACAGGGTCACTATGAGTTGGACCCAACTCCACAGCACACAACCACCACCATAGAAGAGTAGTGTGGTGGTTACTGTTTGACCCACCTTGGTGGTGCAAGGGTCCCATTCAGGTTTTTCTCCTTGGATGCATGCTGTTTCGTCCCATAACTTATCTCAGATCAGCCTTTTTCATTTCTGGACAGGAGCATTATCAACAGAGCCTGAATATCTGCCCAGTTAGGATGATGGATAGCAAAATAGTGGTTATTAAATTTGTTGCTTTGGTTGGGTCATCCTGGTGTGGCACTGTGGTTCAATGCACTGGACCATAAGGTCTGTCTGAATCACAAGGTCAGTGGCTGAAGCCCACCAGTCGCTCCTCGGAAACCTCACACAAGGTCACCATGAGTCGGAACCAACCCAATGACACACAACATTTCACTAGGAAGTATTTGAAGTTTCCCTATTTAACAAGTGCAACAAATAGAGAAAGGAGTATGTGCCCAGTAATGTCCTAAAGCTTGCCTTTCCAAATTCAATCCTATGGGCATCTGTGGAGCGAGTATTACCTTGCCTCTGTTCTGGGTAGACCTCTACTGAAATGGGTCCCTTGAAGGGTATAGTATAGAGAAATCACTTCCAAATGGCTTTCCTCAGTTGCTGAATATAATGGGAAAGTTCACTAGGTCAAGTTATAGTTTTCCCTATGGCAGTTGCTGGTGCACTAGGAGTCGTAATAAGACAACGTTACAACCAAAAGCGAGTAAAGTTGTATTAAAGGTAATACAGAAATGGCTTCAAGCATACATTGACAGAGAACTTCCAGAGGTTCAAGTCAGATTCAGAGGAGGCCGTGGAACAAGGGATATCATTGCTGATATCCGATGAATCTTGGCTGAAAGTAGAGAATATCAGAAAGAAGTTTACCTGTGCTTTATTGACTATGCAAAGGTTTTCAATTGTGTGGGTCATGACAAGCTATGGACAGCATTGCGAAGTATGAGTATTCCAGAACATTTAATTGTACTCATGAACAGAACATGGGAACACTGAATGTTTTAAAATTAAGAAAGGTGTGTGACAAGGTTGTGTTCTTTCACCATACTTATTCAACCTGTATGCTGA
>NW_006408544.1:21984018-22020917 GCF_000296735.1 Chrysochloris asiatica
AAAAAAAAAAAATGTTAATGGATTTTTATATTAAAGATTTCTTATGTGGTTGCTTGATTTCTGAAAAAGACAAGCCCTGATTCTGTCTAGTTAGTCCTGTGGACGTCATTCTTACTATAAAAAGAGGAAAATGGCCCAGGCTGTGCTCATCATGTCTGGGTGTTTTTAGGACTACATGAAACCAAATGGGAGACCTATGCCTCCCTTCTATAGCACAGTTTTGCCAAGAGCATTTATCATTCCCTGAATGGAAGTGTCAGAGTGAGGTTGGTCACCCCGCAGGGAGGAGGCCATGGGTGGAGGCACACTCTGTTCCTTCTTTCCTGGATAGAAACCTGGTCCTTTTTGGGAAACCCAGATGGTCTGAGAACATCCTTGAATTTTTACTTTAAAAGGATAAAATGTGAGTCTGACCTTCAGTTACAGACATGAGGTAAGTCTCCTGGTCCAGGGATCTAGCTGACCCTGGCCTGCCTGGGGCTGCCTGGTCTCATCTCCCTCATCCTTCATCTTCCCTCACTCCTCCCCACCTCTCCTCAATGCCCTGCCCTCCATTTCCTGCCTTGAATAAGGTCCTAGTTACCTCAGTTTTGTTTTCCTCTTTTATCCTCTCAGTTCAGTAACCCAATAACTAAACCCTCTGAGTCTTGGGTTTTTGTTGTTGTTGCTATTTTTCTGGGAAAAGCTGTGTAATGTAACATTCCAGGCAGATCCTGGAGTCAGTGAGATAATCTGCCTAAGATGCTAGAACTCTCTGGGCACTTCCTTAGTAAAGGTAAGGTACCTAGAGTGTCTGTTCTTTACCTCAGAAACCAGACATGACCTTTCAATATCTTTCACCTATTCAATCTCTTCCTCTCTCTTCTATATTTTTATAAATCCCTATGGCATTCCTTATTTCATTTCTCTTCACATCAACCATGACAATAAGGTCATTGTCCAAATGAGTTATCTATTGTTTCATAACAGTTGACTAGAAAGCACTTAACAACAACAACAACAACATCTCACATAGTTTCTGAGGGTGAGGAAGCTGGGTGGGGCCTAGTTAGATGGTTCCAGCTGAGGGTCTCTCAGGAGGCTGTACCCAGTCAGGCAGTTAGATGGGGCTGCTGGAATCTTGGACTGGGTTCTTCACTTCCATGCTCACTCATGGTTGCTAGCAGGAGAGTTTGGTTCTTCTGACATGGGCTTCTCCATAGGACTGCTGATGACATACCTGATGGTTTACTCCAGAGTGAGTGATCTAAAAGAAAGAGAAGGCAAGCAAAAGAGAAGCCACCATTTTTTATAATTTAGTTTTAGAAATTATATACTATAATTTATGCCATGTTACGGAACTTTAGGGTAAGCACTGGACTCTTAACTGCAAGGTCAGCAGTTCAAACCTACCAGCTGCTCCTCAGAAACCCTATATAGGGTCATTATGAGTTAGAACCAACTAGGCTACACTTAACAACATCAAATGTTCCAGACTAACTCTAAGACAATGTGAGAGTCAACTACACAAAGGTATTAATACCAGGAAGTAGGAGCAATTGGTGACCATCTTGGAGTCTGGCCAGCAGAGTCACCCAGATAATAAATGGCAGTAATGTGTTTACCAAGAGTATTAATTCTTTCTATTACAACATTGATGACTCTTTCATGAATTTCTTCTTTTTTCAATATCATCAATCTTGTCTGCTTCAGTGGTTTTTTCCTCAGATCGTAGCTTGATCTGCCTTTCTCAGCTTGAAAATGCTTCATGTAACATAGCAATACTTCCCATACCATGAGTGTCCTTCCCATTCCATACCAACTTCACCCTTAGCAACACCACATATGTCTCTTAGTGGGTTCATAGCCAAACTTCTTGAAAGTCAAGTTGCTTTCATTTGCCTCCAACCTTCATCAGTCTTCACAGTCACCAGGCTTCCATTCAGCTTACTGTCTCTTTACCAGGGCCCTCCCTATGATTGACCAAAGCCTATAGTCTTGACACAGGCAACTCTTCCTCACTGACTTCTGTCAGTGGCTCTGCTGACCAGCTCTCCTGTCAATTTTCACATGAGAACATCTCTTGAATGTCCTCAAAGTTCACTGTCCCTATGGCAAACTCCTCTTCTTCAGTGCCTTAAATGTGGTGGTGGTTGTGCCTCTGGGTTCTAGCCCTCAACTCTTTTTCTTTCTTACCTCTCTATTTGGAATGTGTTTCCCTTCTGTAACTTTTCCAACAGAAAACTCAACTTAACCTTCTAGTCTCAGGTAGAGTATCATGTAAACACTTTCTAAATATCTATCTCGTCAGTTCCCTCCTTTATAAACCAACCCACAGCATCTGCTCTACTTCAATCCTATCATTTCTCATCTGGTTTTGCAAGAGAACCACCTCTCCTCCTCACCTTAATGGTCTGTCTACCACCACATGTGGCTTCCCTATCCATCCTCCACAGTAGCATGCTATTCTAGTTAAATTATTTTGGTTTTGTTACATCCTAGTTAATTTTTCACCATAACTCTCAGTTTAAGGAAGGACGCCTAGAGTCTAGGGGACCTCTAGGAAAGAGTTATTTGGAAAGCAAAAACTTTGCCTCAAAGACAAGAACTCTCTTTTTTGTTCTTCTGTATCTCCAGCACTTAGCTCAGTTCCTGAGACATAGGTGCTCAGTAAATGTTCATTGAGAGGATTCTCAGTGGTAGATGGTTTCTAAGAACTGTAGCCCCCTGAGCAGTTATGATGGGCCTAGCTGAGGCCCTCATGTGATCTAGCCCCTATATCTGCTACTTGACCTCTCTAAGTCTCCTGAGACTGGAAACATAGGGAGCCTCTTAGAGGACAAAACCATGAATCCCAAGACATAGCCCATTTTACCATCTGTTTACTGTAAACAAATGACCATAACATTTCTATAGTTTTCTTCCTGTCTAACTGGTTTTACCTACCTTGAAGGATGGCCTTTCCTTGGGAACTGGAACCAGGAGTACTGAAGAACCACACAAGTGTGACATTCCATAATAAGTTTTGTCTGCCCCTAACAGGTCTTTTTGGTGGAATCCATCTTGAAGAAATGCTGCATGTGCAACTAATTAGCATAGCCCTTACTAAACAGACTATTCCTGGGAAATCCTCACCCAGCCCTATGAATAAGCATGATGGCTTTTCCCTACCCCAAATTAAAAAAAATCCCAGAAAAGCCATTGTTCGGGGCAGATGAGGTTAAGCATTGCATGAAGTCTTCCCTGTATCTGCTTATAAGCCTCTTTCCTATAATACACCTTGTTGTTGTTGCTAGGTGTCATAAGTACCCTCTGCACAACAGAATAAAACACTGCTTAGTCCTGCACCATCCTCACAATTGTTACCTTTAAGCCCATGATTGCTGCTACTCTCCATCTTGTTGGGGGTCTTTCTCTTTTTCTCTGACTTTTCTGCTTTACCAAATATGATGCCTTTCTCAGGGGACTAGTCCCTTCTGATAATTTGTGTGAAAAATGAGAGCAAACCTTTGCTCGTATGGAAGCCTTGCCTTACCTGACTATTTGTTATCAGTAGAAGGCGAGACCCCTCTTTTGATGGAAAAAGGTATGATTGTAACATACCTTGTGACAAGTTGACCATGGAAGTAGCTCTAAAGCCTTTACAGGGAGTTCAAGGCCCTTTTTTATCTGATTCAGTGATGTGGCTTATTCTTTCCTCTCCCCTTCTTAATTTTACCCACCATATAATATGATTGTGGGCGACACAAATAGTTAAGCACTTGACTGCTAGTCAAAAGGTTGGTGATTTGAACCCACCCAGAGGTAACTTGGAAGTCAGGCCTCATGATTTGCTTCCTAAAGGTCACAGACTTTAATATCCTATGGAGAAGTTCTACTCTGCATACATGGAGTCTCCGTGAGTTGGAATCAACTTGATAGTTACTAAAGCAGCAGAAAAATGGTACTATTGTAGCTCCTGTATTGTCCTTGGTGAACTCTGCACAGTCATTGGTGGTCTTCCAGCCTTAGCTCAAGCAGCACCCCTTAGGAAACCAAGGACAAGGTCTATCTCATTCCCTGCTTGTGTCCCCTCAGGACTTACCATTCCAAAACATACTGCCTGCATTTGGGACTATCTGACTCAAGAAAAAGCTATCTTTGGCCACAGAATACAGTTGTAGGGAAGCCTGGGAGTTTCTGTCTTTGAGAGCACCTCTCAACTCTTGAAGTTTATCTTGAATTGGGACAAAGTTGAAATGTCTTCTACACATTTCCAGAAATGTGATAAAGCCCCAGTAACTCACAGTGGCATTAGTTCAGTTCCTTATCCTATCTCATTTCCCTAGCCCCCACCAGTGATCCTTGAGATCATCTCTTAAACTAAACTACTTGCACTCAAGTCTTTGTCTCAGGCTTTTCTTCCAAGGGATCCTATCCCAAGACACATCTTTTGATTCTGTTCAGCTTATAAACCTCTCCATCACAAAGTTTCTCATACTATTTATATCATTGGATATCTTGACTCAATGGCAGTAGTTTTCTTTTGTTTTGGTAGCATGCCAGTCATGAAAGAAAAGAAATGGAAAGGCACAATGCCTGGCAATATGCTGAATAGATATTTGATGAACGAATGAAAGATAAATTTTCCTAAAACAATTCTGACGACTAAACTAAACCTACAACTAAAGCATTCGGCATCTTTCCATTGCCTAATGGAATGAGTACCAATTCCTGATGTAGGCATAGTCTTTTCCAATCTGGTCCTAGTCTCCACTATGAGTTTAGTAACTCAAGACTGTGTTCATGTCAGTTACTACATGGCCTTCTCTTAAAATTCTGAAGTGCAGCTCATCTTTCAAGATCCAGGTAACTAACACTGACTCTCTTCTATGCCCAAGCCTCTTTAACCTCAGTAGCAGCTTTCCTGGCACCCAAGAAAGGTACACTTAGCTCACTCTGACATTGTACTGACCTGGAAATTTTCCTTCACAGACAGCAGTACATTTCTGAATACATTTTGTAGGTTTGGCCCAATATAGCTTTTCTTGCTCCTCAAGACATCAAGGAATGTTTTTATTTTAAGCATGTTCAAAATGCACTTGGTATAAAGTAATAATTGGAGAAGCTCCTAGTCCACTCTCTTTGAGGAAGTTAATAACAAATCAGTTCTCTCTCACTATTTCATGGGGAACATGTCAGATAAGATTTATTCAGATGCAACCTTTCTGTACTAGTAGAATGCATATTTTTGACTCTACAAGTAAAGTATTTGTAAAAAATGTATATATCAATTGAAGACTTGCTACACAGATTTTGTGAAGTCGTTGTCTAAGTAACTACCTTGGCTGGCAGTAGATAAAATGTTCTCCATTTAGATGCTCTTAGGAAATACATAGGAGTCCTTGGTGGTTACATGCAAATGGTTACATGCTCAACTACTAACTGAAAAGTTGGCTGTTCAAATCTACTCAGTGGTGCCTCTGAAGAAAGCCTTGGAACGCTACTTCCTAAAGGTCACAGCCTTGAAGACCCTATGGAGCATACATGCTGCTTTGTACACATGGGGCTGGTATGAATCTAAATCAACTCAATGGAAACTGGTCTTTTTTTTTTTTTTCTGGTATTGTTGTTGTTAAGTGCCATCGAGTCGGTTCAGACCCATAGTGACCCTGTATAAGGTTTCCTAGGAGCAGCTGATGAGCTTGAATTGCTGACCTTGGAGTTCAAACGGCTTTGCAGTCTGATGTGAAGTCACATACTTATGACACCAAGGCAGAAGCAAACAGTTCATTAAAGACTTTGAGATCTTTGTAACACAAAAGCTAAACAAGTTCTTAAATCAGAAAGGATTTAAATTCCAGATGCTATATCTTCTTTCACTCAAGCCACTTATCCTTCTTTCATAAAAGAAGACAAAAAGGCTTAGAAAGATAAATGTTGGCACAAAACCTGCACACAATTGTTGTTGTTAAGTGCCATAGAACCAGTACCAACTCATAGTGACCCTAAGTACAACAGAATGAAACACTGCCCAGTCCTGGGCCAACCTTACAATCATTGCTAGTCCTGACCCCATTGCTGCTGCCACTGTATCAATCCATCTCATTGGGGGTCTTCTTCTTTTTCTCTGACCCTCCACTTTACCAAACATGACATCCTTCTCCAAGGACTTGTCCCTCCTATATGCCCAAAGGATAAGACATGAAGTCTGGCCATCCTGGGTTCCAAGGAGCACTCTAGCTGTACTTCTTCCAACACAGATTTGTTTGTTCTTTTGGCAATTCGTGGTATTTTCTATAGTCTCAACCAACACCATAATTCAAATGCATCAATTATTCTGTGGTATTCCTTACTCACTGTCCAACTACACATAGTAGGCACACAATTTTGATATATGTAAATGTATATATGGTGACTTGGTTGTTTCTGACTTTAGCTTCCTCTTTTTTAAAATAGGAATTATATGTAGTATATGTTACATATTGTTTTTTTGTTGCTAAGTACCATGGAGTCAGTTCCTACTCAAAGCGACCCTAT
This sequence comes from Chrysochloris asiatica, assembly GCF_000296735.1. Lineage (NCBI taxonomy): Eukaryota > Metazoa > Chordata > Mammalia > Afrosoricida > Chrysochloridae > Chrysochloris > Chrysochloris asiatica. The sequence goes on from NW_006408544.1 coordinate 21,990,517, forward strand.
ATAGGGTTTCTGAGGAGCACCTGGTGGGTTAAACTGCAGACCTTGTGGTTCACAGTCCAGTGCAGATCCTACAGTGCCACACCAGGAGTCTGCACATCACATATATGTACTACTTTAAACTCTATGCCTCAGTTTTCTTATCAGTAAAATGGCAGTAATTATTTCTGTTTCATCCATCTCGTTTATTCAGGCAATTCTGTGAGATACAGCAAATGAGACCTCTTTGTAAAGCACTTTCCACTGTAATAAGACCCATCATTAATTAGGAAGCTCTATTCTTTAGGCTTAAGGAGCTCTGGTAGTGTAGTGGTTACCAGTCCAGCTGCTAATTTCATGGTCAGAAGTTAGAAACTACCAGTGGCTCTGGGAGAAAGATGAGGCTTTTTGCTCCTGTAAAGATTTGTAGCCTTGGAAACTCTACATAAGGTTGTTATAAGTCAGAATCAACTCGATGGCAGTAGGTTTGGTATTTTGGAATCATGGTATATGAGAAATAGCACAGGATCTGAGTTCAGGACGCCCTGACTTGCCACTCACTATAAATAATTTGCTAATTAACTTCTTTGAGCCTTGGTGTGTTCATCTGTAAAAGGGGAACTTCTCCTTTGAGAAATTACTGCTGGTATTCAAAGGAAGAGAGCCTGGCATATGGCATCACCTTTCTATTCCCCTCCTCACCCTCTCCCTCTTACTCCTAGAGGCATTAAGTTCTTTATACAGTACTTGAGAAACTGCATGAGACGTACGGATATGTTTTCCCTTGACGTAAGCATAGCAGTTTCTTTCCTACAATCCTCAATTGGTGAATTACTATACCTTAAGAAGATGACAGATACTAGAAAGAAGAAAGAAAAATCATGTTTAGACACCCAGATGACCGTTCTTTCTGATATTACAATGTAGTCAAGTACTGTATTTTATTCTCTGATTTTCTTAAAAAAGAGAAATATAAAAGCCTTTTTCATGGTTATTATTCTCATTCCAATGAAGAACAGTGGGTTCTTTCTCTACTTGTCTCCATTCTTAACTGGGGAGGAGCCCTGGGACATATTTCACAGCTAAGTTAACTGTCTCTGCAAATTCAGACTTAAGCCTCCAGCAAAATGAATCATTGGTTGTTTTGCTTAGTTAAGGCCATGGTTTATATGCTTTTCTAATAAAACTTCATTTCTAGGAAGGACTTGTTTACCCATCAAATATCTGTTTAGCACTTATTATACACCAGATGAAGGAGCTCTGGTAGCAGTTTGAAACTACCAGCTGTTCCACAGGAGAAAGATGAGGCTTTCTATTCCCATTAAGATTTACAGCTTTGGAAACTCTATGAGTCAGAACCAACTCCATGGCATATTACTACCACCACCACACACCAGATGAGGAAAAGAGTCCTGGTGTGGAAAGAAGACCTGGTATGATGCTGTAGGATAAGCACTGGGCCACAAGGTCGGTTTGAACCTCATGGGCAGTGCTGCAAACTCACCAGTTGTTCCTGGGAAACTCTATACAGAGTTGATGAGTCAGAACCGACTGGATGGCACCTAACAACAACAACACACACCATATGCCGATTTTGCAGTCTGAAGAGACAGATCAGGGTACAAAGAGATTACCAGACCAATGTGGTGTAGTGGAGAGCCCTGGTTCTAAGGCAAAGAAATAGACTCCTATCTTTTTAACTTATTTTTTGAGGGACCTTGGAAAAATCACCTAACTTCTTTGGGGTTTGTTGTTGCTTGTGGGGGGTTAGCGATAATAAATTCCTGGTCTACCTATTTCATAGGATTGTTCTGAGGCACACAGTATGGTGACTAGATACCCTAGATTCAGACAAATCTGAGATAGAACTCCACCTAGTAGATAGTGGCATTGGTAAGTCATTTAACTTCTTTGAGTCTCAGTTTCCCAATCTGAGAATAATAAGACATTGAAAGATTACTTGGAAGATTCATAGCTAAGAATAGCAAATGAAAACACTCTCTGAAAAACATACAGAACAACAACAACAAAACATTTCATGGAGTTCAAGGCAAGGAGAAGATTCCAAACTGGAATCTGTGCTGAACTTGCTAGCTTTTCTTGAGGCAAACTCTCCCACTTATTTACTAATTTGATTTGCCTGAAATAGGCTCCAAGAAAACTAGATTGTTTGTACATGTGCTTTTTCATTAGTCCATAAAACAGAGCCTTGGTTGCTCAAATCCAAAGTGAGAAACAAAGTGACTCATCAAGGTAACTTCTCCAGCCTTCTTTCCCTATACTGGGTCTTCCCGCTTGGCGGGAACTTCCTTTCTGGTTTTGCTCTACTGATGTAGCATTGTGCTTCTTATGATTCAAGAGACCACTTTCTCTCCTCTCCTTGCTTTGGTTTCTCCCAACTTTTGCTATCAGGTTATTTCAGAACAAAGTAAAACAAAACAGAAAACATGTCTCTTAGGGGTGTTCCCTCATATTTGGGCCAGAGTTTCCATTCTTTGGCTCATCCTGCACATGCAAACACATGTACCGAATCCTGGCATTCCAAACTGTGGGTAAACTGGAGTCCAATGGCCTTTCTGGGCAGGACATTGTGAGTCAACAGTGGAAAATAAGAGCAGCTGGTGTCGTGGATCTAATTGTCCCCATCCCTCCATCCTAATATGGGGTGGAGGCCTCTCAAAGATTCTGAGGAAAGTTTTCTTAAGGCAGGATATAGCAGGGATGCTCCAGCTGAGCTCAAACTCGCTCTGACTGGTAGCAAAACCAGTGGCATGATCTTTCTAAGGCTCTAATTTCTAGAGTTGATATGGTTAGATCTTTTATGAGAAGGAATAGAAGGAGGAAGGAGTTGATGTGAAACTGAGGGCCTGATGGAGATGCAGGAGATGTTGAGGAGTGTGGAAGGATTAGAGTGGTATCAGTATCTGTGTGTCCATGATGTTTGAAAACTAGGATATGATAAGTGGACAGTGAATATTTCAAATTGGAAAGTGACATTTCTTATTGCCAATCATCTATTACCATTAAGCTTTTATGACACTGATTTCATAGCATCATGTAGTCAGCTCTCTGATCTGATGTCTACTTCCCAAATGCCACACTTTCCTCATTTGTAAAATAAGGATGATAAATCTTGTCTTGTATCCTGGATGCAGAAGTCAAATTGGTGATATAATATCAAATTCTCCCCAAATTACAAACTCTGGATAAATGTTAGAAATCTGTTGTTGTTAAGTGCCATCAAGTTGTTTCCAACTCATAGCAACCATGTGCACAACAGAGTGAAACTTTGTCTGGTCCTGTGCCATTCTCATAATTGTTTCATTTGAGCCCATTATTGCTGCCACTGTATCATCCATCTCATTGGGTGGTGGTGGAGGTGTCTTCTCCAACTTTGTCGACTTTTCTACTTTTCCAAGAATAATGTCCTTCTTCAGGGACTGGTCCCTCCTGACAACATGTCCAAAGTATGAGAGATGAAGTCTCATTATCCTGGCTTCTAAGGGGCATTTTGACTGTACTTCTTCCAAGACATATTTGTTTGTTCTTCTGGCAGTACATGGTATTTCAATATTCTTCTCCAACACCATAATTCAAATGCATCCATTCTTTTCTCTTCTTATTATTCATTGTTCAACTTTCACATGCAAATAAGGATTGAAAATGCCATGTTTGCTCAAAGTGACATTTTTGTCTTAAACTCTTTAAAGAGGACTTTTTTTTTTTTTTTTTGCAGATTTGCATAACGCAACATATCATTTGGTTTCTTGACTATTGCTTCCATGGACATTGATTGTGGATCCAAGCAAAGTGAAATATTTGACTACTTTAATTTTTTCTCCAGTTATCATGATGCTACTAATTAGTCCTGTTGTGAGGAGTTTTTTGTTTTTGTTTTTGTTTTTTTCATTACATTGAGATGTGGTCCATACTGAAGGCTGTGGTCTTTGATCTTCATTCACAAGTGTTCCAAGTCCTCTTTACTTCCTGCAAGCAAGGTTGTGTCATCTGCATATCAAAGGTTGTTAAGAGTCTTCTTCCAGTCCTGACATTATGTTCTTCTCATATAATCCAGTTTATCAGATTATTTGCTCATCACACAGATTGAATAAGTATGGTGAAAGGATACAAACCTGATGGACACCTTCCCTGATTTCAAACCATTCAGTGTTACTTTTTCTGTTCAAATGACTGCCTCTTGGCCTATGTACAGATTAGTCACAAGCATAATTAAATGTTCTAGAATTTCCATTCTTCTCAGTGTTATCAATAGTTTGTTTTGATCTACATAGTTGAACACCTTTGCCTAGTCAATAAAGCACAGGTAAACATCTTTCTGATATCTCCTGCATTCAACCAAAGGGATTAATTTGATGTCAATGATGATATGCCTTATTCCTCATCCTCTTCTGAACGCTGCTTGAATTTCTGGTAGCTACCTGTCAATGTACTGTTACAACCATTTTTGAATTATCTTCAGCAAAATTTCACTTGCATGTGGCATTAATGATGTTGTTCAATTATTTTCACATTCTGCTAGGTCACTTTCCTTTGGAATGGATACAGGTATGGATCTTTTCCCAGACATTTTCCTTGTAGCTGTCTTCCAAATTTCTTGGCATAGATGAGTGAGGGGCCCCAAGGCTGTATCAATTTGTTGGAAGATTTCAATTTGTATTCTGTCAATTCCTAGAGTCTTGTTTTTCACCAATAACTTCAGTGCTTCTTGGACTTCTTCTGTCCACACCATCAGCTCTTGATCATATGCTACCTCCTGAAATGGTTAAACATCAACCAATTCCATGTATTTATTCTTACGATGATTATGCATCATTCTGTATTTTGCCCATAGAATCTCTCAGTATTGTAAGTTGATGCTTGAATTTTTTCTTCAGTTCTTTCAGCTTGAGAAATATTGAGTGTGTTATTCCCTTTTAATTTTCTAACTGCAGGTCTTTGTTTTGTCTTCTCGAATTGCCCTTTGAAATATTCTGTTTAGGTCTTCTACTTCGTCATTTCTTCTGGTGTGGCACTTTGAGTTAATGCTCCTTAGAAACCCTATACAGGGTCACTTTGGGTCAGAACCAACTCAGTGGCACTTAACAACAACAGCAATGTTCAAGAACACATTTCAGAGTCTCATCTGATACCCATTTTAGTCTTTTCTTTCTTTCTTGTCTTTTAAAAGACCTTTGCTTTCTTCATGAATGTTGTCTGGATGTCATCCTACAACTCTTGTCTTCAGTCATTAGTGTCTAATGCATCAAATCAATTCTTGAAATGGTGTCTAAATTCAAGTGGGATATATTTAAGGTCATATTTTGAGTCTCATGGATCTGGTTTAATTTCAACTTCAGCCTGAATTTGTGTATTGATGGTTTATTCCACAGTCTGCCACTGGCCTTGTTTTAGCTGATGATATTGAGCTTCTCCCTGTCTCTTTGCACAAATGTAGTCAATTTGATTCCTGTGTATTCAATCTGATGAAGTCCATGTGTACAGTAACCTTTTTATGTTGTTGAAACAAAGGAATTTTTCAAGAAATAAGTCATTGGTATTGCAAAATTCTATCATGAGATCTCCAGCATCATTTCTATTACCAAGGTTATAATTTCCAAATACTGGACCCCAACAGTCTAATACTAACTCCCAGCTACTTAGAAAAGGTAGAAGCAAAAGAGGTTTTATATTCTCTATGTAACAATCCTTCCTTTGTGATTTCAACTTTTACATTCCAGTAACCAATAGTTATCAATGCATCTCTAGTGCATGTTTGCTCAATTTCAGACTGAAGAAGTTGAATTCTTCAATTTCATTATCACTAGCTTTAATAATTGGTGCATGAATTTTAATAATAGTGCTATTAACTCATATGTCAGTTTGCTATGCTATGCTAGCTAGCTTGTAGCTGTGATTCTGGAAGCAATCCCACCAGTATTTTAAGTATCAGCAGGGTCACCCACAATGGACAGATTTCAGCTGAGCTTCTGGACAAAGACAGACTTAAAACAAGGAGAGACAGAAAACTTTCAAATATATAGTCACTAAAACCTTATGAATAAAAGTGGAACACTGTTAGAACCAGAATATTGAAATATGATGAAGAACACCAGAATATTATCAGACATACTGCCAGGAGATGATCCCCTCAGATTGGAAAACACTTAAAATACAAAGTGGAAGAAATGCCTCCTGAAAGTATAGTTGGCCATGATGACATAAATGGAGTTAAGGCTTAAGAACCTTCATTGGCTGATGTGACACTACTCAAAATGAGAAGGAACAGCTGTAAACATTCATTAATAATCAGAGCATGAAAAGTACAAAGTATGAATCTAGGAAATTTGGAAGTTGTCAAAAATTAAATGGATTGCATAAGCATCAATATTCTAGGCATTAGTAAGCTGAAATGAATTTGCATTGGCCATTTTGAATCTGACAATCACATGGTTTACTATGCCAAGAATGACAAACTGAAGAGGAATGGCATCACAGTCATTATCACAAAGAACATTTCAAGATCTATCTTGAAGTACAACACAGTCTATGATAGGATAACATCCATATGCCTACAAGATGGCCAGTTAATACAACCATTAATCAAATTTATGCACCAACCACTAAAGTCAGTGATGATAAAACTGAAGAATTCTATAAACTTCTTCAGTCTGAAATAGATCATACATGTAATCAAAATGTGTTGACAATTACTGGCAATTGGAATGCAAAGGTTGGAATCAAGATGAAATCTTTGGAAAATATGGCCTTGGTAACAGAAACCATGCTGGAAATCACATGGTAGAATTTTGCAAAATCAGTGACTTCCTCATTGCAAATACCTTTTTAAACAACATAAAATATGACTACACATATGGACCTTACCAAATGGAATACACAGGAATCAAATTGACTACATCTGTGGAAAGAGGTGCTGGAAAGCTCCATATCAACAGTCAAAACAAGGCAGTCTTTGGAACAGACCATCAATTGCTCATATGCAATTTCAGGTTGAAGCTGAAGAAAATAAAACAAGTCCATGATAGCAAAAACATGACCATGAGTATATCTACCTGAAATTACAGACTGTCCCAAGAACAGATTAGTTGCATTAGATCGAAGACCTGAAGAGTTATGGTATGACAACAAAACATCATGCAGGAAGAAAGCAAAAGTTCATTAAGAAGACAAGAAAGAAGGAAAAGATGAAAATAGTTGTCAGAAGAGATTCTGAAACGTGTTCCCAAGCATTGTTGCTGTTGTTGTTGTTAAGTGCCGTCGAGTCGGTTCCGACCCATAGCGACCCTGTACAGGGTTTCCGAGGGTGTAAATCCTTACGGGAGTAGAAAGCCTCATCTTTCTCCCGCGGAGCGGCTGGTAGTTTCGAACCGCTGACCTTAAGGTTCGCAGCCCGATTCGTAACCACTACGCTACCAGAGCAAGTCAGTACCAGCCCATAGTGACTTTATGCACAGCAGAACAAAACACTATCTGATGCTGGGCCAACCTCACTACTGTTGCCACACTTGAGTCCACCGATGCTGCCACATGACCAATCCATCTCATTCCTCTTTTTCTCTGACCCTCCATCTTACCAAACATTATATCCTTCTCCAGTGACTACTTTCTCCTGACAATATGTCCAAAGTATGAGAGACAAAGTTTGGCCATCTTGACCTCTAAGGAGCACTCTGGCTGCACTTCTTCCAAAATGGATCTGTTGGTTCTTTTGACAGCCCATGGCACTTTCAATATTTTCCTCCAACACCATAACTTCAGCATAAAGATGTTAAAACAAATGGAAGAAATGAGATAATAAGAGATAAACAGAAAATTTCAAAGGGAAGCTTGAAAAGACAAAGTCAAATATTATAATGAAATGTGCAAAGACATTGGTATTGTTGTTGTGTGCCATGGAGTTGGTTCCAACTCATAGTGACCCTGCACAGGGTTTCTGAGGCTGTTAATCTTTACGGGAGCAGAATGCCTCATCTTTCTCCCACAGAGCAGCTGGTAGTTTCAAACTGCTGACCTTGCAGTTTGCAGCCCGATTCATAACCACTACACTACCAGAGCTCCTGTGCAAAGACATAGAGTTAGAAAACCAAAAGGAAAAACATGTTCAGCATTTTTTAAGCTGATGGAATTGAGGAAAAAATTCAAGCCTTGACTTGAAATATTGAAGTATTCGATAGGAAAAATGCTGAATGATGCAGAAAGCATTAAAAGAAGATAGGAGGTATACACAGAGTCATTGTAACAAAAAGAAATGGTCAATATGCACCATTTCAAGAGCCAATGAAACTGAAACAAGAAGTCCAAGGTGCTTTGAAGGAATTGGCAAAGAACAAGGCACCAGGAATAGATAGAATACAAACTGAAATATTTTAAAAACTGAGGCAGCATGGAAGGCATTCACACATCTATGTCAAGAAATTTGATAAACAGCTATCTGGCCAACTATAGGGAAAGATCCATTCCAAAGAAAGGTGGCCCAACAAAATACAGAAATCATCAGACAATATCATTAATACTGCAAAGAAACACACATTTTCTAAAGATAATTTTAAAATGGCTACAACAGTACATTGACAGGAGCTACCAGAGTTCAAGCCAGATTTAGACAGGGATGAAGAGTAAGGAATATCACTGCTGACATAAGATGGATCTTTGCCGAAAGCAGAGGATACCAGAAAGATGTTTACCTGTGCTTTATTCACTAAGCAAAGACTTTTGACTGTGTGGATTTTTACAAAATATGGGAAATACTGTGGAAAATGAGTATTTTGGAACATTTCTTTGCTCTCATTAGGAATCTGTGCTTAGACCAAGAGGCAGTTGTTCAAACAGAACAAGGGGACACTGAATCAGGATGGGTGCGTGCCAGGGCTGTATTCTTTCACCAGACTTCTTCAATCTGTATGCTGAACAAATAATCTGAGAAACTGGATTACATGAAGAAACACCTGGCATCAGGATTCAAGTAAAAATATTTAACAACATGCAATATACAGATACTACAACCCTGCTTGCTGAAACCAAAGAGGACTTAAACTAGTTATTGATGAAGATCAAAGACCACAACCTTTGGTATGGGTTGCACCTCAATGTAAAGAAAACAAAAATCTTCACCAGTGAACATCAAGATAAATGGAGAAAAGATTAAAGTTTTCAAGGACTTCATTTTGCTTGGATCAACCATCAACACTCATGGAAGCAGCAGTGAAGAAATCAAATGACATATTGCATTAGGCAAATCTGTTGTACATGACCTCTTTAAAGTGTTGAATGGCAAAGATGTCAGTTTGACGTCTAAGGTGTGCCTGAATCAAACCATGACATTAAAAAAAAAAATTGTGAAAGTTGGACAATGAATAAAGAAAACAATAGAAAATTGATGCATTTGAGTTATGGTGTTAGAGGAGAATATTCAAAGTACCATGGACTACCAGAAGAACAAACCAATCTGTATTGGAAGAAGTGCAGCCCGAATGCTCTTTAGATGAGTGTGTTTATTCTTCATCTCTCCATACTTCAGAAATATTATTAGGAGGGGCCAGTCTTGGAGGAGGACATCTTGCTTGGTAAAGTGGAGAGTCAGTGAAAAGAAGATCCCCAATGGGATACATTGATACCATTGTAGCTGCAGTGGGCTCAAGCATAGCAAAGATTGTGAGATTGGCACAGGACCAGGCATGGTTTCTTTCTGTTGTGCATGAGGTCACTTTTAGTAGATAACAATTTGATGGCACTTAAAAACAACTGGTCTTCCTTGTATGTTGGTTTTCCATCACATTGTACTTCAAGATAGTTTGAGATTCTCTTTTGAAAGACTAATGTGGCACCATTCCTCTTCAATTAAACAATTTTAGTAAACCATTTGACAGACTGATTTAAAATGACCAATACCAATCCATATCAGTTCACTAATGCCTAGGATGTTGAATCATTATGCAATCCAACTTCTAATATTTCTAGATTTATACTTCATACATTCCATTTTCTGATTATTAGTAGATGCTTGCATCTGTTTCTTTTCATTTTGAGTTGTGCCTCATCATCAAATGAAGGTCCTGAAAGCTTTACTCCATGTGTATCATTAGTCAACTCTACTTTGAGGAGTCAGCACTTCCCCAGTCATATTTTGAATACATTCTATCTTGAGGAGCTCATCTTCTAGTAATGTATCAGACAATGTACTGTTGCTGTTCATAATGTTTTCAGTGCCTTACCATTCAGAAACGGTCTGCCTTTCCTTCCTCATCTGTGTTAGTCTAGAAGCTCTGCTGAAACCAGTCTACCGTGGGTGACCCTGCTGATTATTAAATGCCAATGACATAGCTTTACCAGCAACACACAAGCCCCCAGAGTATGACAAACTGACAGTTGACTGGTGAGTTAGACATATAGAAGAAGCAAAAGAAGCTATGAAAAACATAGGAGAAAGAAGAGAATCCTCCAATTGTATCTATTTTAGCCCTGGATCATGAGTAGAAAACTTGGCTTTGAGTTAGTCTCTTTGTTCAAAATAGAACATGCCTACTTATTCTCTAAGTCTTGATGTTGTCTCTCTCATAGGCTTCCACAATGGCTCTGGTCAGGGAAAGTACTAGTGTATGGATACTTTCAGTGCAGAAGTCAGCCTGGGTCAGGATGGTAGATTTCAGATAGTCTAGTGATAACTGATTATCACAAACCTGGAGCAGCTCTTCTTGCCTACGCAAAGAGATTTATCCCAGTATCTTTCAAGTCTGATACTAACTCTCAGCGTCTTAAAAAGGAGAAGAAACACAAAAAGTTTGACACCCTTTACGCAACATTCCTTCCTTTGAAAAATGGGGGTTTCCTTTGAATAATAACATTTTGGACCTGAGTTGTAGTGGGATGCATTGAGTCAATCAAATCCAGTGGTTTAATGAGCAGTTCTGGTGTGGTACTCTAGAATAAACACTGAACTGCTAACCACAAGTTCAGTGGTTCAAACACACCAGCCAGTCCTCAAAAACCCTATACAGGGTTGCCAAGAGTTGAAACTGACTTGACAGCACTTAATGACAACAACATTACATCAAAGCAAATTTGAGTCCAGAGTGGAGAAGGAACTTGTTGAGGTTGCACAGCCAGTTCATGCTGGGAGACAAAGCAAGACTCCCATTCCCTGCTTCTTAGTGAAGATCACATAGCACATCAATAAATGTGTCCAATGTCTCCTATCATCCTTTGGAAACTTCTACAAGCATGTAGACTTTCTTGGTACCTTCATACCACATTTCCCAGGGGGAGAGAATGGAAGTCATCTATGGCTTTGGACTTCCTGGCACTCATCTTCCCTACTGCAACTCTCTATCTCAGCTCAACTCCTGCCACCAGGACTTGGATTAGGATGAGGCAAGAAAGGCTTCTGGGATGAAAAACGTAAGTGGGCAATCACTCTTTATTTTGATTACTACAGGGCTTTGAGAATGAGGGCCTCCTTAGGTACAATTCTGGCCCCATTTATGGCACTAAATCTTTGCTCTTCCTCAAGCACACTGTGCATTTACCTTAGGGCCTTTTCCTTCAGTGTGAAACATCTCATATGCTCCTAGAGAGCTGCATGGCTCCCTCACTCAATTTACTCTTTCTGGACTCTAGGATACCTTATAGTGAATCTTCCTACCCTGTTAAGACAGTGGCATATTTCATTTTTATCCCTCATCCAGCTTTATTTATTTATTTATCTTTTGCTGTAGTACAACTTTTGACACATTTGTTCATTGTCTCTACTTTTCCATTCAATATGAACAAGCTACACCTAGCACAAACTAAGCATAGAGTAGATCCTTAATAGAAATTTGTTGACTGGCTGAAAGGATGGATGGATGAGCTAGGTTTTTCTTTCTGTCAAGATGCTTCCTTTACAGGGACTCACTGGTCAACTTTTTGACCAAATCTCCCTTAAATATTTAGTCTTAAAGTACTTTGATCTACCAAGTTTATTACACATATCCTCCCTCTTTAGAAACATTTAATGCAATCTATATTTCTGATTTTTAAAAATTCTATAGTCCTACAACTCCCCACCTAGAGGCTGAGTCTTTCTTGAAGTTGTTCTCTGTAATTTACATGGATCTGTTAAAATCTTAGATGAAATGGCACAATAAGCAGAATCTTTATCATCTCCACTCCCCGTTCAGAAATTGTTCATGGTCCTCCATTACCTGTGGCGTAAGATCTAAAAATTTCCACAGAAAATTTCAAATGATCATTCAAAAAGACAAAGTCAAATATTATAATGAGAAAACTGTGGGTGGTAAGGCATTTAGTATGGGTCAGCACCCTCTGCCAACCTAGGAGCTTAAGGGTTAATGGAGTATATAGAAGGGGTGGAATGCCTGGTCCCATAGGGTTTCCAAGGTTGTAAATATTTATGGAAGCAAACGTCCACATCATTCTTTTATGGATCTGACAGGTGGGTTTGAACCACTAACCTTCCAGATAGTAGTGTCTTTGTTATCTGGTGCTGCTGTAAGAGAAATAGCAAAAGAAGATGGATGTAACATGCAGATATTACTTTTCTCACAGTTAGGGGACTAGAAGTCTAAATTCAGGATGCAGACTCGAGCGTAAGGCTTTCTTTCTCTGTCAGCTCTGGGGGAAGATTGTTGTTTCTTCAGCTTATTTCCTGGTTCCTTGGAGATCTATATATACCTTGGCACCTATCTTAATCTATTTTGCATTTTCTCCTGCTTGTTCAATATCTCTTATATCCCATAACACACCCAATAGGAATCATGTCTCCTCTAGTTAGCATAGCAAAGACAACCTATTTCCAAATGGGATTATAACCACAGGTATGTTGTTAGGTGCCCTTGGTGGGTATCTCATATAGATCTTATATACAACAGAATGAAACAATTCCCTGTCCTGCACCATCTTCACAATTGTTGTTATGTTTGAATGCATTGCTCCTGCCACTGTGTCAATCCATCTAGTTAGGGACTTTCTCTTTTTTGTTGACTGTTCATTTTACCAAGCTTGATGACTTTCTCCAGGAAACAGTCCCTCTTGAAAGCATCTCCCAACTATAACAGACAAAAGTCTCGCTATCCTGGTTTTTAAGGAACATTCTTTATTTACTTCCTCCAACACAGATTTGTTTGTTCTTCTGTCAGAGCATGTTATTTTTAATATTCTTTTCCAACACCATGTTTCCAATGCTTCAATTCTTCTATGGTCTTCCTTATTCAAGGTCCAACTTTCACATGTGTATGAGGTGACTGAAAATGCCATGGCTTGGGTCAGGTTCATCTTAGTCCTCAAACTGATATTTTTGTTCTTAAACACTTAAAAAAGGTCTTGTGCAACTGATTTGCCTAATGCATACCATTCAAAGAGGGTTTGTTGCTGTTGAGTGCCTTCGAGTCAGTTCCAACTCATACCACCCCTATATAGGGTTTCCAAGGAGCATCCGGTGGATGTGAACTGCCTGACTTGCGGTTCAAACAGACCTGTGGTCCAGTGTTTATCCTACAGCGCCACATGGGTAGAGGACATAAAATATACTCATCCATCTCCCTAACCAACCCCCCATCCTCCTAACCAAACATCTCTCATCTTTTTGCAGTTTGAACCAAATACAAGTCTATGAAAGAAGAAACATTAGCTCATGTTTTTAAGTTAAGTATGACCAAGGGCAATGGCTGCCCAGACTCAGATATCATATTTAAGTGCTTGAAGGCTCCTCAGTGGAGTTTGGCAGATAGCTCTGTTAACTTCTCTCAGGCAGGTGTATGATTTTTATTGTTCATACCCCAACTCCTTCCATGAGCCCTTTCCCCATTTTCTTGCATTAACGGCAAAAAACAAAAACAAAAAAACCCTAATCCAATCTCAAACAAGGGGTTTTCTTCTTCTTCTCCTTTTTTAATACATATATATGTTTTCTGTGCCCAAACTGGATATTCCAAGTTCTTCATTAATCATCTCTGCCAACAACATTGCACATGAAATTTTCTTCTGCTCCCTCATTAAACAGCTTGTCCGATGTCTTGGGGATAACATTATCTGAAAACAGAAGCTTGATGCCTTGCCAATAGAAAGTGTCAGAAGCAAAGAGATTTTCTAACCAGCTGTCCAGATTCAGCAATGATTGTATTAGCTAATTTAATATATGATTTGATACACACTGACACATTTTTATGCTTCATAGCTCTTTGCTTTAAAAGGAGGCAGTAGGGGACAGAAGCAGATATTGAAAATCCTCTCTTAGCAGAAGTAGGGGTTAAAAGCACAGATAAGTCAGTTGCTGTTGTTACGTGGAGTTGAGTTGGTTCCAATTCATAGTGACCCTGTATAGGGTTTCCGAGGAGCAGCTGGTGGGTTTCCACTGGCGACTTTTCAGTTACCAGTTCAGTGCTTATCCTAAAGTGCAACATTAAGACTTTTGGGTGCAGGGGGATAGCACCTACTTCAGCACCCGCTCTGAAGAATAAAATTATTCTTTATGTAAAACAGCACTTCCTAAGCATAATGCATTTATTATGTTTTCTATAATATTAAAAAAGTTTTTATTGTGAATTGAGTGAAAGTTTACAAAGCAGATCATCAGTTTTAATTCAATAAATCATATTTTTTGCTTCATTGTTGTTGTTATTAAGTACCATCAAGTCGATTCTGACACATAATGACCCTGTATAGGGTTTCCAAGGAGCAACTGGTGAGCTTGAATCACCAAACTTGCAGTTCAAATGACTTTGCAGTCTGACGCATTAACCCACAGTGCCACACCAGGACTCCTTCATTAGATGGTTGTAATTCCCTCCATGTACCAACAGTTAACAGCATTTATCTCTATTCACTTAAACTATTGCATTTCTCCCTGTATGTATTGCTATCTTCATCTTTCCTCTGCTAAATCCCTCTGGTTGTATATTGCCTGTCCTACCACCCATTTTAACATGCGTCTGTCCTCTAGCCCATGAATAATTCTCTCTCCTCATCTCCCTGTAACCATCATAGATTGTTCCTTTTATTTAGAATTTTTTTTAAACTTATTACAACATTGGTCTTATAAAATATTAGTCTTTTTGTGATTGACTAATTTCACTCAAGAGACTTGGTGTGGTGACACAGGATAAGTATTTGATCTCTAGGTCAGTTTGAACTATAAGATCAACCGTTCAAACTTACCAGTCACTCCTCAGAAAACATATACAGGGTGGCTAAGACTCGGAACTGACTCAACGGCACTTAACAACAGCAACAATTTCACTCATCATAATGTCTTCCAGGTTCAATCATTTGTGAAGTGTTTCACAGATTCATTCTTCTTCTTCTACCTTGTGTAGTATTCCATTGTTTGTATGTACCAAAGTTTAGCATTTTTCTGTTGATGGGTATTTAGGTTGTCTCCATATTTTTTATATGTCTCTTGTAGACAGCATGTTGAAAAATCCTGTTTTCTTATCCACTCTGCGATTTATGCCTCCTGACTAGTACATTAAATCCATTTATGTTCAGTAAAATTATCAATAAGGATGAATTGATGCTATTTTTCTTTTTGTGTGTGTGTGTGGTGCTGCTGGATTCTTTGCTCCACATATTTTTTTATGCTGAGTTCATTTTGTTTGTGGGCTTTCTTTTCATTTTCATTTCTGTTGTGTTAATGTTTATGAAATCATTCCGATTTTCTTTTTCTTTTATTTTGATGTGCAGGTATATTATTTTTCTTTGAAGTTATCCTGTAATTTATTGATTTTTTTCCCTGCCTAAAATAGTCTGTTTTGTTTTGACATCTATGTGAATTCCTTGTATGGAAGTTCTGTATCTGCACTATCTCCTCTTTTTGCTTTGAAGTTGACTTCAGTATACATTGACATCTCTGGTTCTCCACTTGGAGTCTTGTAAGCTTATTTTATTTTCAATAATACTTTCCTATGTGAATTCAGTTCTGGGTGGTGGTGTCATAAATGTCAGTCTCAGGTTGTTGACTGCTGTTACTGACTCATAGTCCAAAGTTGGCCTGGTCATTACAAATCCCTTTAATTTCTGTTTATCAGGAAATGTACTAACTTTTCATATTTGAGTGACAGCTTTGCTGTATATGATTCTTGGTTGGCAATTTTTTTCTTTCCAAGTTTTGTATATGTCATTCCATTTCATTCTTGTTGGCATGGTTTCTGTTGAGAAAACAGAGCTTAGTCTTTTTTTTTTTTTTTTTCTTTAAAGCTTTTATTGTGAATTGAGTGATAGTTGCATGGGAAAACATTGGTTTTGCACTCAACCAATCGTATTTTGTTTCATTGCAATGATTACTATCCCCTCCATACACAGTATGTTGACAGTATTTCTTTTTTTTTATGTACACAAAAACATGCAGGAATATATAATCATAATTATCAATGCATCTTGATTGCATATTTGATCAATTTCAGACTGAAGAACTTGGTAGAATTCTTCAATTTTGTCACTACTGCCTTTAAAGGTTGGTTCATAAATTTGAATATAGGGTCACTATGAATCAGAACCAATTCAATGGCACTTAACAACAACAACAAATGGTTAGGATATTGATCTTTATGCATTTCATTTCACTTTTTACAGTTATCCTAGATTCATACATTGGATGATCTGATTAGCTGTCTGAGCTATCTCTCCTAATTTTTAGTTGTGCCACATCAGCAAATGAAGCTTCCAAAATCTTGATTCCATTCATGCTATACATGCTATATGGCCAATTCTACTTTGAGGAGGCATCTTTTGTGTGCCTTCCAACTCAATGGGCTCATCTTCCAGCACTATAGCTGACAATGTTTTGTGTTAGTCACAATATTTTCATCTTTCTTCTCTATGTCTGACAGTATTACACTGGAATTCATGAGGTTTTCAGTGGCTAACAGTTCCAAAGTGGTCTGTCTCTTCTTCTTCCTAGTCTATCATATATGGACGTTCTGCTGAAATTGTCCACCATGGGTGACTCAGCTGGTATTTAACATACTACTGGCAGCTCGACCTACTTCTCTTGAGTGCTTCTTCTATGAAAGGTTGAATTTGAGGAAGATATAGCAGTAAAATCTGAGCAGTGTCTTGCTTGAAACCTTTCAGTATCCTCATTAACCTTAGTTACAAACCGGGCTGCAAACCACAAGACCAACAGTTGGAAACTACCAGCTGTTCTGCGGGAGAAAGATGAGGCTTTCTGCTCCCGTAAAGATTTACAACCTTGGAAGCCCTGTACAGGGTCGCTATGATTCGGAACCAACTCCACGGCACATAACCACCACCACCATAACCCAAGTACCTTTTTTTTTGCTCACAAGCCCTCAATGGCTTAGCCCCTTTGTGTTTCTTGAGCCGTCTCTCTTCTTTCTCCTTCCTTGCCTTAACTTGGCATGGTTGATTGAGGGGATTCACACTGGTCTGTGCATATTCCTGGAGTCGTCTGTTCTTCTCCTCTCTATATTGTGTTAGAGGATTCCTTTGTGATCCTGGATAGTGCATTATTTTATCAGAGTACTTAGGAAATTTCCAGGCATAATATATTGGTCAGATTGGCTCCTTCACTGAAATATGTGCTCCATGAAGAAAGTTCCCAGCACCATTACAAGAAGGAGAGTAAAAGATTCCAAACTCCTTGAGGGCTGGCCCATGGTTGTCTAACTTTTTATTTCTTTAATTCAACACTTTAATTAAATTCTTTAATTAAAACACAAAAATTGTTTAATTCACCTTGTTTTATTGCATTTCACTTTACTACACTTCATAGATACTGTGTTTTTAACAAATTGAAGGCACATGGCAACTGTGCACCAAGCAAGTCTATCGGCACCATTTTCTAACTTCATGTTTTCACTTCATGTCTCTGTGTCATGTTTTGATAATTTTCACAATAATGCAAACTTTCCCATAGTGTTATCACACAATTAATAGACTACAGTATAGTGTAAACATAACTTTTATATATACTGGAGAGTAAAAAAAAGTCATGTGACTTGCTTTATTACGGTGGTCTGGAACCAGACCTGTGATATCTCTGAGGTTTACCTATATTTTGCAGATCAGGTATAATTTGTTGTAGGGAAGAGAGGAGGGAAGAGTAAATCTTGACTAGGAAAGTCTTTTTCCTGGAAGATATTAGCAAACATTCTCAGGACTGTGACCTGAAGGAACAGAGTGTGTCTTCTTTCTTTCTATATTCTTCACTGCAGTAGATTGACACATTAGCCACAAAATTGATCTCAGATATACCAATAATTATGAAGATGGTGCAGAACAGTCAACATTTAATTCTGCTATATATATTATCACTGTGGGTTGAAGCCAACTCAACCACAACTAGCAACACAAACACCAGTAGGAACACAAATATGGTACTGTTCTCAAAAGATGCTCATAAGGCAGTGTTGAAAACAGAGATAAACAAATGAATGAAGTAGCTATGTGACCTGTGAAAGAAACCTGGCATAACTGCTATTTATGTGTTTTCAATCCTTTGCAGGGCCAGAGAGCAGAACTCTATGTCTCTCATTTGTCTGGTACAATGGCCATTAGCATCAAACCCATGTAGACTTTCCAACCCAATTAAACATTTGGGTGGTTGGGACACACCCAAGGAAAACAAGTGTGTGCTCAATCAAATCTTTTATTTGGAAAATGCTTTTTAGCAGAGAGACCTGGGCCTCCAGTCTTTGCCTGCCTCTAAATGCCAGAGTGAAAATTTAGGAAAATAGAACAACTTCAACTTAAAAATGATGAGCCTTCAAATCTGTTAAAATTTTTAAAGTATACAAGAGCGATTGTTTCTATGATTTTATCTTACTCTAAAAATAGTCTGTGAAGTGGGAAATAGAAACAGAACAGGTTTTGAAGTCCAGATAAAAGTTCCAGTCCTAACTCTACTGCTTACTGGTGACGCCTCTGGCAAGTTAACTGATTTCTTTAAGATCTGATTTTCTCATTTGTGCAATGGAGATTGTAGTATCTACCTCTTAGAAATTCTTTGAAGCTTAGTTGAGATCATGTATCAGAAAGAGCCTAACTCATTTGTCCATTAAAAAAATAGAGCCAGCACTTGAATCATTGTTCTCCCTCTTCCTTCATTTCCCTTTTTTAAATGAAAAAAAAAAATCCCAAACACCCCAAAACCTAAAAGTCATTTTTAATTGCTTCATCATGGATGGTAAAAAATATATATATAACAAAACATTTACGAATTCAGCATTTCTTACATATACAGTTCAGGAACCTTGATTATGTTCCTCATGTTGTGCAACAATTACCACTTTAAAAAGTTTTCTCCAACCACTAACAGAAACTCAGAGCCTCTCTCCCACTCTGGTAACTACTAATAAACTTTAGTCTTTATGTTGTTGTTGTTGTTAAGTGCTACTGAGTTGGTTCCAACCCATAGAGACCCTGTATAGGATTTCCAAGGAGTGGCTGGTGAACCACCAACTTAGCAGTTCAAACTCACTTTGCAGTCCAGCGTAGTAACCCACAGTGCCACACCTCATTAAGTGGAGCCATACAATATATGTCCTTTTGTGATTGACTTACTTCACTCACCATAAAGTTTTCAAGATCCGTCCATGCTGTTAGATAAGCACTGGACCACAAGGTTGTTTTGAACCATACATCGGTGGTTCAAACTCAGCAACTGCTTCTTGAAAACCCTTTACAGGGTCACTATGTATTAGAAATGACTCAGTAGCACTTAACAACAATAGAATCCACCAGGAATTCACTTCTGTTTAGGGCTGAGTAGTATTCCATTGTATATAAGTACTATATTTTGTTAATTCATTCATCTGTTGATGGACATTTAGATTACTTTCAGCTTTTGACTATTGTGAAAAATGTTGCGATGAACATTGGTGTACAGAAACAAAATTTCTGTTTGTGTTTCTGGTTTCAATTCTTTTGCATAAGTACCTAGGATTGGAATTGCTAAGTCATATGGCAGTTCATAGAGATCAAAGACCACAGCCTTTGATATGAGTTGTACCTCAATATAAAGAAAACAAAAATACTCATTATTGGAACAATAAATAACATCAAGATAAATGGAAAAAAGATTGAAGTTAAATGGGAGAAGGGATACAAAGGCAAGAAGTGACTGGCTTACAAGCTTTCAAGAGGGAACCTAGATTCACAGGGCGGGGAGGATGGTAGAGTCTCCAGTGAGTAGTATCTGACCTGTCTAGGAAGGGCAGATGAAAAGAAATGCAGATGGGTCCCTTGGAATGCAAGGGTGAATAATTGCTACCAGGACTGATTGTGAGGACTGGAAATGTAAAGGTGGACATTTTATAGCAAGGAGGGGAGTGATTAACCTTTCAGTCTAGGAGCGGAGGGCCCTGGGACCATCAATGGAGAGGAGCGGAGAGCGGGACCCCACCCAGAGGAGCAGTGAGGCCTGAGACTGAGACAGAGAGGATGATGTGAAGAGATGGAGTGGCTGGGGACTAGGGATCCGGAGAGGGAGATGGGCTGTGTGCTGAGGACCGTGAGGGGAGGGCAGGCAGGATTGCAGGGTGTACCCTTTGGTTGGGTGATGATGCATGGACGGGATGGTAACTATGGCAATGAGACAATGTATTATGGAATGAATGTAAAACTAATGTTCCCCCATGTAGACTATCACACAATACACAATAAAACATTAAAAAAAACAATTGAAGTTGTCAAATATTTCATTTTGCTATAATCAATCATCAACACTTATGGAAGCAGTAGTCAAGAAATAAAATGACATATTGCATTAGGCAAATCTGCTACACAAGATCCCTTTAAAGTATTTAAGAGCAAAGATATCAGTTTGAAGACTAAAGTGCCCCTGACCCAATCCAATGTATTTCCAATAACTTCACATGCATGTGAAAATTAGACACTGAAGAAGGACGACTATAGAATTGGAGGGAGACTATTGGATGTACCATGGACTGCCAAAAGAACAAATCAATCTGTGTTGGAAGAAGTACAGTCAGAATGCTCCTTGGAAGCCACCATGGCCACACTTCATTTCTCATACTTCAGATATATTTTAAGGAAGTATCAGTCCCTGAAGAAAAACAGCATGTTTGGTAGTGTAAAGGGTCAACAAAAAAGAGGAAGACCCTCAATGAGATATGGAATGGCACAATGGCAGCGGCAATGGGCTCAAACATAGCAATGATTGTGAAGTAAGTGCAGGACCTGGCAGTGTTTTGTTCTGTTGTGCATAAGGTCACTATGAATTGGTACAACTTAAAGGGACCTAACAACAACAACAATGGTAGTTTTATGTTTAATCTTTTGAGGGATCCTGAAACTATTTCCCACAATGGCTGTATTATGTTGCATTCCCAATAGCAATGGATGAGGGTTAAAATTTCTCCTGTTATTTCCTTTTTTTTTTTGATCATAGCTATTCTACTGGGAGTGAAGTAGTATCTCATTGTGATGTTGATTTGCACTTTTTAAAATGATTAATGCTGTCAAATACCTTTTCATGTGCTCCTTTTCCTTGTGTAAAATAGAGAGGATACATATCTCATTGGGCTGTTGTGCTAATAAAATAAAGAATGTGTCATGTATATGCTTGGCACAGTTCCTGTCATATAATAGATACTCAGAAAATGCTAGCCAGATACTTATAAGAAAAGAAAAAAGGAGTCCTCATTAGCTTACTTCTAAATGTTTCTACTTTAAATTACTTTTTTTTGTGTGTGTATGATTCCATTTATATGAAATGTCCAGAATAGGCAAACCCACAGAGACAGAAAACTGGAGGTGAAGACAGAGTAATGGGGAGTGACTGCTCATGAGTATGGAGTTTTGGGGGGTTTATGAATTGCATTTCTGTGATAGTTGATCAAGTTCTTTTTTTTTCTCCGTTAAGTTATTATTTTGTTATTAAAAAAAAAAAAACAAAAAACCCATGATTTCTTTATTCTGCTAAAGTGAAAGAATTCAAAATGCACATGGCTTTTTAAAATGCTACAAGTAATCTGGATGCCACTTTCATTTCAACTACAGCTCCTGATCCTGAGGAACAACTGCTCTTCCAGAGTATCTGCTAAAGGAATGGAAATACTCTATCCTTAAGAGCCTGGACTTTCAGCTTCTTTGCTTCTAGTTCAGTCTGCTGTTCAATCTTTGTTCTTCCAGGATTTTTCAATGGATACTTGCTGGAAGATGTGTCACTTTCCTTTTACAAGACCCTTTTCTCCTCTGATCACAAAAATGCCTTGAACATTACAATGTTTTTGCCCTCATGACTAAGCTCCTCAGTCTAATGTAGTACTACACTAGCAAACTGATCAATAAAAAGCCTATAAGTGTCCTTGCATCTCGAAGCAGGACCAAGCACTTCTTGTAGCTGTCTTGGATGAGACTGGCAGTACATACTTTAATTAAGACAAGAGGACGTTCATTGATTATTTACCTGAAGACTCAAAGTATACAATATCTCACATGCTCTTACCAAAAATCCTATAAAATAGGTCTAATTTTTCCATTTTGTAGATGAGTTAACAGAAGCTCAGAAGGGTAAAGGGATGTATTGTGATTTGAGTGGCTGGTATGAGACAGAGCTAGGACCTTCTTTTATTACCCTCTTGGCTTATTTGATATTTACCGGCATTATAAAATCATAGGACTTAAAGAGTTTTCAGGAGATTTTTAAAAAGGTAACTGGAACTCTCTCTGCCACACATACTCTGTGTGTGTACATCTGTTTTCTCTTTTCTTTCTCTTTCCATCATTTTTAGAAGGGAGAACTGATCATTTTATAAAAAGTATTTTTCTTAGAGATTATTTAAGATACAGTGGATTGCCAAATATTGTAAATGAGAGAGAATTAAAATGTAGGACTGAGGGTGCAAAGAAAACATTCAACAAATCCTAAAAGACCTCAGAAAGGCTTCAGACATATCCTCTCACACAATCCCATACTTTCACACAACATTTTGAGTTGGCAAATCCTTGGAAGACTGAATCAGGGTGGCCTAGGCCCCCTCATGCCAGCCTTGGGAATCTTTTCAAATCCTGCCAACTGAAAACAAACCAACTACTCCCACCCAAGTCTTGGTGCATTTGAATTTCTTTCCCTCTTGCCGAAACCTGATTTCCTGTTTCTAAGAAAAAGAGACTTAAATGCCTCTTTAAAAAAATGACTCCTTGAGACAGCTTAAACATCAAAGACCTCTTAGAAAGTAGGGTTTTGTTTGGCTAAGTGTACATGAGTCAGAAAATTTCTCATTGAATTTCCCCTTTTAAGTGCTAAGGATTTTTACTAGAATTGAGCAAAAGATTTATGGACAAAACCATTCTGGGGTCTTCCAGGAACCTTCATCTAGTTCAAGCTATTCATTGTACAGATGAGGCATAAGAATCCCAGAGAAAGAAAGTGACTTAGCTAAGGTCTCACAGCAAGGAAACATAGGCTTTAGTCCCAACCCCAAGCTCTTAATCTCCAGTCTCAGGCTATTTCCTTACATCTTCCAATTTCTTTTAAAATTGGAAGTTATAAAAACTTTGTCAAAGTCAAAAGTAATTTAAGAAGAAAGGTCTGGCAATCTACTTCCAAAAATTTAGACATTGAAATATCCCACAGAGTACAGTTTTAATCTGACACACATAGGTCATAATCAACTCAAATGCAACTGGTGTTTTGGTTCTGTTTTTTAAGTTCATAAACAATACCCTTTAAGGAGCTCTGGTTGCAAAGTGGTTATGAATCGGGCTGCGAACCGCAAGGTCAGCAGTTCAAAACTACTGGCTGCTCCGTGGGAAAAAGATGAGGCTTTCTGCTCCCATAAAGATTTACAGCCTCAGAAACCCTGTACAGGGTCGCTATGAATTGGAACCGACTCCACAACACACAGCCACCACCAAACAATGGAACAGAAATCTGGAAGATTCTTTATGAAGACTAAATAAATGCTATAATACATCTTAAAAATTAAAATGAACCTTACCAATTTTTAAATTCAAATATTTGTTCAATGAATGTTTGAAAAAAAAGCTAGAATTTCTTTAAAAAATAACTCTTGTTTAAAAATCGAGATATAATTCTTGGTGCAATTGAATACCATAAAGCATGCATAAGTAAGTGGCTTCTACAATATTTAAAAACTTGAGGGCTGAAGACTGGGGCAGGCATGTGGTACCTGTACTGCATCCTGTCCTGGTCCCGCCAAGGCAGTGACTGAGGTAGCTGAAAGGAAGTGTTGGACCTAATTCACAGGGTTGTTGGTAAGAGCATGTGAGCCAATGTATACTTTGACTCCCCCAGTACGTATTCAATGAATGTCCTCTTTTCTTGGTTTACTGGCTTCCATCACAGACCAATGTTTTTGTAGGATGCTCAGTTGATTCTTTGTCATTCTGCAAAGCTCTCGTGAGGAGGCTTTAGTCATGAGGGGTGGTATGATGTGCCTGAAGAAGCAATAGACCATGAGCCAGGTGACCTCTGATCTTACCAAATGACTTTGTGAGCTATAAATAAGATAGAAATGTTCAGTCTCCTTGTTTCAATGATGTAGGTCAGTCTAGAGTGACTAACAGGATGTAAATCATGAATGGGGCAAGATTTTCAGGCATCTCTGGGTTTGGATGCAGAAGTTACCTGAGATATTCCTGAGATGAAAAGTTATAGGCTAGCGGTGAACCGAGGATGAAGACTCCACTTTGGGAAGTCACACTCCTTCAACTTTTTCCATAGACTTGTAAGAAAAAAGAAATCTCTAATGCTGGCAAATACTTGGATCTGGGAATAAGAAAGTGTAAGGGCCTGAGAAAAGTAAATAAGGCAGGAATAGCTGTCATCTCTATTTTGGTGGTTGTGAGTGAATTGGTCTGATTTAAAGGCAGAGAATGGTCTACAGTAGTGGATTCTTTGTTAGCTAATAGTCTCTTAGGAATGCAGTCACAAGTGTTGGAGTTGGATGAGTCCATTCACATTTTCTAATTATATGCTGTTACAAAATGGGTTTCAGAGAATTGGACAAAGACTGTTGAAGTATAAGAACTCTGGAGGCTCTGTGATTAAGTCCTTGGCTTCTAACCAAAAGGTCAGCCGTTTGAACCCATCAACTGCTCTGCAGGAGAAAGATGTGGCAGTCTGCTTTTATAAAGATTTACAGCCTTGGAAACCCTACAGGGCAGTTCTACCCTGCCTTATAGGATTGCTGTGAGTCAGAATAAACTTGACTACAGTGAGTTTTTGTTGCATTATGAAGTTAAAAGAAGAATCAGAAATACCAAGGGCTTGGCTACAGACCTGATATTTACTGGGGTGAACTGCTCCTGTGGTTGTTTGGGCTGTTCCATTCTGTTTGATTAAAGGTCACCTAATTCAGTAGTTAGACTTTAATCTGGTATTCACTTGGTTTAGTAGCTTATCCCTGATGTAGGGAGAAAGGAGATCCTATTTTCAAGGATATAAATATTATATAAACTCCTTATTAAATCTTAAAGTAAACATAGACAAATACAAATGTAGATCACCTGGGTGAGGGAAATCATAGACACCATGATGAGTTTCCAGAGTTCTAGTTTCACAGGTGACCTTTTATAGGGCACAAAGAACAAAGTAATCTCCTCCCACAACCGTGCCTGAAGGCAGCAGCCATGCATCACATACCCACAGGGCCTATAGAAAGCAGAGAGGGAATTATTGCAGCTAGCACAAAAGCTTACAATTTGAGGTTCTCAGGTTATGACAACACAACTAGTCAACCATTAAGAGTATGTCTAAGAATGTTATTATGAGAGAAGTGGCCCCAAACCCACTTTTAAATATGTTCTTTTTCAAATTCTGGCAGCTCAGCTGTTGGAGGTGCATGAGACACTCAAGAAAATTTTTCATCTGAACACTTACACCTAGGCACAAAATGGAATTTAGCTCTGCCTGATTGGAGCTGTTCATTGGTAAAAAGCTTTCAGATTTCATGCTGTACAGCACACCATAATATTGTCCTGCTTAACTTGAAGTCCATCTAGTCAATTTAGATTCATGGTGATCTCATGTGTGTCAAAGTAGAACTATGTTCCATACTATTTTCAGTTACTGACATTTTAGAAGTAGATTGCCAATCATTTACACCAAGGTGCCTCTGGATGGACTTGATCTTTCAACTTTTGGATTAGTAGCCATCTGTGCTAACCATTTGTACTCTAAAACATGAACTTGAATGCTGTAATATGTCACCTATGTTCCTATTCAGGAATGAATGATCTGCTTCCCCTTGGCTGAATATTTGGCTGACTCTTTCTAGAAATTGTCCTCACCTAGAAGAGTTGCCTTATGCAAGGTCATGCCTCCTACATTGGACAATCAACATTCAATGACTGGTCAATAGAGAAAGGCTATTTTCCATGCTGCAATATGGTTAACTTTGAAGGGCCATTCCAACTCCTGAATGCCCTGTATGGGTCAGCTGATAACCTTGTTGAGGTCTTTGCTACAGCCCAATTTTTAATTTTGTTCAGTTCAGGTGTGGTATCATGGGATAAGCACTTTACCTCAAGGTCAGTTTGAACTGCAAGGTCGCTTATTCACACTCACCAGCAGCTCTTCGGAAACCCTATACAGGGTTGCTATGAGTCAGAATTGACTCGACGACACACAACAACAACAATTATATATCCCTTAAGAACATACTCTGATACATTTTCTGCATGATAGGGATCCTGGTGTGGTTCTGTAGGATGTTGTTGTCAGGTGCCATCAAGTCAGAACCGACTCATAGTGACCCCATGCATAGCAGAACAAAACAATGTCCGATCCTGGGCCAACCTCACTACCACTGCCACACTTGACGCCATCAATGATGCCACCTGGCCGATCCATCTCGTTGGGGGTCTTCCTTTTTTTCTCTGAACCTCCATCTTACCCAGCATGACATCCTTCTCCAGAGACTGTTCCCTCCTGACAATAAGTCCAAAGTATGAGAGACGAAGTTTAGCTATTCTGGCCTCCAAGGAGCACTCTGGCTGCACTTCTTCCAAAACAGATCTATTGGTTCTTTTGGCAGTCCATGGTACTTTTAGTATTCTCCTCCAACACCACAATTCAAAGGCATCAATTCTTCTATGATCTTCCTTATTCACTGTCCAGCTTTCGCATCCATATGAGGTTATTAAAAATATCATGGCTTGGGTCAGGCGCACCTTAGTCCTCAAGCTGACATCTCTGCTCTTCAACACTTTGAAAAGTTCCTGTGCAGCAGATTTGCTTAATGCTGTAGGATAAGTACTACTAACCACAAGGTTCAAACCCACCAACCACTCCTTGGAAACCCTATACAGGGCATTATGAGTCAGAACTAACTTGACAGCATTTAACAATAATGACAACAGTTTCCATTCCAGAGCCCACTTCCTGGAAAACACGATCTGCAGCATAACATCTTAATAGAAGAACCCTGGATTTAAAGAATATTATCCTAATTCCCAAGAGGAAAGTCTTGGAAAAAAAGACAACCAAAACTGGCATGTGGTTGAAGTCAGAATTTGTTGCTCTCATAAATTAAAGAAGGAATGGACAGATCCAAGCCCCAACTTTCAAAAAGCCGAACATGACTAGAGGTCATCTTTTTGGCCATGATTCAAGATCATGAGTATGTGAAGGGAATGACACATATGTTGAGAAAAAAAAAAAAAAAAAAATAGCTGTATTTTTATTTTAAAAAATAGTTTTCTTAATCGTGGAAATCTCTTTCACCAAAAATGTTCACACAGAGTTGTTACATCTGACAGGTGTGAAAAGCAGAGCTGACACAGTGTTTGCAGTCCAATCTGGCTGCTGTGTTGTAACTGCACACAGGAGATGGGAGTTATTTGGCCCAATTATTGTGTAACTGTACCCCATCTGGTGTGAACTGTTCAGCACTTGGCCAGATCCACTTTCTAAGAAAGGAAGAAGTTAAGAGGGGCTTTTGCAAAGTCAGCACATTTTCCTTCCAGCTGTTTCGAAGATGTTTTGGCATTACTGGCATGTGGGGTAGTAAACACGGACTAGGTATAGGGATGTGAGTAGAAGTTTCCCACCTGCAGAGCTGGTCAAAGAGACACATGCTAACCTTTATTTACATCAATATTAGCCTCATTTTAAGTGCTTTTTAGGGGATACTGGTAGTTCATGGTAGAATTCTCACTTTCCATGTTGGAATTTGGAGTCTATTCCCAGCCAAGGCATCACATGTACAGCCACTGCCAATCTGCTAGTGGAGGCTTGCATACTGCTATGATGTTGAACAAATATCACTGGGACTTCCAGACTAAGGTAGACCTGGTGATCTTCCAAAACAATCAATGAAACCCCTATAGATGATAATAGATCTCTAAGTCATCTAGGATAGTACAGGACTGGGCAGCATTTTATTCTGTTGTTCATGGGGCAGCCATGAGTCAGGGACTTAATCGAGAGCAGCTAACAAAAACAAATGATCTTTATATTAAACACAGTGCCAACTCACAGAGGCTTATGCACTTATGGGCATGAGAATCACTAATCATTTTGAATTGTTCACGGTTTGAAATTAGGCCTCCTGGGGTCTTGGATTCCTCTGTTTTAGACTTTGTTGTTGTTGTTATGTGCCATCAAGTCACTTCCGAATTATAGCCATGCTGTATAGGGTTTCCAAGGAGCAGCTGGTGGGTTTAAACTGCTGACCTTGTAGTTCACAGTCCAGTGCTGATCCTATAGGACCACACCAGGAGTTTTATACTTAAGTAGACCCTCAGTTCTTGATAATGTCACTCCATGTATCCATACACAAAAATTTTCCAAGGCTGTCTTCTGGGTAATAGTGAAGAGTTCTCTATCTGATGCTCAAGGTCTTTCATGGTAGAGACTCAAGGAAGACTTTCTTGCCACTTTCTAGCACTTCTGATATTCTCTTTCTAAGCACATGGAATGATTGTCCTTCTAGCCTTGTGAAGTTAGCAAAGGCTGTGTGATTTCATTTGGCCAGTGAAATGAGTGTTGAAGTGACTGATGTTAATTCTGGGTGGAAAGGATCAAAAGCTGAATTTTGAGCATTCCCCATGGTCCCTCTTCCCTTGCTGTGGTGATCATGAAAAGTATACATTGAAATGGAGGACTTGTAAGATTGAAGACTACTGGAATTCTGAGTCAACAAGGAGGAAAGCTGCACTTAGATCTACAAGCGACTCTGTATGAACTAGACTTTTTCTGTGTGTTTGGCACTAACATTTTGAGGTATCATTGCAGCATAATTTAGTCTACGAATACTGATAACAAAATTATTTCTCCTATTATCATTTATTTGTAGGTACTTCCTTTAAGGAAAGAACATGGATTTTGACATTAGAATACTTCAGTTAGATCTTAGCTTTTCCACTTGTTAAGTGCCATCAAGTTGCCTTGAACCAAATGCCATACCAGAGTGCCACTTATTAGCTGTGTGATTTTGAGGTTGAGAAGCCATTGATTTACTCAGTTTTTATCTTTAGAGAAAAAAGATAAATAATATGTTTTATATATAATGGTTTTTCTTGACTCATAATTGTTGCTAAGTACTGTCGAGATGTTTGGACTCATTTATACCCTGTATAAAGTGTTGACGAGCAGAGATGTCAGCTTGAGGACTAAGGTGTGCCTGACCCAAGCCATGGTATTTTCAATAACCTTGTGTGGATGCGAAACCTGGACAGTGAATAAGGAAGGTCGTAGAAGAATTGATGCCTTTGAGTTGTGGTGTTGGAGGAGAATACTGAAAGTGCCATAGACTGCCAAAAGAACCAGTAGATCTGTTTTGGAAGAAGTACAGCCAGAGTGCTCCTTGGAGGCCAGGATGGCTAAGCTCCATCTCTCATACTTTGGACATATTGTCAGGAGGGAACAGTCGCTGGAGAAGGATGTCATGCTGGGTAAGATGGAGGGTCAGAGAAAAAGAGGAAGACCCCGAACGAGATGGATTGGCCAGGTGGCATCATTGATGGCGTCAAGTGTGGCAGTGGTAGTGAGGTTGGCCCAGGATTGGACATTGTTTCATTCTGCTGTGCATGGGATCGCTATGAGTCGGTTCCTACTCGATGGCACCTGACAATAACAACAATACCCTGTATAGGGTTTCTAAGGAGTGGCTGGTGGGTTTGAACTTCAGACTTTGTTGTTAGCAGTCCAGCTCTTATCCTAAAGCACCATAGCATGACTCCCTGATTCACAGCAGGTCAACATAAAATATTTCTTTTCTTCTCTCTACCCACACATAAGAGACACCAGGTGACTTTCTTTTGCCTCCAACTTCTCTGCACTTTAGACAAGGAATCTCCCAGATTCCTTATTCTAATTTTTTATTTTTATAAATTACAATATCATAAGAGATCATTCACTAAATTCACAATAAAAAGTTTTAAAAAAAGAATCAAAAAAAAGAAAGCAGTCTAGGGTTTATATATGTCATAGAAGATGATCTTAGCTTAAAAACTGAGAAAAG
>NW_006408544.1:22021672-22023303 GCF_000296735.1 Chrysochloris asiatica
TTTTCACTAAGTTTCTTATATGTTCCAGGGAGTGCTTCCGGTACTAGGAGCAAAGCTAGAGCAAGTTCCTACATTTAAGATGTTTGCATATTAGGAAGGAAGGAGGATAAAGAGTAAACAAAACAAAAAAATCAACCCAAATATCCTTGAGTTGATTCCAACTTATAGTGACCTTACAAAACGAAGTAGTACTGCCCATAGGGTTTTCAAAGCTGCCATCTTTATGGGAGCACACTGCTACCTCTTTCCTCTACAGAACAACTGATGGGTTTGAACTACTGACCTATTGGTTAGCAGCCAAGTGCTTAACAACTGTACCACCAGGGATCATTTTAGATGATAAATAAGTAGGCAGTAAACAAACAAGCTACTTTCAGGTGGTGACTTACGTTAAGAAGAATGTCAAGAGTATACCCAGAGAGGATTGGTGCTGCAGTCAGTTAGTCCTCAAACTGACATCTTTGCAAGAGCTCTTGTGTAGGAGATTTGCCTAATGCAATACGTCCTTTGATTTCTTGAATGTTGCTTTTGTGAGTGTTGATGGTTGATTGAAGCAAAAAGAAGTCATTGACAACTTCAATCTTTTCTCTATTTATCTTGATGTTATTTATTAGTCCAATGGTGAGGAGTTTTGTTTTCTATACACTGAGGTGCAACCCATAGCGAGGGTTATGGTCTTTGATCTTCATCAATGAGTATTTTAAGTCCTCTTGGCTTTCATAAGCAAGGTTGTATCATGTGAATATCACAGGTTGTTAAAGAGCCTTCCTACAATCCTGATGACATGCTTTTCTTCATATAGTCCAGCTTCTTGAATTATTTGCTCAGCATACAGGTTGAACAAGTTTGGTGAAAAAAATACAACCCTGGCACACACCTTTCCTAATTTTAAACAATTCAGTATTCCCTTGTTCTGTTCGAACAACTGGCTCTTGGTCTATGTACAGGTTTCTCATGAGCACAGTCAAGTGTTCTGGAATACTTAGCTCGTCAATCATAGCTTGTCATGACCCACACAATTGAAAGCCTTTGTGTAGTAACTAAAGCACAACTAAACGTCTTTCTGGAACTCTCTGCTATCAGCCAAGATCCATCTGATGTCAGCAATTATATCCTTCATTCCACATCCTCGTCTGAATCCAGATTGAACCACTGTTACTTCTTTGTCAGTGTACTGTTGCAGTGGGCTTTGAATTACCTTTAACAAAATTTTAATTTCATGTGATATTAATAATATTGTCCATCAATTACTTCATTCCATTACATCACCTCTCTTTGGAATGGCCATAGATATGGATCTCTTCCAATATGTTGGCCAGGTAGCAGCCTTCAAAATTTCTTGGCAAAGATGAAGGAGTACCTCCAGTGACAAATCAGTTTGTTGAAAGATTTCAATTTGTACTCATCAATTCCTAGACCCTTGTTCTTTGCCAATGCCTTCAGTGCATTTAGGTCTTCTTTGTTACCATTGGCTCTTGATCATATGCTACCTCTTAAAATGGTTGGACATCGACAATTTCTTTTTTGTTCAGTGGCTGTATATTCCTTCTATCTTCTTTTGATGCTTTCTTCATCATTCAATATTTTCCCAATAGAATCCTTCAATATTGCAGGTTAAGACTTTAATTTTT
>NW_006408544.1:22023818-22025432 GCF_000296735.1 Chrysochloris asiatica
TTTTTGAAAGACATTTGCAATGAATAAGTCATGGCTTTTGCAAAAATTTATCATGCATTCTCCAGCATTATTTCTATCACCAAGACCATATTTTCCAATGACTGATCCTTCCTCTTTGTTTCCAACTTTTGCATTCCAATCTCCAGTAATTGTCAATACAGCCTGATTGCATGTATGATGAATTTCAGACTGAAGAATTTGGTAAAATTCTTCAATTTCATCATCAATGGCTTTAGTGGTCGATGCATACTTTTGAACAATAATTGTATTAAGTCTTCCTTGCAGGAACATGGATATTATCTTATCATAGACAGCACTGTAGTTCAAGGTAAGTTTTGAAATGTTCTTTTGGAGGACGAATGTGATGCCATTTCTCTTCAATTTTTCATGTCCAGCATAGTAACCCATGTGATTTTAAGATTCAAAATGGCCAATATCAGTCCATTTCAGCTCACTAATGCCTAGGAAATTGATGTATATGTGTTCCATTTTACTTTTAACAGCTTCCAATTTTCCTAGGTTCACACTTTGTACAGTTCATGTTCCTATTTTTAATGAATGTTTACAGCTGTATCTGCTCATTTTGAGTAGTGTCCCATCAGCAAATCAAGTCTTGAAAGTTTTATTCACGTCATCACTGTCAAATCTACTTTGAGGAGGCAGCTCTTCCCCAGTTGTATTTTAAGTGCCTTAGAACATGAGATAGTTCATCTTCTGGCACTATATCTGACAATATTCTGGTCTTCATCATGTTTCAATATTCAATAATCTGGTGCTCTCTGACAGTGTTCCACTGTTACTTCTTCCTATTCTATCTTAGTGTGGAAGCTCATGTGAAATCTGTCCACAATGAGTATCCCTGTTTATATTTAAAATACATTGGCATAGTTTCCAGAATCACAGCAACACACAAGCCACCACAGTACAACAAAATGACAAATGAGTTTTCTTGTGCTCCTTTTTAATTCCTCTTTCCTGGACCTTCTCACCTTGATTCCATACTTATTCCAGTCTACTGCTGGGCTGCTTTCTGTGTCTATGCACAATTAATTTGTTTCTAAAGGAAGTTGACATAAAGGCCATAATATAGTAAGTTCTTTATTAAATACTTGACTTAATCTAGTAAGCATAACTATTATATGAGATTTGTTTATGCTGTTGGGTGCATGTTCCTTTTCTTGTTTAATAGCATTCCATTGTATTGATGTCTCACAACTTATTTATTGATACATCAGTTGATGGATAATTGAGATTTTTCTAATTTTGGACTAATACAAATAAATCTGCTAAGAATATTTGTGTGCCAGTCTTTGTATGGATTTACGCTGTCTTTTTTCTTGAATAAATATCTAGATGTGAACTATTTGGATTATATGGTAAGTAGGTGCATAACATTTTAAGTAACTGTCAAATTGCTTTCAAAGTGGTTGTAGCATTTTACATTCTTACCAGAAGATGGAAGTTGTTAAAGACTTTATTTTTCTTGGATCACCATCAACACTCATGGAAGCAGTAGTCAAGAAATCAAACAATGTATTGCATTAGGCAAATCTGCTACACAAAATATCGTTAAAGTGTTCAAGAGCAAAGATGTCAGTTTGAGAACTAAGGTGC
>NW_006408544.1:22045586-22058863 GCF_000296735.1 Chrysochloris asiatica
TCAGAATCAACTCAACAGCACCTAACAAGAATATCAACAATATGACACTTAGCCAGTTAACTGTTAGATTTTCATACTGTGATAGCTTGTGCATTACTATGATACTGGAAACGATGTCACCAATATTTTAAATAACAGCATGGTCACCCATGATGGATATGTTTCAGTGGAGCTTCCAGACTAACACAAACTAGGAAAAAATAGAAGCAGAGTACTTCTGAATGACTAGTCACTGAAAACTTTATGAACAGCAATGGAACCTTGTCAGATATAGTTCCAGAAGATGAACCCTTCAGGTTGGGAGCACTCAAAATGCAACTGAGGAAGAGTTGCCTCCTCACAGTAGAGTTGACCATAATGATGTGACTAGTAAAAAGCTTTCAAGACCTTCATCTGGTGATCAACTTAAAATGAGGACAATCAGATGCAAACGTCTATTAATTATTGGAACACTGAATATACAAAGTACAAATCTAGGAAAATTGAAAGATGCCAAAAAATGAAAGAAACATAATATTCTAGACATTAGTGAGCTGGAATAGACTCGTATTAGTCATTTTGAATTTGACAGTCCAATGGTTTGTTATGCCAGGAATGGCGTTTTCAAGAGGAATAATATTACATTTTTTCAAGATCTATCTAGAAGTGCAATGTTGTCTGTGATAGCATAATATCCACATGCCTACAACAAAGACCAGTGAATACTACTATTATTCAAATTTACACACCAGCAACTAAATCCAGTGATGATGAAATTGAAAAATGCTATCAACTTCTTCAAAGGAGCTTTGGTAGCATAGGGATTATGAATTGGGCTGCTAACCTCACGGTCAACAGTTCAAAACTACTAGTGGTTCCACAGGAGAAAGATGAGGCTTTTTGCTCCTGTAAAGATTTATAGCCTCAGAAACCCTATACAGAGTCACTCTGAGTCAGAATTGACTCCACCGCACACCATCACCACCACCATCAACTTCAGTCTGTAACTGATTAAAGACTGCAATTAAGATGCTTTGATAATTACTGATGATTGGAATGAAAAGATAGGAATCCAAGGGGAAGGATTGGAAAAGATGGCCTTGGTGATAGAAATGAAACTGGGGATCACATGATAGCATTTGCAAGACCAAGGACTTATTTATAGCAAATACCTTCTTACACAATATAAAAGGAGGCTATATGCTTGGCCCTCACAGATGGAATACACAGGACTAAAACTGACTACCTCTGTGGGAAACAATGGCAGAAAAGCTCAATATCATCAGCAAAACAAGGCCAGGGGCTGACTGTGAAACAGACCATCAGTTGCTCATTTGCAAATTCAGGCTGACGTTGAAGAAAATTAAAACAATTAGAGCCAAAAAATGACCTTTACTATAGCTCACCAGAATTAGGGACCATCTTAAGAAAAGACTTGATGCATTAGACACTAATGACAAAATACCAGAAGAGTTGTGGGATGACATTTAGAATATCATACAGGAAGAAAGCAAAAGTTCATTTAAAAGACAGGAAAGAAAGAAAAGACCAAAATGAAAATAAGAAGAGACTCTGAAACCTGCTCTTGGGTATAGATAAGCAAATGGAAGAAATGGGGAAGTGAAAAAGCCATGGTATTTTAAATAAGCTCATATGCATGTGAAAGCTGGACAATAAATAAGGAAGACCATAGATAAATGGATGCATTTGAGTTATGGTGTTAGAGAAGAAAATTTAAAGTACCATGGACTGCCAGAAGAACAAACTATGTTCTTCTATGTTGGAAGAAGTGCAGACAAAATGCTCCTTAGAAGCCAGGATGGTGAGACTTTGTCTTTCACCCTTTAGACATGTTATCAGGAGAGACCAGCCCTGGAGAAGGATAAAATAGAGGGTCAGCTAAAAAGAGGAAGATCCCCTGTGAGATGGACTGACACCGTAACAGCAGCAATGAGCTCAAACAATTATGAGGATGGTGCAGGACCAGGCAGTATTTTCTTTTGTTGTGAATAGGGTCATGATAAGCTGTAGTTGACTTGATGGCAGCTGGGCAAAATATTGATCATTTAAGGAAGATACTTATACAATGTGTAGGCTGGAGTATATGAAGGAGAACATGGCATCAGAATTGGAGGAAGTCATTAGCAACCAGTGATATGCAGATGACACACCTTGCTTGCTGAAAGCAAAGAGGACTTGAAATACTGATGAAGATCAAAGACTAAAGTCTTCAGTATGGATTGCACCTCAATGTAAAGAAAACAAAAATTCTCACAACTAAACCAATGAAAATCATCATGATAAATAGAAAAAAAAAGATTAATGTTGTCAAAGACTTCAATTTGCTTGGATCCACAATCAACATTCATGGAACAGTAGTCAAGAAACCAAATGAGTAATTGTGTTAGGCAAATCTGCTGCAAAAGACCTTTTTAAAGTGCTGAAGACCTGAGATATCAATTTGAGGATGAAGGTGCATCAAGACATGGTATTTTCAGTCGGCTCATATGCATGTGATAGTTGGACAACAAATAAGGAAGACTATAGAGGAATTGATGCATTTCAATTATG
Source organism: Chrysochloris asiatica (assembly GCF_000296735.1). Lineage (NCBI taxonomy): Eukaryota > Metazoa > Chordata > Mammalia > Afrosoricida > Chrysochloridae > Chrysochloris > Chrysochloris asiatica. Next base: position 22,048,137 of record NW_006408544.1, read on the forward strand.
GAGTTAAAAAAGAATATTGAGGTACCAAGAACTGCCAGAAGGTCAAAAAATCTGTTGGAAAAATTACAGCCAGAATGCTCCTGAGAAGCTAGGATGGCCAGACTTCATCTGTCATACTTTGGATATGTTATCAGTAGGGATCAGTAACTGGAGAAGGACCTCGTGCTTGGTCAAGTGGAGGTCCAGTGAAAAAGGAAAACCTCCTAGGAGATGGATTGACACAGTGGCAGCAATGATGAGCTCAAATATAACAATTGTGAGGATGACTTATGACTGGGCAGTGTTGTCTTCTGTTGTGCCTAGGGTCACTTGAGTCACAACAGGCTTGATGTTTTTATCTAACAACAACAACATCAACACTATGACACTTTCTTAATTATCGTTCCTTTATGGTAAGTTTTGAAAGTAGCCTTCCAACTTTGTTCTTCATAAACTTTTTTTTCTGTTTTTGACTTTCTGATTCTTCCTATCTATATATTTTAATGTCAGCTCATCAGTTTCTATTAAAAAAACCTGCTGGGGTTTTGATTGATATTGTGCTGAATCATTAGGTCAAACTGGAAAGAATTGAAAATAATAACATACAGTGATTTGAACCCTCAATAAGGAATATCTATTGATTTAGGCCTTCCTTAAGTTCTTTCTGCCGTATTTTGTAACTTCCAGTAATTATCAGTTCTTTATATCTTGTATGCCTAAGCATTTTGTAATTGTTATGCTATTGTAAATTTTATTTTTAAAAGTTCTCTTTCTGATTATTTTTAGTATGTAGAAATGCTACTGATTTTTGAATACTGACAATATATCCTAATATCTTACTAAACTTATTTACTATGTCTAGCAGCATTTTTTTTTTTTTTTTTAGATTCCATCCATTTTTTCTACATAGGTGATAATGTTTTCTATGAATAAAGACAGTTTTATTTCTTCTTTTTCAAGCTAGGTACCTTCTATTGGTTTTGTCAAATATTGTTTTAAAACAATTTGTTGAAATGAATGTATGTGTAGATGTGTGTATTTGTGTTTGTGTCATATCAATATAATTCATCTAGTTACTATGATTTATTGTGCTGGCTGATTGTTCAAATGTTAAACAACTTTATATTCCTGAGATACACCCTATTTGGTCATGGTCTATCTTATAGTTTATATTGTTTGATTCACGTTGCAAATTTTTGTTTAGAATTTTGTTCTATGCTTATAAGCCTCTTTATATTTAATGTAATTACTGATCTGTTTAGGCTTAAGTTTATCATCTTGCTACTTGTTTTGTGGTTGTTCCATCTGTTCCTCATTCCAGTTCCCTTTGTTTTCTGCTTTCTTTTGGGCTGAGTACTTTTTATGATTCCATTTTATCACTTTTTGGCTTAATAGCTTTAATACTCTGTTTTCTTATTTTAAGGGTTGCTCTAGGGTTTATAGCATACAATCTTCAAGTTGGGGAGTGCAGTGGCTCCATATGATAAGCTCTAGACTGCTAACCACAAGGGCCATTGTTTGAGTCCACCAGTCACTCCACAGGAGAAAGATGAGGCTTTCTGCTCCCATGAAGATTCAAAAAGCCTTGGAAACCCTAGACAGGGCTGTTATGAGTTGGAATTGATTACACTTGACAGCAACATATTTTCCACTAGAGTCCCAAGATCTTTCCTACTAGGCCCAAAGCCCAGAGATAATTTGGATTTAAATTCTTTGACTAGGTGCGCAGTATACTCAGTGCATATTTTGATACTCAGTGGGGCAGATTATCCTATTTTAAAAAAATATTTTTGGTATAACCTCTGCTCTAGTCTACTCTGATCATCAGGTAAGGAGAGGTTGTGAAGAAGCTACATATTAAGAGGCATCTCCTAAGAAGGTTGATGCAATGCTGTGGAACTAAAAGGCTAATGCCAGATAGAATATCAGAGCCAGGTTCAGAACCTGTCTTTGTGCTCTTCCCATCTAGAAGTTCACAGTCATCTTATTCCTTAGAAAGAAAGTGACATGTGGCATGTAATGTCATGTTGTTTATGTTGTTCAGTACCACTGAGTCAGTTCCGACTCATAGCAACCCTGTTTCTGAGCAGTGGCTGGTGATCTTGACCAGCCAAACTTGCTATGGAGTTGATTACAACTCATAGTGAATCCATGTGTGTCAGGATAGAACTCTGTAACATAGGGTTCTTAGTGGCTGATTTTTCAGAGGTAGATAACCAAGGTATCAGGTGGGTTCAAACTGATAGGCAGGTGGATTCAAACTGCCAATCTTTAGATTACAAGCCAAGCAGTTAAAAGTTTGTACCACCCAGGGAGATAGATATATTTCAATAAAAAGGTACGGAAAAGTCTAAAAATTGGTGAGATAATCACTGGATACCTTGGGGATATAGCTGGAAGGAGGCTACAAGAAAATGCGAAGGAAACCAGACCTTACCCCTCTCTTTACCATTAAGGATAGCTTTCTTACCCCTGTCTCTCAAATCTTTGAATACTCCAAAGTCTGTAGGCTAGCCCTCCCCAGGGTCACAGTTCTCTTTGTGCAAACAATATACCTGGCTTAATATGAAAGTGCTATCTGACTCATTCATGCTCATCCCAACATTGGACATCTGTAGTACTTTGAACAATATCTGGCACGGAGTAAATAACACATGTAAATAATATGTCACACTGTCCTAATAAACTATTCATTTCCTTTCTCTCTCCCCACTGGACCATAAGTTATGCAAAGGAAGGAGTATTATCTCGGAGTGAAAGCAATAGAAAGGCAACATAACAGTTTAAGGAAGGGAGGTAGGACTTGAAGAAAACTTTCTGATGGAAGCTTCAAGTTAAGTTGAAATCTTTAAGATTTAGGCTAATGGGCTAGGGAATAATAGAAAACTATTTCAAGCTAAGGTGCCAGCATAGACAAAGAATCAGAGGTAAGATTGTGGAACTCCAGAAAACTAAAATACTCAGTCTAGTAGGTTCTCAATACTTCACATCCCCAGCACTTAAAAACCTATGGAATTTTGTCACACTTTGCCTGGTGTGATGCTGAAGGTTTAATGTGCTGGATGGCCAAGGTCAGTTTGAATCTCAAGGTCGGTTGTTCAAGCTCACCAGCTGCTCCGTGGAAACCTTATGTTGTTGTTCTTGTTGTTAAATGCTGTCGAGTCAATTCTGATCCATAGCGACCCTATATAGGGTTTCCAAGGAGCAGCTGGTGACCTTGAACTGCCAACCTTGCAGTTCAAATGGCTTTGCAGTCTGGTGCATTAACCCACAGCGCCACAGGTCACTATGAGTTGAAATCGACTCGAGAGCACTTAACAACAACATAACATTATTTAGGAAACGTCACATTTATTATGAAGATGAAAACTTTGGAAATGGATATTGGAGACATTGGAGTTGAAAGATCTCAGGCAACAAGCTCATTCTGTGCATGGAGACAGAGATGACTTGCATTTTTGTTTTTTATTTGTTTTGTCTTTCCAGCTGTTAGTTCAGCAAAGAGACAAGGAGACACCAGCAAGGGATTGTCAGACTTCCATATTATAATTATTCTCCATTCCTCTCCACTTACCTGAGAGCTGGCTGGCTACTTCTGGAAATCCATTATGGTCTTTGAGGCCAGTGGCTTGGACAAGTGTCAGCAGAAACACCATGTCCAGTATGTTGCCAGGCCAGGAGAAATAATATTATCTGTTGTGGGAACAGTTTATTCCCATAGGCTTTTGATTTAAGCTTGCAAGGAAAAATGCCTATTATGGAGTAATTCCCCTGAAAATTCTATTTTAGCTGCTTGGCTGTCTTTAGTGTTAAATTGTAATGGTCCACATCTGGAGAAACGTGGTGGGGTCTCCCTGGACCCCAATGCTTTCTGTTTTCAATCAACATGCTTTATCAATTTCTCACAAGTGCTTGGAAATGTGGAAATGAACTTGCAGAAAGTGAATAGAAATGCAGTGCTGGAAGGGATACTTTGATCCAAGCAATTCATTATATAGATAAAGAAAGGGGGGCTGAAGACCAGAGAAGTGATATGGCTTGCCAAAGTTGCACAGCAGATTATGGACAGGACTGCACTCCAGGCAAACTGCTCAAGGTCATCCAGAGGTCTTTCCCTGGAATGAGTTATAGAAAATGTCTAATAATGTTTTGTGTGGTTCTTTCTCATGATAAGGTCCTTGAACTTGAGCAGGCTGCTAGTCTGAACTATACACTAGCTTTTTCACTAGTTCACTTGCTTCCAGCTTGCCCTTCACTTATTTAGCACAGGCATGCTGTAAGATTCATCTTGTTGTTGAGCTTCTAAAATCAACTACATCCTTCCCCTGGCCCAAACCCTTTGTGGCTCCCAAAGAATGAAGTCCAGCTTCCTGGGCATTGAAGCTGCAACAAGGTTGTAATGTAGTGTCTATACTAGTCTTACTTTTGGGCTACTGCCTTCAATCTCCTTGCTCAGGCTGAACAGTTTGCCATTCCTTTTGCAAGTCCCAACACCTCTGTTTATGTGATTCCATTTTCTGAAATATACTTCCCAGTAGTTCTGTCTCTTTTTCAGACATGCTTTGTTGTTGGGGCTGAGGGGTATCCATTGGACCAGGTCCATGTGTGTCACTGGATGGGATATGAAGGCACCTGCACATTTGCCATTGACAGACTTCTCTGCTCTGTGAGTTACGTAGGCAAGTGGTCTAGTGTAGGTCATTCAATGGAATGTACAGGCAGGAAGCTTGATTTGGAGATAGACTAGTAGGCAGTGAGCATCTAGGCAGGACACTTACAGCACTATGAGAACTCCTGCATCTGTGGTGGTGTGTTGTAGTGTTAGGTGTTGGGGATACAGCAGCAAACCACACAGATATGTGGCCTGATCCACAGGAAGCTTGCAGTTTGATGCATAAGATAACAGTTTTAGATAACTTCATTGTATACTCATAAAAATACAACAATTTTCATTTTACAGATAAGAACTGAGCCTGCCACAAGTTAAGTTTTTCCAAAGACACTCAGCTAATCAACTATAGAGCAAAATGTAAAGTTCCATTAAGAGAAACTAGGGTTTCAGGTCAGGAGTAAATATTATTAACAATAGTAATGGGGAGAAGTATTCATGGGTAAATAAACTTCTTTGTCCTCTACCTGATAATTACCTTTAAGTATCAGACTGTATTCTAGGCCCTTTACATCTATTGTTGTTTGCTGTTGTTAAGTTCCATCTAATTGGTTCCAACTTACATTGACCCTGTATAGGGTTTTTGAGAAGCAGCTGGTGGGTTTGAACTGCCATCCTTATGATTAGCAGCCCAGTGCTTATCCTATAGTGCTACACTAGGACTCCTTTGTTATTAGCAGTCCAGTGGTTATCCTACAGTGCCAAACCAAGACTCTTTGTAGGTGTATGAATGTTATCCTTGCAGGTATATGGATACTATCTTCTCACTGACACTGTTGTACTTAATGTTACATCTTGAAGTGATCTTTTGACATTGAATTGACAATACTCCTCTTTAACTTGTTGTTCCCAGCATCATAAGTCATAGGATTCTCTGATTCAAAATAACTAATACCAATCCATTTCAGCTCACTAATCTTTCAGCTATTGGTCTTAAGTGTTCCATTTTTCACAAGTTTCAATTTTCCTCGGTTTGTATTTGTACATTTCATATTCTGAATATATATATATATTAATGTATGCTTGCAGCTTGTTCTCATTTTGAGTTGTGTCCTATCAGCAAATAAAAATTCTGAAAGCTTTACTCTACCCATGTCATTATAGTCAACTCTACTTCAATCATATAGCTTACAGTATCACAGTAACATGGAAGCCAACCCAGTATGGTAAACTGCTAGAAGACTGATGAGTCATCAAACTAGCAAGTAGTAAAGTTAGGATCCAAACCCAGTCCTCTTTTATTCCAAATTCCATACTTGAGTAATTACACTACATGATCTTTGATTTTCTAAAAGGTAGTTTGTGGTGATCAATATCATTGCTACCTTGGATCACATTCTTTATTTTCTTGAGACTCTACTCCTTCTTAATTTTACAGATGAGAGAAGAAACCTAAAGTTTTTAAACATTTCATGGTTTGAGAATTTTTTTCTAAGGCCTTTTGTTTTGACCAAAAGATAAAGCAAAGATAAAAAGGAGCTCACATTGAAATTTTGTCATTTGAATATTTTACTTATTAACTTTTGGGCTTTAAGTAAGGAGGAAATCAAATGTGTTTTAAAGTGAAAATGTAACTCCTCTAAGGAATTTGTGTCACTCATGAAACTTTTCAATATATATTTACATTTGAACCAAGGAATGGTCTAGTCTTCCTTTTATCATATGCCTCCTCTTTATTTGTCAAAATAAAACCCATTCTTGAATGGCTATTCTACCAATGCCCCTAAAGTCCTTTCAATAAGCACTCTTTCCCAGAACTTTCCATCGCTAGTCAATAAACATTTCCTGAAAACCTGTTATGTGCCTGCTGGGAATATGTGTGTTGCCTGTGGGACTACTAAGATAGCTAAGAAAACAGCCTTGGTAGAGAGACAGATACTTATAAAATTGAGGACACAAAGTGCCAAGTACTATAGCAGAGGGGCCAGGGTCTGTCTTCTTGCTGCTTTGGCTCCAGGAAGAAGTAGGTGTCAGTTCATGAGAGTCATACAAGTAGTTAGTGTTTATATGTGACTGAAACACTGACTGGGAATTCAGGGAGAGAATCTGTCCCTGGGGAGAAGATACTCTAAAATAGAAGGAACTCTGGGTCACTAAGGCTCCTTCTTTGTGCTGGGTCCTGAGTATGGACTCTGTTTGAATTCACGAGATGGGATGCTGGGCAGTACCACCAATCTTGACCCAGGAAGACAGACCTAGACAGAAACACACACCTATAACTCAGGTCAAGCACAGGATAGATAGTAAAAGCTCAACTAGAATTTATTGAGGCAGCTGGGTCTTAAACTGTGACACACAGAGAAAGGACCTTTTTAGCTTCAAAGGAAGCCTGAGTTCAAGAGGTGGAACAGAGTAGTGAAACAAGTCAGCCTTTTCATTTTCTATGGTCAAGTGTCAGGTCTTTCTTATCTGCTTGCCCAGGTGGGGGGCAAGAGTAGAAGAGGAAGGGTTAGAACTGAAAGCAGCAGTCAAACCTCAAAAATGCAATCCGACTCTTTATTACAATATTTAACTGCCTACTTTGGCATCTCCCCTTGAATGTCTAGTAAACATCAAGCTCACCATGGCCCCAATAAAACTTTTGATTTATAACTCTTTACCCCCCTCAACTGGCGCCTCCTTCAGCCCTTGTTCTTTCAGTAAATGGCACCACCCCTCGCCCAAGTACTCAGGAGAAAAAGTCATCTTTGATTTCTCTCTGTTGCATATTTTATATGCCCACTAGACTGCTAGAGCTTAACCTAAGTCCATCCTCTTCTCTCCATCTCCCTGCTACCCTCCTTAGGTTTAAGCTATAATTTTTGCTCACTGGGCTATGAAAAAGTCTCCTAACTCATCTTCCTGCTTAGTATTCTTGTTCCTTTACAATCAAGTCACTATAAAATAGTGAGAGTGATCTTTGAAAAATGTAAGCTAGACTATGCCACTCTCCAACTCAAAACTATCCCAATGAGTCCTCATCACACTCAGAATCAACTCAAACTCCATATGGTGACCTACACGTCTCTAGGGTCCGGACCATCATACGTCTTTGAGTTCATTTGTTACCACTCTCCTTCACTTTGCTCTGTCCCAATTGACTTTCTATCTGTTCTCTGACGATACCAACATTTTTCTTGTCCTAGGGCCTTTGCACTTGCTGTTTTCTCTACTGATTAGTGTAACACTCTCCTACCTGATTCTCTGTTGACTTCTTTAATTTTAGCTCTCATCCGACATGCCATCTCCTCAAACCTACTTTGACTGTTTAAACTATGCAATATAGCAATACCCCTTCTACCGGTTTGCATGTTTTATTTTTCCATAGTGCTCATTATCATCTAAAATTGTCATTTTAAAAAAAATTATTTGACATTTATTTTCTTATTTGTTTATTGTCTACTCTCTCTACTAACCTCTATTAGAATGTATGCTTCATGAAAGCAGAAACTCACCCTTATTCATTCTAGCATGTGAAATACCACCTGGTACATAACAGAAAATCAATACATATTTCAGTCTTTTTGAATGAATTAAAAAGGTGAATTATAAAGCTCCTAACCATTCAACTACTGATGTCTCTTAAAGCTCCATAGGATTTTCTTTGCTATAATCTTTATGACAGTAGATCACCAGGCCTTTCTTCTGTAAATTTCCACTGGTCAGTTTTGAACTACAGAGTTGTAGGTTTTTAGTCAAGAGCAAAGTGTTTGCACCACCTATACACCTCCAGGGCTTAGTAATCCCTCAGAGAAAGTATTTATCCTCCTGAAAACCACAGTTCAACTTTAGAGAAGGTTATGGTAAGGATTTACACTGCATATTTCTACTATTAATCCATCCCTGGTGATTCTTATAAGGGTATTTGTCTTCCTCTCCATTCAGGAGTGTTAGATTGGTTCCGTTACGGAATAACTTCATATAGTAATTGAGCAACCTCTCATAATAAGACGAGACCTTGGTGTCATAAGACCTATGTTGTTGTTGTGAAGTGCCGTTGAGTTGGTTCTGACCCATAGCGACCCTGTATAGGGTTTCCGAGGAGCAGCTGGTGAGCTTGAACTGCCAACCTTGCAGTTTAAACGACTTTGCAGTCTGCCACATTAACCCACAGTGCCACTGCAGGACTCAATAAGACCTATAGCTATTAAAAAAAAAAAAAAAAAAAAAGTTGATTCTTCATGGGGTTATTTAGGGACTGGCACACCCCAAGGCCAATTACATCCTTCAACACTCCCTCCAAGTTGGACAGTGAAGTATTGCTTCCTATTACAGTGACAAAATCTAGTTTGCAAATGTAGTAAACATGTTGTTTATGGGCCTCAAATTCATTAGGATTCCATAATCCCACTGAAATGACAGACTCCATTTTACCTGTAACTTCTCCTGTCAGTATCCCTCAACCATTAAAAATGGCATCAGAACACTTTTCAGTGATGCTGGAACTCTCTCACTCTTTTAACTTCTGTTAACGTTAACTCTTTTACCTCCCAGTGTCTTCCTTTGACCCCTTATTATTATTATTATTATTATTTTCTGATCTCTCTCATTGCTATTGCCTTCCCCTTCACTCGAGTTAACATATGTCTATCTTCTAGTCAATAATTTGCTCTCCTTTCTCCTCCCACTTCTAGTAACCATCAAAGACTGTTTTCTTTCAGGAAAGGAAAATCTGTTCTTGACTTTTAAAAACAGCAATCGTATACTATATTTGTCCTTTTGTGACTGACTTATTTCATAATGTCCTCAAAGTGCATCCATGTTATAAGGTGTTTTGCAGATTGATTGTTATTTTCTGTTGTTGCATAGTAGTCCATTGTGTGTATGTACCATAGTTTATTTATCCATTCTTCTATTGATGGATGGAGTCCTGGTATGGCACTGTGGGTTAATGGGCTGTACTGCAAAGTCCGTTTGAACGGCAAGATTGACAGTTCAAACTCACCAGTCACTCTCAGAAACCCTATATAGGGTCACTATGTGTAGCGACCAACTCAACAGCACTTAACAACAACAACAACAATTAATGGATATTTAGGTTGTTTCCATCTTTTTCTATTGTGATTAATGCTGCAATGAACAAGGGTGTCCATGTATCCTTTCATGTAACACCTCTTATTTCTCTAAGACACATACCAAGAGAAGGGATTGCTGGGTCATATGATATTTCTATTTCCAACTTTTTAAGGAAGAGTCATACCATTTTCCACCAAGCTTGCACCATTTTATAGTCCCATCACATGCTGGAAATCTTTTCATCAATGTTGATCTTAAGATCTTGGTAAGATCACCAAGGTAACCAAGAGGGATTGAATAGGTCATACATTATAAATTTACTTCAGCATTCCCATCTCTCAAAGACTTAAGCTTTGCTTCCTCTCCCCCTACTAATATTGAAAGATTTCTGGAATTTAAACTTCCTTTTTATGCCATTGCTAGATCCATCTGTCCATCAACAAATCTCATGAGTTCAAACTAGATAATGAACTCCAAATCACTACAAGGGTACATTGATGACACCTTCAGCCAGATGTATTCTGTTCTTTTCTTTGGGGCTAGAGTACCTCCAAAATTCATTCCTATCCTTGTTCCTCAGTTTTTAAGTGTTCTGCTCTCATAAATGACTTTGCTATTGCCTCCTTTCTGCCCTCTAGAGCATGCATAGCAAAAAAAAAACAAAAAACCCTCCTGGGGCAGGAATAACAGGAATGGTAGACACCTGTGTAAAATTGTTGCTGAAGTACCTGGAGACAGAGGTGGGATGAGAGGACTTAAAGGGGTGCATATGAGGTGCATTAACTGCAAGAAAATGTTCTGTAAAGTCAACAGAAACACAAGGTGATAGGAATAGAGACAATATAGAGTCATGGCTGGTTCTGCAGCCAGTCTACTGGAGCCAAAATCCTGGTACTGCCTGCCACCTGTGTCACCTTGAGCAAATTACTTATCTCTTTTTGTGCCTCCATTTCTCTACATGAAAAGAGGATGAGAATAGTCACTGTATCATAAGGTTTAGCCAAGTTTTACTCGCTCTTGTGTTGTAAGAATTGGATTGCTTGACCTATGCTTATGGATGTAGCAGCTTAAAAGAGGTAACAAA
>NW_006408544.1:22059898-22060569 GCF_000296735.1 Chrysochloris asiatica
TAGAACTGGGCTCCATAGGATTTTCAATTACTGATTTTTCAGCAACAGATTGCCAGACCTTCCTTCCAAGGTGCCTTTGTATAGATTTGAACCATAGAATTTTTGGTTCTCAGGTGAGTATGCTAATTGTATCACCCAGAGTTTCCTGTTTGGTATGCAGCAGGTGCCTAATAAATCTTTGCACCTGCCTTCCCCTCCCATAGGTCTCTGCCTTTTCCTTGAGGTCTATGATGTTGTCAATGACAGGAAAAGCTCACATGACCCATCTTCTGCTTACTGTCCAACAAGAAAGTATGAGTTTTCTCAGCTCCTACATTCTCTTGTGCCAAGGACAACTTCACTAAAATAGTTTAGAAAGATTCTTTGAGGTTTCATCCAACTTGCCAGCAGCACTGCTTCTTATCCTTCACTGACTCTCCCATTAGCAGCTGTACTTTCTCATGGCCCTGATCCCTGTGTGATCTCAGCTGGACTGGTCACTCCAGTCCATTCCCAGGCTAATTCTAGGCCTATTGAGATGGTCAAATCACACTCCTTTGCAAAGTCTTTGCCAAAAATCTGAAGCTGCCTCAGACAGCTTCCTCTGTCACTTGGCTCTAAAAATAAAGTTGGTTTTCTATACAACAGCAAAAATCACTTATTGATTTTATTTTTAAGTTTTTATTGTGAAT
>NW_006408544.1:22062791-22064523 GCF_000296735.1 Chrysochloris asiatica
TTTCCAGAGTGGTTGGACCATTTTGCAATCCCACCAGCAATGTAGGAGGGTCCCAGTCTGTCTACATCCTTGCCAGCATTTATTGCCCTGTATTTTTTTTTTAATTCACTGTTATTGCTGGTGTGAGATGATATTGTTGTTTTGATTTGCATCTCTCTAATGTCTAGTGATTGTGAACATTTCTTCATACGTCTATTGGCCAACTGAATGTCTTCTTTGGTGTAGTGTCTTTTCATGTCCTGTGACCATTTTTAAATTGGTTATTATTTGTCTTTTTCTTGTAGAAGTGTTGTGGTTTCCTATGTATTTTAGAAATTAATCCTTTGTTTGATGTGTCATTGCAAAATATTTTTTTCCCATTCTGTTGGTTATCTTTTTATGCTTTTGGTGAAGTCTTTTAATGCACCTAAATTTTTAATTTTTAGCATGTCCCAGTCATATCTTTTGTTTTCCTTTGTGCAATTTTCACAATGTTTGGTAGTCTGTGTCTGCCCTGTATTAGAGCCCTCAAATTTGTCCCTATTTTTTCATTGATAGCCTTTTATTTCACTATTGCAAATCTAGGATTAATTTTTTATTTAAGTATACATTCATATAAAAGTTTCAGTTCATAAAATATCATAAATCATATTAAATAATGTTAAAGATACATAGTACTTTTACAGACTGATTTCACCTTAGCTTATCCATTATCATGAGTCCCTTTGGTCCCTGGACCTGTCTTTATTTCCACCTCTAGAGCTTGATGCAGAAGTTAACTGCCTCCGTTGGGATGGGCAAGCTGTTAAGTATTGAGGAGACCTGGGAGAGCCTATTTCATTTAGCACTGACCATGCTGGGAGACATCCAGCAGCACGGGCATGTTACTCACAGGTTAATGAAAGAATAAGCTACACAAGTATGAGGGAGCATCAGGGGGTTTCCACTGGGAGTGAAACAATGTTTTCTATAACTCAAGATTTAACTTCTAACCCATGACAGTCCTGAGGGGTAGTATCAATATCCTGCTTCCAATTTCCACTCTCTAAAATAGGTCTCCATAGCACTCCTGATTTCCCTGGTGCCCATATTTATGGTTGGTATGATTTTCTGGGGCCTCAGCCACTGGACAAAACATTTCATTTCTAGATAGCTGCTGTGTTCACGATAAGGAATCCCATATATTGTGATGTTTCCTTTAGTCTGGGGAACGAGATCTGCTAGACTGGTTAACTTGTTACAGTGGGTCCATCCTGTAGGTCAGAAGGCCAAGCAAGATCTGATCATATTTCCCAGCACACTTCTTCAAATGCCGCTGTAAATCCTTAAAGTTAATTTGCATCATTGGTAGAATATGAACCAGTGCACTACACATGTCTGTGGTGATGAGGGAATTCATTTTGGGTATACTGAGACACTGTAATATTGAATACTTTTCTTGGGACATGCCAACTTTTGAGCCCAAAACATCAGCAATGGCAAGGAAGACTTTCTCCTTTCCAATGGAGTAAATGCCACAAACAACAAGAGTATATAGGTTTAGGGTTACAGTCTCAAAGGCAGTGTTGATAGCAAACTGGATAACCTCTTGCTGAGGTGGAAAGGAATATTCTGGGCGGCAATATCTTGTATCCAAGTAAAGTGTGTGGATTTTCTGGATTGCTAAAAGAGAACGCCCTGTGGATGGGTCTGCCCTAAAGTCTCCCGTGTGTAAAATGACAGTCCCACCAGGAAGATAAAAAAAGGATCATGA
>NW_006408544.1:22066348-22067735 GCF_000296735.1 Chrysochloris asiatica
GTTGAGGAATTTTCCTTCAATTCCTACTTTATTGAGTGTTTTTATCAGGGATGAATGTTGGCTTTTGTCTCAGGGCTATGGAGCTTGTATTGTCCATTAGTCTCTTGGACTAATTGTTTCCATATATCTTTGAGTTTCATCACTTGTCTTTGCTCTGATACAATAATTCTACCTTAGATGGCTGCTTACAAGCTTTTAAGACCCTAGTCCAAACTCACCAAAGTAAGATTTAGAACACTGCCTTTGTGGGTTATGTTATGCCAACTGATTTGGGTATCACCTGACACTATGGTCCTTACAAACCAGGTTAAGTAACTCATTCTCTCAGGGTGTTTTGTTATTTCTAAGATGCTTTCATAAATTTGTCCCCTATATGCACTACTATGGAGTCTTGATGTGGCACTGTGGGTTAATGTGCTGGGCTACAAGATTGGTTTTAACCACAAGGTCAGCAGTTCAAGCTTACCAGACACTCCTTGGAAACCCTATACAGGGTTTCTATAAGTCAGAGTCCACTCAACAGCACTTAACAACAACATCAACATGCACTACTATATTCATGGCTATATTTGCAGCACAAGTACATATATATGTAGAAATATATATTATTGTGTATATCAGAAATACTTATTAATGAAGATCAAATACTTCAATTGCACCTCTACTGTAAAGTAAATGAAAATCCTCACATCTGGGCCAATAAATAACATTATGGTAAGTGGAGAAAAGATTGAAGTTGTATAAAGCTTGAATTTGCTTGGATCCACAATAAATGTTAACAGCAACAGCAGTCAAGAAATCAAAAAACATATTACATTAGGTAAATCTGCTGAATTAGGTAAATCTCTAAAGTGTTCAAGTGCAAAGATGTAAGTTTGACAACTAAGTTGTGTCTGATCCAGCCAGGTATTTTCAATCTCCTCGTATACATATAAAATTGGACAATGAAAAAGGAAGACCAAAGAAGAATCAATGCATTCAAATTATGGTGGTAGTGAAGACATTTGAAAGTACTATTGACTGACAGAACATAAAATCTGTGTTGCAAAAAAGTACAGCTAAAATGCTCCTTAGAAGGGAGGTTGGTGAGACTTCATCTCTTGCATTTTGGACATATCAGGAGGGACCAGTTCCTGGAGAAGGACTTCATGATTTGAACAATGGAGGGTCATTGAAAAAGAAGAAGACTCCCAACAAGATGAATCAACACAGTGGCAGCAGCAATGGACTCAAACATAGCAGTATTGTGAGGATGGCGCACGACCAGGCAATGTTTCATTCTGTTGTGCATAAGGTTACTATGATTGGAATTGACTTGACGGCATCTAACAACATATGTTTTTGGTTATAGTCCCATTTTCCTTCCCACACCTGATTTGCTTGTGTA
>NW_006408544.1:22068154-22081551 GCF_000296735.1 Chrysochloris asiatica
ATTTTGTGTATGTGGACACCACTCTTAACTTTTTTGTATTGTTTCATATTTTTTAAAGCCCTTTCTCATCTTTTACCTCTTTTAAGTCCTGGTGGTGTGGTTATTAATGTGTTTGGCTGATAAATGGAGGATTGTTGGTTCAAATCCACCAGTTATTCTGTGGGAGAAAGATGGGACAGTCTGCTTCCATGAAGATTTAGTTTCTAAGATTTCCCTTTAGGAACCCTATAGGAAAGTTCTACTTTATCCCATTGAGTTACTATGAGTTAAAATTGAGTAAAGAGAAATTAAACAAAATAAATAGGTAGCATAGTATTAGTAAGGGAAGAAAAAAAAAGTCATTGAGGATGGCTTGTGGGTAAGAACTCTATTGGGCAACAGGAATATGTCAGTGAATAAGATAAAGTTAGTGCCCTCATGGGAGTGTGGCAGGAACAATTGGCTGTTCACCAAAATGTTCACTACTATCAAGGAAGAAGATTCAGGAGTAGAGCACATCCTTTGGACCCTGAGATCCTTGCACATTGCAACTCCTTGGCCCAGGGACAGAAAGCTGTGACTCCAGAGAAGATAAAAAGAGTGATAGAGGAACAACAGCACCAGAACCAAGAGCCAGATTGCCAGACAGAGTGGCACACTTCCTAGCTCATAGATCAAGTAAAGCTAAGTGTCTTTGGGCAGGTGGCTCACTTGTGTAGTATGGTGTCTCCAGGTACTTAATTGAGGAGTTAATTTGCTGACTCACAGAGCTAGAGACAAGCGCCTTCAGGCAGAGTTGTATGATGTAGTGATATGATGTTTGTTATTGTTCTTAAGTGCTGTTGAGTTGGTTCCAACTCATAGCTACTCTGTATAGGGTTTCTGAGGAGCAGCTTTGCAGTCCAGTGCATTAACCCCAAGTGCCACACATAGTGGTATGGCCTTTGGGAATTTATAAGCAGCACTAAAATTGTTTTGTAACATTCCCCAAGCAGGGAAGAGGCCAGGCCAAGGGAATGAGTTTCAGAGAGAGGCATGCCAGTGGACATGGCTGTGAAGATGCTGTTATGACTGGAAAACCTATGTCCTGAGCATTTTTGACCCTGAAGTATATAGCCTGTTAACTTCTCTAATAAACCCCATAATCTTGAGCATTGTCTCTGAGTTGTGTGTGGTGATTGCAATGAATGGATTATAAAACCCAGCCGAGAAGTACAGGGAGTTGTAGGAAGAGTAAATGGTTGGTGTCAGAATTGGTAGAGAAGGTGAGGGTGGAGGAATGTCTGACCTCAGTTCCATGAAAATCAGCTCTGGACTCTTCCTTCCTCTTTGTGAATTAGAGTAGGTCAGATACTGACCTCCATATCTTTTGCTTTCTCCTTCCATGGTAATAAGATTAGAAAGGAGATAGATGCAGCATCTAAGCCAAGATCTACAGTTCTTGGTTCCATCTTGGAGCTTGGCCAATAATTTCTCTTCAGTGGAGTGTGTGTCAAATTGTTGTGGGTCACAGCAGGTTAGTATTAAGATGGTAGATCTACCTCCATTTGTTCGTCATGCTTTCCTATGGGCTGAAATGGTGACCATCAGAGCTTCCTTGGGAGCTATGTGTTGAAGATGACCAATCCACAGTCAGCCTGAGACCTTGAATGGCCACATAGAAAGATGTCCAAACACCTTGGAATCCCAGCTTGAAGCTGTTAAGTGAGAGAGAAGTAAGCTTATAAATTGCTAGCACCACTGTATTTGGGGGGTTTATTTACTACCATAGTTAAACTGATGGTGTAGTGGGGAAACACTCAGCTAATAGCTAAAGAATTCACATTTCAAACCCACCAGCTTCTTCTTGAGATAAAGATGTGGGAGTCTACATTTATAGCCTTGGGAGCCCTGTTGTTGTTGTTAAGTACCATGGAGTCAGTCCCGACTCATTGTGACCCTGCACAGGGTTTCCAAGGCTGTAAATCTTTACAGGAACAGAACGCCTCATCTTTCTCCCATGGAACTGCTGGTAGTTTCGAACTGCTGACCTTGAGGTTAGCAGCCCAATTCATAACCACTATGCTACCAGAGCTCCTTTTGGGAGCCCTAGGGGAGAGTTATACTATGTTCTATAGTGTCTCTGTGAGTTGGAACTAACTACATGGCAGCTTTCCCCCCCTTTCTCTTTAACTAATTAATGGAGCATTTTTATAATATGCTACCTTTATAACGATTGTTAGGTGCCTTTGAGTCATTACCAACTCATGGCAACCTGATGCACAACAGAACAAAACAATCTCACAATCACTGCTACACTTGAGCCCATTGCTGCTGCTGCTGTGCCTATCAATCTAATTGGAGATCTTCCTGTTTTTCACTGACCCTCCACTTAACTAAGCATGATGCCCTTCTCCAGGACTAGTCCCTCCTTATAATATGTCCATAGCATGATAGACAAAGTCTTGCCATCCTGGTCTCTAAGGAACATTCTGGTTGTAGTTCTTCCAACATAGATTTATTTGTTCTTCTAGAAGTCTATGGTACTTTAAGTTTTCTCCTCCAACCCCCTAACTCAAATGTATCAATTCTTCTGAAATCTTCCTTACTCAATGTCCAACTTTCACATGCATATGAGACTATTGAAAACACCATGGCTTGAGTCAGGTACATTTTGGTCCTCAAACTGACATCTTTAAAACTAGATTTCACTTATTTATGTAGGTGGCTGATTGCTGTATTTTAGTCACATGGAAAACAGAGAAAAGAGTTGTTTAATTCTGTCAACAGTAGGTGGGTAGGGTCAAGTTGGGAAAGGTAAGACAAAGGAGATGATATCTGAGCCCAGACTTGACATGCAAATGAGAATTTTCTTTGGGGATGAAAAGGGGAAAGTTCACTGCAAATTGAAGTCACAGCTTGAATAAAAACACAGAGGCATGCAAGGACATATTTTATTTTATCTGTGTTGTTTTTCCACAAACTCTGTAATCAAGTGGAATGCAAGAAAATAGCATAGTCTCACACTCTTGTTCTAGTCATCTCAATTTTACTTCATATTTATGAATATAGCAAGTTTGATGTAGTAGAAAAAGAAATGCATATGTTTGAAAGCTAACCATAGTTGTTGTTAGTGTTTCCAAAGATCTAAAAGATGCCATTCAAAAGGCTGAGAAACCTTTTTGGCTCTGTCCAAAATGTCTTCATGTTCATATCTACGAGATAGTAGTTTTAACTGTAAACCTGCTTCTTTGAAACATGGATGCAATTACAGTTTTGATGGTTTTGAAAAATAGATGCCTGTTATTGTTCTGTGCCATTGAGTCAGTTCCAACTCATAGAGACCCTGTATAGGGTTTTCAAGGTTGTAAATCTTTGTGGGAGCAGAAAGCCTCATCTTTCTCAAAGGAGTGGCCTTGTGGTCCAGTACTTATCCTATAGAGCCACTTTGCAGACCGGGTGTGGTGCTATGGATTAATGTGGTGGACTACAAAGTTGGTTTCAACCGCACAGTCAGTAGTTCAAACTGACCAGCTGCTCCTTCAAAACCCTATACAGGATCACTTTGGGTTGGAATCGACTCAACAGAACTCAACAACAATGACAGCAAAGTTTCAAAAATGCAACTAAAGTAGTGTGAAGAATTATGGCTTATGTTGTGTGTGTGTGTGTTTTTTAGCATATTCAAAGGAACATGATATCTTTGATTAGAATGTATACATTTTATTAATACTTATTAAAGAATGTGTATGAAACGTGTTTTAATTCAAGGGTCTCTCCCCTTATTCCCTCTGCCCATTTCCTTTTGATAGAAGCTTCCATTTATTGAATTATGTTATCATTTGAGACTACCACTTAATGAATTATGTTATTGAGCTATGTGTCTAGCGTTATGCTAAAATTTTTGCATATTTTTATACCAGGTATCATGTATCCCTTTTTTTCAGATAAGAAAACTGAGAATGAACACTTGTTTAATGTTATGTGATTACTGAGTACAGTAGCTAAAGTTTGAGATTTGTTTGATCCCAAAGTTCATTTTGTTAGCAGCATTATTTCATTGCTTCTCTTTCATATTGCGTTTTCTTTTTTAAGGTCTGTATTTTTAAACCTATTCAGACATTGGGATCTCAGATGATTATTTTTTGGATTATGTGTTTAATCATACTTTCAAAACATCAATCAACAAGAATCTGGTTTTTCAGTTCTGCTTTCTGAGGCCACACTGACATTTCATTGAGCTATGACTTCAATGTAACAGCGTGCTGCAAGTGTTTCACAATAAAGGACAAATAACTTCCTTTGGTCAAGAGTTACTTTACTGGGTCACAGGACACTCAGATTATAAGGATCTCAAGGCATCTCTATATCAGCATAAACCATCCTTACATCTCTGAGTTAACCAAGGTTAGCTAATTCGTAATCCTTTTGCTAAGGAATTTCTAAAAATTGCAACCAACAATTTTTGGGTTGAGTAGTTAAGCTTTGATATTTATTGTTAGGATATTGGTGGGTTTCATAGAAAACAATGCTTACTTGCTTATATTATCTGTCAGTTCTGGAGAAGTGATAAGGAGGGACTCATGGTTCTTCAGTCTTAGTCATGGGCTAGGTAGCATGCTTGTGCTCTTTTATTTAATGATTATGACAAGCCTCTGGTAGTGTAGTGGTTACGAATCAGGCTGCTAACCTCAGGGTCAGTAGTTCAAAACTACCAATTGCTCCACAGGAGAAAGATGAGGCTTTCTGCTCCCGTAAGGATTTACAGCCTTGGAAACTCTGTACTGGGTCACTATGAATTGGAACTGACTGCACAGCACATAACAACAACAATAACAATAAAGTAAATACTTACTACAGATAAGAAGCACGAGACTCAGATCACCTGTAGGTCGTAATTCTAGAATTCAAACTGAAGTCCATCAGATTCCAAAGCCTGATATCTCTTCACTGCTTGGTGCTTGAGTGATTAAAAAGCATGTTGTTGTTGTTGTTAAGTGCCTTCGAGTCGGTTCCGACCCATAGCAACCCTGTACAGGGTTTCCGAGGCTGTAAATCTTTACAGGAGCAGAACGCCTCATCTTTCTCCCACGGAGCAGCTGGTAGTTTCGAACTGCTGGCCTTAAGGTTCGCAGCCCAATTCGTAACCACTATGCTACCAGAACTCTTTTTAAACCAGTTTCTCTAGCTTATTGTTATCCAATTTCTGGGATCATAGAATCAATTTTATGGATTGCAGTTGGCAATATATATATAACAATTGTGAAGATGGTGCAAGATCGGGCAGGGTTCTGTTCTGCTCTACATAGGGTCCCTATGAGTCATAACTGATTGGACGGCACCTAACAACAACATTGGCATTAAAAAGAATAGAGTAAAAATATCAGATTGCATTCAATATAGAAAGAACAAGTATTGTTTTGTGCGACTTGGCTTACTTTGTAAAGCATATTTGATCATGGGTCACAGTCAAGAGCTCTCTATCCCCTTCTTTCTCTTGTGCTTTGGACAAGATCCAGAGATGACACAAATGGTTTGCCCTCTTTTGTTAACCCAAAAGTTGATTATTTGAAACTAGCCAGTGGTGCCATGGAGATAGTCCTGGTAATCTGCTTCCATGAAGATAACAACTATGGACTTACAGAATGTGCCCTTTGCTTATTAAAATTATTATATATATTCTTAGTGTTTTAGTATACATGAAAAAACAACAACAGAAGGGATAGAAGCAAATACTGTTAAATGATGATGCATTGAGGGGATTGTAATCATTGCAATGAAACAAGATATGATAGGATGAGTGCAAAACTGGTGTTCCTCCATGTAAAATATCACTCAATTCGCAATAAAAGCTT
Organism: Chrysochloris asiatica; assembly: GCF_000296735.1. Taxonomy (NCBI): domain Eukaryota; kingdom Metazoa; phylum Chordata; class Mammalia; order Afrosoricida; family Chrysochloridae; genus Chrysochloris; species Chrysochloris asiatica. The sequence goes on from NW_006408544.1 coordinate 22,073,968, forward strand.
AAAAAAAAAAAAATGACATCCAGGGATCAGTTCTACTGTGTAACACATGAAGTCGCCATGAGTTGAAATCAAATCAACTGCAACCTAATAGTAACTGATTCAGATACTATATATCCTGTGGTGGTGGTGGTGTGTCATTGAGTTGGTTCCAACTCATAATGACCCTGTATAGAGTGCCTGAGGCTGTAAATATTTATGGTAGCAGAAAGTTTCATCTTTCTCCTGCCTAGTAACTGGTAGATTCAACTATGGACCTTGTGGTTAGCAGCCCAGTCTGCAATGTACTATGCCACCAGGGCTCCTTATATATTCTGCTGCTGTTATTGTTGTTAAGTGCCATTGATTCGGTTCCAACACATAGTAACCCTGTATAGGGTTTCCCAGGAGCAGCTGGTGAGCTTGAACTGCCAACCTTGTGGCATCAAAACTGCAAACTACTCTTATTCCCTCTCATCCCTGCTCTCCTCCAGGTGTTCTATTATGTTATGATGATTATGATCATCTGCCCTTTATTCTGAAGAATCACATACAATTTGCTTTTTAATGTTGTCAAATTTACTGCAGAAATAAATCTCAAAGAATGACCCCTTTTTGCTCCATTCTCCCCATTGCTGGCTATGGAGGCAAGAATTTAATATAATCCCAAACCTATTATCCTGTGCAACTAGATGGCTAAAGCTCTTCCTTTGTCTTTCTTTCTCTAACCCACCTTTTGCAGTACTGCTAGAGTTCATTCCTTAGATTATTCACTTGTTACTGAGGAATTAACTCATTTCCCCCCTCACTTAATATTTATGAATCAGACAGCAAATCTGAGCATAGTATTCCCCTATTTAAACCCTTCTGTAGATCTTGTTTTCAGCAGAGATCTTTATAGAAAGGTGTCGCTACATGGTTAAGCATTGGGCTTAACCTGGAAGGTTGGCGGTTCAAAACCATCTGGAGGTGGTTTAGTAATGAGACCTGGAAATCTGCCTGTGGAAGGTCACAGCCTTGAAAACCTTATAGAGTTCTACTCTGCACACATGGGGTCCCCACGAGTTAGAGACTAACTAACACCAATATATTTCTCAGGATGTGCTCAAGGCAATACTTTGAAGTATAGAAAGAAAATATGACAAGTTTTCATATTTAGCCTATTGACAGAGAAATGCGTGTATACAAAGTATAAATATACACATAAAGGATAAAAGCATTAGAGTAGAAATTCCTAATCTAGAACACCATGCAACTCCATAAATGAATGAACTATAGTTTCACATATCCATGTGGATATATCTTCAAAACATCATATAAAGGAAAAAGCAAGTCAAAGGTTAACACACAGTATGAGACTTTTATATAAGTACAAAATACATAAACCTTCACAATATATTGGTGTTATTAAATGCTGTAGAGTTGGTTCTAACTCATAGTGAGCATTTAACAACACTGATATATTGTGAAGGTTTATGTATTTTGTACTTATATAAAAGGTTTACGTACTTTGTACTATATAGGATTTCTGAGACTATAAATCTTTTCAGGAACAGAAAATCTCATCTTTCTCCTGATGATAGGCTGGTAGAGGAACATAACAATTGGGGTACAGACTCATATTGTGGGTATGGACTCATTTGTATTTTCTTCATGAACAAAGATCTGCAATCAAAATTGATTCCAGTGGTTTGCACACTCCTTATCTTTGTATGCACAACCCCTTGTAATCTGACCCCAATTTAGATTTTCTACTTTCATACTATGTTATTTCTCCTCTGTCTGCCCTTCATTTGTACTTGCTGCTTCTGCTATACCAAGTTGTTATATGTGCACATTCTAGATTCTAGGATATGTTTTTCATTTCATACATTCTAACATTTCAAGTTCTATCTTAAAGCACAATGCTGTCTATGCTAGGATAATAGCCATATGTGAGTCCTGGTGTGAGGCTGTAGGATAAGCACTCAACCACTCCTCAGAAACCCTATACAGGATTGCAATGAGTCAGAACTGACTAGATGGCATATAACAACAACAACAACATAAGAAAGACCAGTTTATACCACTATTATTCAAATTTATACACAAATCACAAAGTCAGAGAAGATGAAAATGAAGAATTTTACCAATTTCTTCAGTCTGAATTGATCAAGCATGCAATCAAGACACACTGATACTTCCTGGTGAATGTGAAAGCTGAAAACAAAGAGGAAGGATCTGATCTGTAGTTGGACAGATGACCTTGGGGATAGAAATGATACTGGAGATCTCATGATATAATTTTGCAAGACCAATGTCTTTTTCATTGCAAATACCATTTTAAAACAACATAAAAGATGATTACACACCTGCACCTCACCAGGTGGAATCCATAGGAATCAAATTGACTACTTGTTTGGAAAATGGTTGTTGTTGTTAGGTGCCATCGAGTTGGTACCGACTCATAGCAACCCTATGCACAGCAGAATGAAACACTGCCCAATCTTGGGCCAACTGTTGCCACGCTTGAGTCCATCAATGCTGCCACTTGGCCAATCCATCTAATTGGGGGGGTCTTCCTCTTTTTCTCTGACCCTCTAGCTTACCAAACATGACATCCTTCTCCAGCGACTGGTCCCTCCTGACAATATGTCTGAAGTATGAGAGACGAAGTTTGGCCATCTTGGCCTCTAAGGAGCACTCTGGCTGCACTTCTTCCAAAACGGATCCATTGATTCTTCTGGCAGCCCATGGCACTTTCAATATTCTCCTCCAACACCATAACTCAAACGCATCAATTCTTCTACAGTCTTCCTTGTTCGTTGTCCAACTTTCGCATTCATATGAGGTTATTGAAAATGTCAAGGCTTGGGTCAGGTGCACCTTAGTCCTCAAACTGACATCTTTGCTCTTCAACACTTTAAAAAGGTCTTGTGCAGCAGATTTGCCTAATGCAATACGTCATTTGATTTCTTGACTGCTTCTTCTGTGAGTGTTAATAGTTGATCCAAGAAGAATGAAGTCCTTGACAACTTCAATCTTGTTTGGGAAGAGACAATTGAAAACCTCAATATCATCAGCTAAAATAAATCCAGGGGATGACTGTGAAATGGCTATCAATTGCTCATATGCAAGTTCAGGTTGAAGTAAAGAAAATTAAAACAAGTCCATGAAAGCTAAACAATGACCTTGAGTATATCTCACCTGAATTTAGTGACCATCTAAAGAACAGATTTGATGCACTAAACACTAATGATTGAAGAGTTGTGGGGTGACATCAACAATATCATAGATTAAGAAAGCAAAAGGTCAGTTAAAAAGGAAAAACAAGGTCCAATATGGATGTATGAAGAAAGTATGAAACTTGCTCTTAAGCATAGAGAAGCTAAAGTGAATGGAAGAAATGATGAAGTAAAAGAATTGAACAGAACATTGCAAAGGGTAACTTGCAAAGGTAAAGTCACATATAACAATGAAATGTGCAACGACCTGGAGTTAGAAAACCAAAAGGGAAGACCATGCTCAGCATTTATCAAGCTGAAAGAAATGAAGAAAAAATTCAAACCTCTGGTTACAATACTGAAGGATTCTTTGGGCAAAATGGAGTCTTGGTGTGGTGCTGTAGGATAAGTACTTGTCTGCTAACTACAAGACCGGTGGTTCTAAACCACAAGCTACTCCTTGGAAACCCTACACAGAGTGGCTGAATTGGAACTGACTTGACAGCACTTGAAAACAATGGGCAAAATATTGAACGATGCTGGAAACATCAAAAGAAGATGGAAGGAATTCAAAGAATCATTGTACAAAAAGAATGAATTCATTTCAAGAGGTACCATATGATCAAGAACTGATGATACTGAAAGAAGAAGTCCAAGCTGCCCCAAAGGCATTGGTGAAAAACAAAGCTCTAGGAATTGATGGAAATACAAATTGAAATCTTTCAACGAACTGATACAGCACTGGAGGCACTTACCTTTTTATGTCAAAAAATTTGGATGACAGCTACCTGGCCAACTGATTGGAAGAGATCCATATTTGTACTCATTCCAAAGAAATGTGATTGCACAGAATATGGAAATCATCAAACAATATTATTACTATCACATGCAAGTAAAATTTTGTTGAAGATAATTCAAAAATAGTAGCAGCAGTAAATGTACAAGGAGCTGCCAGAAATTCAAGCTGGATTCAGAAGAGGACATGGAACTAGGGATATTATTGCTGATGACAATGGGTCTTGACTGAATGCAGAAAATTCCAGAATGATGTTTTCTTGTGATTTACTGATTATACAAAGGCATTCAACTGTGTTGATCATAACAAACTATGGATAACATTGTGAAAATGGATATTCCATAATCCTTAATTGTGCTCATTAGGAATCTGTTAAATAGATCAAGAGGCAGTCATTTGAACAGAACAGGGGGATCCTGAATGGTTTAATATCAGAAAAGGTATGTGTCAGGGATGTATCCTTCCACCATAGTCACTGAATCTATATGTTGAACAAATAATGTGAAAGTTGGATTATATGAAGTGGGTTATATATGACATCAGGATTAGAGGAAGATATATTAACAACCTGCAATATTCAGATGATCCAAACTTGCTTATAGAAAGCTAAGAGAACTTGAAACACTGATGAAAATCAAAGTCTACAATCTTTAGTACAGATTGCTCTTCAATGTAAAAAACAAAACAAAGCTAAAATCCTCAGAACTGGACCAATGAATAACATCTTGATAAAAGCAAAAAAAAAAATTGACTTTTATTAACTTTTGCTTCCATAAGTATTGAAGTATAAGTCAAGAAATCAAAGAACACTTTTGCATTAAAAAAGTTGTGTTTATGATCATATCCAACTTTATTGATTTGTTCATAACATTTTTGTCTGCAATCATAAAATCTTGTCATAAATAAAACTCCTTCTAAGAATTTTGTTGAATGCTTTTGAGTTGATTCTGACTCATAGAGAGCCTGTATAGGGTTTCTGAGTATTGGTTGGTGGGTTTGAACCATTAACCTTATGATTGGCAGTCCAGTACTTATCCTTACAGCACAACACCAGGGCTTCTGTAAATATCTTATTATTTGACTTTCAAACTTGTAGCTGTGGGGAGAGGAAGGGATGGTGGTAAGCTTTTATATCTCTTCTGTTTTCATTCTGAACAGGCTCATGGCTTATTCTTGTCTGGTTTGATGCTGTTGGATTTGATCCCTGTGGACCTTCAGTAACCAGACCTGTGGTATAATTTTACACCTAATTAGACAATCATGCAGCAAGCCACGGCCCCTGTCATTTGAGGGATGATTTATTTTTCTTTGCTATACTCAGGAAAGTAGAGATTGCAGAGTAATTTGAAAGGTCATGCTATTCCTTCTCTTGCCCCCAGACAAGTCCTCCCACCCCTCTGCCTCCTTTGACCCAATGAACAGGCACTTCTTCTGTCTTTAAGTCCACCAAAACATCCAGGTGGTGGGAGGGTTGTCTCCTAATGCAGCATTCTGAGGAAAGGAAGATGTCAAAATACCTAGAAAGAGTGCCTTGCACAGAGTTGGTTCTCAGTAATTATACTTCTAAATAAATTAATTCATCAAAGATTAGTTGAAGAGAGCCCAAATGGTGTGTAAGATGCAGAAAACTGGCTGAGAGAAGGCAGACTGACAATAAAGCGATGAGAAGATGTAAAAGGACACTGCAGGGATCAGCTGATGGGCTACTTAGGAAAGACACCATTCAACACTGTTGCTTATCAATGGTCCCCAAACCACACAGTGAATAAATAATGGGGAGAAAACATGAAACTTTATATCTTGCAGACAGATATAAAGTATTAGATAGAAAACATGGTACAAGTACTGGATAGAAAAGAGAGCAAGTTGGTGCATAAAGTTGACCTTGGACACAGGTGGGTGGTCATCAAGGAACAATGGGTTGAGCAAAGTTCAGTGCAGTTATTCAAATTGTCTTCCAGTATGAGCTCAGAGAATTATGTGAAGTTCCAAGGGAGATGAGGGCTGAGGAAAACTTAAAGATGAGCTTAGGTTTAAGAGAAGAGCCATTAAAGATGTGAAGTACCAGAAATATCTGGAGTTAACACATGCAGACAGAGGAACTTCCTGTTCAGTAGATTGAGAGTGGCAACCTTGCATAGTGACTGCTGAAGTGGAATGTATAGCTTCTGCCTAACGGTCACCTTCAATGGTGTACCCATCCTGGCAACACAATCCAAATTCTTCCTAAGCTTCAGCTCTCATATGCCACTCCCTTGCATAGTGGTTATGAGTCAGGCAACTAATCTCATGGTGAGCAGTTAAAAACTACCAAGCTGTACCATGGGAGAAAGGATAAGGCTTTCTGCTCTCATAAACATTTACAGTCTCGGAACCCTATACAGGGTTGCTATGAGTCAGAGTGAACCCCATGACACATAACCACAGCCACCACCATCTTAGTTCTAAACTAAGTTCCTGAGCCTGTGCTTATACCTTGCTTCCTGAAACTTTTGGTTGTCCTGGAATATGATCTTGATAAGGTTCTTTTATTTGCCCAGTCTGCCTCCTTTGGCTTGCTTGACACTTGAGCCATTTTCTTGATTCTATTCCCAGGACCTGTGGACCTTAATCCTGGATTTTTACTTTGGCCACATTGCCTCTTGTTGTCTCTAGCAAACATCCCTTCCAGGAACCTTAGTTCCAGCACAATCTTAGTGTTTTCTCCTCCCACTCTTCCAAAGCATCTTGTCTCAGTACTCTAAGAGGAACCCGAAATAATAGAGACACACATGATGTTATGAGAGCCTATCACCTATCTCTCAACATTAAACTCCTGTGAAGCTTCTACTTAAGGAATGGGTATGGTGAACCATGTTCATGTCACACACCCCACCTTCTAGCCACCATTGAGTACAATGTAGATGAGCACTGGATTCAAGGGCAGTTTTCACATGGGAGAGGATTGGGGCAATCAATCACATTGTCCCTTGAGAAACAGTTAGAGGATATAGACAACTAATGCTGCTAGTGTTGTTAGGTGCTATGGATTTGTCTCTAGCTCATAGTTACACTGTGATCAACATAACAAAACACTGCTTGGTCTTGTACCATTACTCACACTTTTTTTTTTTTACACTTGAGTCCATTGTTATGCCAATCCATCTCATTGGGGACCTTCTTCTTTTTTGTTGATCCTCCATGTTGCCAAACATGAAGTCCTTCTCCAGGGAGTGGTCCCTCCAGATAATATGTCTGAAGAACAATGGTGGGTAGTTGTGTTTTAGTCTAGTTACATATTGTGTCTAAGCAGAGAAATTTGGGGACAGAAAGACCCAGGGAATACAAAGAGGCTCAGATAGAAACAGAGCCTCCATAACTGTCTTGGTTCCAGTTGACTTTCATGAGGTCTAGTTATGTTATATAAACATATATATATATATTGTTGTTAAGTGCCACGTCAGGTCAGTTCTGACCTACAGCGACCCTGTATAGGGTTTCTGAGGAATGACTGGTGAGCTTGAACCACTTACCTTGCAGTTCAAATGACTTTGCATTCCCACTTTGCATTGACCCACAGTGCCTCAGGACTCTCTCTCTCTATATCTATATACCTATATATCTATATAT
>NW_006408544.1:22081651-22084952 GCF_000296735.1 Chrysochloris asiatica
ATATATATAGATATATATAGATATATAGATATATATAGATATATAGATATATAGATATATAGATATATAGATATATAGATATATAGATATATAGATATAGATATAGATATATATCCACTTTATTGTCACTCTGTTTTTGCTTTAACTAGTTTGAGTCCTGGTGTGGCACCATAGGATCTGCACCAGACTGTTAGCCACAGGGTCAGCAGTTCAAATCCACCAGCTACTCCTTAGAAACATATACAAGGTTGCTATGAGTCAGAACCTACTGGATAGCACTGGATAGCACTTAATAACAACATTTGGAGTATAGCCTCTTGACTTGACAGCCAAAGGGCCCTGACTGGGAATGAAACTTTGGAATTCAGTAGAAGGCTATCAGCCTGGGGTGTAGAACATGAGACCCACAGGGTAAGCTTTGAAAGAAGCAGAGGGGCAAAGAATAGTGTTAAGAGTAAGAGATGAGGAGGGCAGTTGTGGCCTTTTGCAATCATGAGAGCCACCATGAGGAATTCCCTGATTAGAGAAGAAGTTCTAGGATTGGACTTCAGTGCTGGGAGCTTAAAGCATTTCTGGAACCAATTGATTATTGCTTTAGACTGGCATGACTAGGGTAAACTTTCAATAAAATTAATATTTAACGTTCCAAGATGTGTTCTATATACCTTAATTTACTTCATTTTCACCACAGTTTTTGAATTTAGTTTTATACTAATTCCAGTTTTACAGATGGTAAAACTAAAATTCATGGAGAATAAGTAACTTGCTGTGGATTACGCAGCAAAAATGGTGGAGCCGGGGTCTGAAGGCAGGTCTAAATATGGCAAAGCCCATGCATTTTAGCATTAACAGATGCATCTTTTATACACAAACTGCAATGAACACACTCTGCTTTCAGACTGTCTGATGCCTCTCCTACTTTCAAATGGCTGCTAAAATCCACTCACTATGACTGAGCCAGCAGCTCTCTGGGTAGAGAAGAACTGCGCCCTAGGATTTACAATGCTGTAAATCTTTATGGGAGCAAATTCCCTCACGGGCATTTGGTGGGCTCAAATTGCTGACCTTTTGATTGGCAGCTGAGTACTTTAGCCACTGCAATGGAGTTGATGACAGACAACTCATAGTAATCCTATAAGACAGACTAGAACAGCTTCTTTGGGTCTTAGAGACTGTAAACCTTTATGGGAGCAGACAGCCTCATCTTTCTCACACAGATCCTTTTTCAGTCTTGTAGCTAGTAGCCCAGTGCTTACACCACTGCACCACCAGGATTCTTGTGGCTGAAAGAATCACATATTTTCCCATGCCCTGCTGCTCCTTCTCCAGCCAGGTCAAGCTAGATTCTGGAGGTGCTTGTTGACTGATCTCAACAAGTCCTGCCAGAGGCATTACCAAAATGTGAGATGATTTTTCTTTTGGAGGAAAAAAACATGAGTAATAAGAACTGGATTCCAAAAGCAACAAGTCCACGAATATTTTTCCCTTCTTCAAGAAATGTTAGACTTGAAAGGGCACAGTTCTTAAAGTGCTTGTTTGAAGATCTCAGACTATTTTTTCAGATTTTCAAACTTTAAAGAATGAAACCAGCATTTAAATATGTAGGTCGATTCAGTTCTTGTAACCTTGAGACAATGGAACAATGCAAATGGAAACCTTGCTTATAGGGATGCCTTAGTATCTATCTCCAAGGAGTCCTGGTGTGGTGCTGTTGGTTAATGCACTAGACTGCAAAATTGGTTTGAACCACAAGGCTGGTGGTTCAAGCTTACCAGCTGCTTCTTGAAAACCCTATACAGGGTTGCTGTAGGTAGGCACCTGACTCTAATGCACTTAACAACAACAACAAAAGTCTCTCCAATTGTCAGAGTAACCTCCCATTTTTCAAGGGAAGCAAAACAGTTTACTACAGATTTGATAATTATTCACTATAGTTTCTGAGATATTACTGGGTGGAACAGTGATGAAGTGCTCTACTACTAACATAAAGGTGGGAGGTTCGAATCCACCCACAGGTGGTCCAGAAAAAAAGACTTGCTGATCTGCTTCTTAAAGGTCACAGCTTGAAAAATCTGTGCAGTAGTTTACTCTGCACAAATGGGTTCACCAGGAATTGTAATAGACTCTACAGCAATTGCTATGTATGTATGTATGAACAAGAGTAAATAAAACAGCATTCCTTCTAGGATTCTAGTTCATACTCACACAGATTTATTACAAATAAAACATATTTAAACATGTCTCTATAATCAGAGGATGGTTGTAGACAATTTCTCTCTGTAATGAACTTATCTTAGATTCATTTGTTGTTGTTGTTAAGTGCCATCAAGTTGGTTCCAACTCATAGCGACCCTGTATAGGGTTTCTGAGGACCAACTAGTGGATTTGAATTGCCAACCTTGTTAGCAGTCCAGTGTTGATTTTACAGCATCACACCAACAGTCCAGCCCAAGATTATTGTTGTTGTTGTTAAGTGCTGTCGAATCAGTTCTGACCCACAGAGACTCTGTATAGTGTTTTTGAGGAGAGGTTGATAAACTTGAACTGCCGACATTGTGATTCAAATGGACCTGCAGTCTAGCACATTAACCCACACTGCACACCAAGATTGTGTTGCTGTTGTTAAGTGCCGTCGAGTTGGTTCTGACCCATAGTAACCCTGCATAGGGTTTTTAAGGAGCAGCTGCTAAGCTTAAACCACCGACCTTGTCTTAAAAAAAAAAATCTATATATCTAAACAGTGACTTCAGCAGCGATTGAAGGGCCAGTTAAATTCAAGGCAGAGAGACTACCTCAGAAAGATATGGTGATTTTATTTTGGAATTTCATTAGGCAAATCTGCTGCATAAAACATCATTAAAGTGTTAAAGAGCAAAGATGTCAGCTTGAGGACTAAGGTGCACCTGATCCAAGCCATGGTATTTCCAATAGCTTCTTATGCATGTGAAAATTGGACAATGAATAAGGAAGACCATAGAAGAATTGATGTATTTGAATTATGGTGTTGGGGAAGAGTATCAACAGTACTATGCACTGCTCCAAGAACAAAGAAATCTGTGTTGGAAGAAGTAAAGCCAGAAAGCTCCTTAAAAGCCAAGATGGTGAGATTTCATCTCTCATAGTTCAGATATGTTATCAGGGGACATCAGTCTCTGAAGAAGGACATCATGCTTGGTAAAGTGGAGGGTCAGCAAAAAAGCGAAAGACCCTCAATGAGCTGAGTGGCACAACAGCAGTAGCAATGGGATGAAGCTTAAAAATGATTGTGAGGATGGTGTAGGACTGTGCAGTGTTTCATTCT
>NW_006408544.1:22087072-22096382 GCF_000296735.1 Chrysochloris asiatica
TACATTGACAGAGAACTTCCAGAGGTTCAAGCCAGAATTCATAAGAGGCTGTGGAATGAGGGATATCATTGCTGATGTCTGATGGATCTTGAATGAAAGCAGAGAATATCAGAAAGCTGTTTAACTGTGCTTTATTGACTACGGAAAGGTTTCCGATTATGTGGATCATGACAAGCTATGGACAACCTTGTGAAGTATGAGTATTTCCACAACACTTAATTGTGCTTATGAGGAATCTGTACCTGGGAAAAGAGACAGTTGTTCGAACAGAACATGGGAACACTGAATGTTTTAAAATTAAGAAAGGTGTGCGACAGGGTTGTATACTTTCACCATACTTATTTGACCTGTATGCTGAGCAAATTATCCAAGAAGCTGCCTTATATGAAGAAAAACGTGGCGTCAGGATTGGAGGACTGTGATATGCAGGGCTACTATGAGTCAGAACAGATTCAATGGCATACCACCACCAGCAGAGTAAGAGGATTTGTGGGAGGACAGTTTGTTGTCACATATTTTTGTACTTGGTGTCTGTCTTCTGTGTTTATTCTACTCTTTGTCTAACTCAGAAATAATTAGGGTTTGGACTCACCTTACACTGGTATGGCCTCATTAACATAATTAAAGAAAACCTGTATTTTCTAATAGGGTCATATCTACAGAGTCCTGGTGTGGCACCATAGGATAAACATTGAACTGCTAACTTCCAAGTTGGTGATTCAAACCCACTAGCTGCTCCTTAGAAACCTAACACAGTGTCTCTATGAGTCACCAACCACATCAACAACAAACAAAAAAAGCCCATTGTCATTAAGTCAATTCAGACGGCCTGTATAAGACAGAGTAGAATTGCCTTATAGGGTTTCCAACATTGTAATTTTTAAGGAAACAGATTGCCACATATTTCTCCTATGGAGCAGTTAGTGGGTTTGAACTGCTACCCTTCAGGTTAGTATCCAAGCATTTAATCACTATGTCACCAGGGTTCCTTATTTACAGATAACAAGGGTTAGGATTTTAGCACATATTTGGGGGCAACACAATTCAATCTATAACACAAGGTGTGTACCAACCATCCACAAAACTTGCATGTATACAGCAATAAGCATATACAACTATCTGTCAGGAGTTAGCTGGGGATGTGCTAGGCAGTTCTGCTGATCTTGTCTCGGTTTACTCACACATCTGAGCGTGGATGGCTGTAGGCTGATCTAGCAAGGCTTCAACTGGAGTCACTGGGGTGACACTCATGCTCGGTGTGTTTCTCATTCTTGAGCAGACTTCCCTGGGCACGGCCTCATGGCAGCAGCATTGGTGCATGTGAATAGCAGCAAACATGAAAGGCCTGTGTGGATTCAGTTCAGAACTGGCACACCATCATTTCCATCTCCTTAGGTTTGCCTAGGTTAATTACATGAAGTGGAGGAATATACTCCAAAGCCTAAAAGGACAGAGAAGCAAAAACAAGAACAAAATCTTTGGGCCATTAATGCAGTCAATCTACCACAGCAGAGGACAGAAGAACTATTGGTTAAAATAACAATCTTCACATTGGTGGGCTCGGGAACTCACCAGTAGGGAAGCCTGGGTTGAAGTATAAATTTATAAGCCTAGTCCACGGCTGCTATCAGCCAGGATGCTGGTTTGGCTCTGCCAGCTGTTTGCTGGTGTTCATTCTGATTGGTCAGTGCTTGTGCTACTCTGGTTGTTAGGCATTCACCCCTGCTCATTTCCTTTTACTAACCAATACCAATTTCTTAAGACCCATGTCCGTAAGTTCAGGTCTATTCCTTCTGATATAGTTTCTTAGCAACTCTTCTGCTCTTCAGTCTGGTTGTTACTAACCCTAATCCATCCTTATAAATGGCCAGAGTTTTCAAACACTTGCATACCCTAACCATCTACCCCAGGCTTAAAATTCTCCACATTGTTTGTCTATCATCTGCTCTTGTCTGCAGTCTCATCTCCTGTGACTGAGATGATTTCAAACCACTGGAAATGTACATCATCCTGTACTAAGGACACCTTGCCCAACCTTGCTTTTCCATCTTACTCCTATACATGGTTGAAGATGTGACTTATGTGTCCATTGCTGTAGGAAATCTGCCTTTACTTATCCACAGCTAGGCTGAGGGAGGCTTTCTCTACTGTGTTACCTTGTTGTTGTTAAGTGCCATCAAGTCAGTTCCTACTCATAGTGATCCTGTATACGTTTTCGAAGAGTGTCTGGTGGGTTTTTAACATCAACCTGATAGTTAGCAGTCCAGTGCTCATCCTACAGTGCCACACGAGGACTCCTTAGACACCCATTGACACCCTCATCTCCCTTGATCACAGCACTTTACATACTGCATTATAATTGTTTGTTTGTTTGTTTTAAACAAGTCTGCCTTCCACTTGAGACTTGATTGTTTTGAAGGCATGGACTGAATCTGGTTTGGTTTTGTATATACAGCATCTCAGATTGGACCTGGTGATTATTTGTTGCTAGATGCCATCCAGTCACTTTTGATTCATCACAGAATGAAATGTTGCCTGATCCCCTACCATACTCATGGTTGTTGCTATGCTTGAGCCTTTGTTGTAACAACTGTGTCAATCCATCTTACTGAGGGTTTCCCTCTCTTTGCTGACACTCTGTTTTACCAAGCATGAGATTTTCAAAGTAAGCAAGACAGTCTTGGCCATCCTCACTTCTAAGGACTGGTGTGGCTGTACTTCTTTCAAGACAGATTTATTCATTCTTCTGACAGTACATGGTATAGTCAACATTCTTCACAAACACCATAGCTCAAATGCATCAATTCTTCTTCAGTTTCCTTATTTACTGTCCAGCATTCACATGCATACGAGGCAATTGAGAATACCATAGCTTGGGTCAAGCACACTGTAGTCATCAGTGTGATGACTTTGCTATTGAATATTTTAAAGAGATCTTTTGCAGCAGATTTGTCAATGCAATATCTTATTTGATTTCTTGATTGCTGCTTGCATGGGTATTGATTGTTGATCCAAGTAAAATGATATCAGGATTGAAAAATTCAATATTTTCTTCATTTATCATGATGCTGCTTATTGGTCCATTTGTGAGGATGTTTGTTTTCTTTATGTTGAGGTGTAATCCATACTGAAGGCTGTATTGTTTGATTTTCATCAGTAAGTGTTTCAAAGTCCACTTCACTTTCAGCAAGAAAGATTGTGTCACCTGTATTTCCAAGCTTGTGTGAGTCTTTCACCAACCCCTTCTCTTCACAGTCCAGCTTTTCAGATTATTTGCTCAACATAGAGATTAAATAAGGATTGTGAAAAGATACAACCCTGATGCTTCCTTTTTCCAATTTTAAACCACATGCTGTCCCCTTGTTCTGTTTGAATGACTCCCTCTTGTTCTATGTGCAGGTTCTGCATGAGCATAATTACGTGTTCTGGAATTCCCAATATTTACAATGTTATCCATTTGTTATGATTCATACAGTTGAATACCTTTGCATAGTCAATAAAACACAAGCAACCATTTTTTTTGGTATTCTCTACCTCAGTCAAGATCCATCTGGCATCAGCAATGATATCCCTCATTTCATGTCCTCCTCTGAATCCGGTGTGAATTTCTAGAAGTCCCTGCAGCAGTCATTTTTGAATTATCTTCAGCAAATTTTTATTTCTGTGTGATATTGATGGTATTGTTTAGTAATTTCTGGATGCCACTCTTTTGTTGGCATGGGCATGGATATGGATCTCTTCCAGTCGATTGGTCAGGTAGTGGTCTTCTATGTTTCTTGGCATAAATGAGTGTGCTTCTAGTGTTGAAGCATCTCAATTGATAACCCATAAATGCCTCAATTATAGCTATTCACTGTTTTAATGAATATGTGTTCATGCAATTCACAGTATATACACAGTGAAGTACAAAACATGTCAGTATTATCCAGTATACACGCATACACATACTTGCTCCCCACCATCCCTGCTCTCAACTCTCTCTCTGTGATACATCATAAACACACACATACCCAAAGAATTCAAGCAGGGTGCTAAACAAAGTAAATTAAAGCTTCTTTGATGTTTTATTATTATTTTTTTTATTTCAGGAAGCTACTTGAAAAGAATGTAATTATTGCTGTTAATAGCAATAATTTCCTCATAATCTGGTTGCATGTCCTATTTCATTTTAACAATCAGAGCAGCTGTCTTTAAACAAGTCTGGACGAGGCTCCAGGGATGGAACTTCCTGAGATACATTCTCCTTAGTCTAATTAATCCACTGCTGAGCCATGTCTAAGAAGGAAACAAAGGGTGGGGGGCCAGGGTGGAGCTGTGTCACCCCCCACTAATCTTCTAGAATGCAGAACTTTCGGATGCTTTTCAACAGCAATTTTGTGCCATAAGAGGGGAGGCAGACAGCATTTCTGATCTAATCTCCCTGACTCTTACACCCCCCCCCACCCTGTCAGAGCTTTCTAGAAAAAAGTCCCCAACTATAAGCAAACAAAGGAGCTCTGGTAGCGTAATGGTTACGAGTAAGGCTGCTAACCTCAAGGTCAGCAGTTTGAGACTACCAGCTGTTCCACAGGAGAAAGATGAGGGTATCTGCTCCTGTAAAGATTTACAGCCTCAGAAACCCTATGCAGGGTCACTATGAGTTGGAATTGACTCCACGGTATACCACCACCACCATAAGCAAACAGGTTTCCTCTTTTCTTTTAATCATCAGCTGAGAACATGGAAAAACAACAGCAAAACTCATGGCTTGAAGCCTCTCAGATAGTTTTCCTCCCCTAAAACTTGCTTTACAGAGGAAATGAGGCTGCTTCAGATGGTTTCACTTTACAGCAAAACACAGGATTCCATGCCCTGTGCATTTGTTAAACATTTGCTAAGTCTATAGCTGCCAGACTAGGAGTGTTCACCCTCTTTATATACATGCTCCCTTTGGCTCCTGGTCTACAGGGTCTTCTCAATGCATGTTGTGGTAATTGATATTAGGTGTACACCCAGCCAGACCTAGACTTCAGGCCCTTCTTAGCCACCTATAGGCTCTGTGACCTCACAAAGGCCCTGTGTCTCTGTGCTTCTCTAAGTTTTAGTTATTTGTAAAATGTGAATGAAAATATCTTGAGTAGTTCACCTAACAATTAGTTAGGTGAGTTAGGACAAATAGTAGTAAATGACCACTTCTGAGTCTTATTTTGCTGGTGGTCTTGGTGAGAGAGTCTTAATGATGTGATTAAACACACCTGGCCTGAAAATCGTATGCTTTTAGAAATTCAAAGGTATAGGAATAGTGACCATATATAAACAGTGGATTTCAACTAAAGTTCATTTTTCCCAAATCACAAAGGACCCATGATGACCTACTGAAGGTCAACTGGTAGACTCATGGGGGGAGAAAAGGATACCCTTGGCATTTTCCCTCAGGCTTATTGTACCTAACCAACAGATGTTTTCAATATGCTGATGATTTAGCAAAATAGTCAAAATGATACCTTGGAAATTTTAGTCCCACAGCAATGAAAAGACTTGCAGGAAGAGAGGGGTTGCTTTTAATTGGGTCATTTCATTTGATCCATGGCGGTTTTTATTTTATTTTATTTATAAATGAAATCAAGCTTAAGAAAAAATTATTGTTCCATGCACCCATTTTTATTTCACACTTCCTGGTTTCAAAAGGGCTGGCTCCATAATTGACACAATTATAAAATATATAAAACAAGAAGCAGTAACATATAACCGATTGTGAGCTCTTTTGTGACCAAAATGTATTTCCTCAAACATTTATACAATTTCCAAGCCAAGTGAGGTAGTTTCGATAAGGTATGAAGACTATCTTCTTTTTCTCACACAATATTGCTACTATTCTGGGCTACAAATAGAAAATAATGCTTATTTGTTTTATATTTTGTTTTTCCTAAATCTTTTAGCTTATTGTTGTGAGGCTTTGTGTAATAGCAGAATGGAAAGAGGCTTTGCTATCATAGTTGAAAACAACATCCCATAGGTAGAGGTTTATGATTGTTAATTAATCACTCCCTGGTGTGGCACTGTAGGATCAGCACTGGACTGCTTACTACAAGGTTGTCAGTTCAAACCCACCAGCGACTCCTTGGAAACCCTATATAAGGTTGCTATGAGTCAGAACTAACTCAATGACATACAACAACAACAACATTCTCCCTATATGGAGTCCTGGTATGGTGCTATAGGATAAGCACTGGTCTGCTAACAGAAAGATCAGCAGTTCAAACCAAATAGCAGCTCCTCAGAAATCCTATATAAAATCCCTATGATTCATAATTGACTCCAAACCAATTAGTAGCAATAACAACATTGTCTCTGTAAGTCCTGAACCAATTGAAAAATAGGGAGGAGTTTTAAAAACTTCATCAAAAAATTCCAGTATCTTTTAATTCCATTTTTCACGTGTACTTCTTGAATCTTCCTCCTACAGCAAGTCTCCAAGTTATGAACTTCCACCTGAGATCATAAACACTCATACTTGCCCTTTAACATTATGTAAATTTTCTGTCACTTTAAAACAATTGAACTAACCTGGACTTCCATCACAATTACCATCATAATCATCTTCATTGCTACAAGGACAGTTTTGAAACCGTTGACAATACTTCAAGTCTTTTCATTAAAGTTAAGTCTAAATTAGAACCTTAACACATCTTCCGACTTAATTAAAAATCTGACTTAAAGACACACTTAGGAACACATCTCATTTATAATTTGGGAGCTGCCTATAGCCACAAGAGTAGGATGGATGAAATAACAACTTTGGCTTCATTACTGGTGCATTGAATGACATGGCTTGGACCTGAGACCAGAGAGTCCTCTTATTTCTGCTATCATGGTGACCGCATGTATGTAGAGTAGAACATAGATCTTCAAATGGGGTTGTCATGAGTTGGAACTGACTCAATGACAACCACCACCACCACCAACAGCAACAACAGTAGCATTATTCCTTTCAAGTCCTGAACTTTGGAGGATGCATTCAAGAATATATGTCTGCAGAATGGGAGAAGGAGACAGCCCACTGTAAAAGAATTTCTGTCCCTCAGCATGGAGTTCCAATACATGGGTATGTTAATAGTAGACATCTCTGTATGATACAACTGGGAGTGATTTGGAAATACATAAAATATAAATAAATAAAGCAAAGGATACATAAGTGTCCATTTGAAGGCAGAAAAATAACTTATAAATATACCCAATCCACCAAAAAAAAAAAATAATAATAATAATTGGTTGTGAATAAGTACCTTTAAGGCTCTTTTCACATTTTATTATCCACTTATTCATGAAAAGATATTCACTGAGTACCTCCTCTGAGACATACATTGTTCCAGGCATTGGAAATACAAAATAAAAAAGACATGTGAGACTCCTGCCCTCATGAAGCTTATGTTCTGTGCCTTAAACTGATGGTTATAATGCCAGTAAAAATCATTGTAAACATGTAATAAATGCAAGTAAGCATGCAATATGCTGAGGAATATACTGTTTTATATAAAAATTCATTTTGTTATTCAGAGAACTCAGTGAAATAGGTGCTATTATACTCAACACAGTCCTGATGTGACACTGTAGTATACGCACTGAACTGCTAACTGCAAAGTCAGCAGTTCAAACCCACCAGCTGTTTCTTGGAAACCCTATCCAAGATTTATATGAATTGGAAACCACTTAATAATGACAATTGACTTATCCATGCTTTTAACCCAAACTTTTGTTAACATTTTCTGCATCTGCTTTTATTCCCTAGTTCCTCTTTTTAAAGAGAAGGCCTATGAAGCATAGAAATTAGTGTGTCTGTGTGCATAAAATCGAATTTTAAATTAGAAAATAAAATAATTGCTGAATTTGGCTAGCTGCTTGGAAAATCTGGATACTTCTGGCACTTTCTATTGGCAAAGCATCAAAGCTTCTGTCCTCATATAACGTTATCCCCAAGACACTGGGCAAGTTAAGAAGGTAACAGAAGAAAATTTCAGGTGCAATATTATTGGCAGGAACTTTGAATATCCAGGTTGTGCACAGGAAACAAATACCTTTTTTGTTGTTGTTGTTTTAAGAGGGGAAAATCCCTTTTTGGAGTTGGCTTAGGATGTTTTGCTTTCTGTCCTTAAGGCAAGAAAATGGGGAAAGCTCATAGAAGAAGTTGGGGATGGGCAACAAAAACCACCCACCTGCTTGAGAGAACTTAACAGAGCTGCCTGCCAAACACCACTGAGGAGTCCCCCAAGCATTTAAACATGGCCTCTGAGTCTGGGGCAGTCATCGCCCTTGGCTATACTTAACTTAAAAACACTAGCAAACATTTCTCATTCATGTAGAGTCAGATTTGGTTCAAACTGTAAGAAATCTGAGAAATGGTTGGGGAGGATGGTGGGGGCTTAAAGAGATGGTGGGCATATTTTAATTCTGCCTTCTTTGAACTGCATGCGACATGTTTCATGAATTCCTCCTCTCAGGGCAGTAGAAATATTGCCCAAGGATTTTCGAGGGAAAAAGGAACTAATGCCAAATGATGTAGGATTGCTCTTGACACAAACATTTAACGTGGGGGAGAGAGGTGACTTAGGGGAAGGGAGTTATGGTGGAGGAGGTAAAAACAAAAAGTAAACCTATGGCCATTAAGTTGATTTTGATTCATTATGACCCCATGTGCTAAAGAGTAGAACTCCTCCATAGGGTTTTCTTTCTTTCTTCTTCTTCTTCTTTTTTTTTTTTTTTTTGTTTTATTGTGAATTATGTCATAGTTTACATGGGAGAACTTAAGCTCTACATTCATCCTATCATATATCATTTCATTTCCCTGGTCACAGTCCCTTCCATGCATCATCAACCAACAAAAGGGTATACCCTGCAAGCCTGCCCCACCCCAACCCCCATTTGTCAGCACACAGCCCCTCTCCCTCTCTGAGTCTAAAGTCCCTGGGCCGCTCCATCTCTCAACCTCATCATCTGTGCTTCCATGTCTGGCATCATCACTGTTTTTCTGGGTAAGGTCCCGTACTCCGCTCTTGTCCCTTGATGGTCCCAAGGACCTCCGCTCCTAGAATACAAAGTCAATCACTCCCCTGCTTTTGCTACAAAACATCTACCTTTACATTTCCAACCCTCACAATCAGTCCTGATAAAAATTATTAACTATTATACCACAATAGACCTATCCCCATCTCCCTTCATCAGTCCTGCCCAGACAGATTGGATACTACTCAGTGGAGATTCATCCTCTGGATCTAGGCTCCCTCTTGAAAGCTTGTAAGCCAGTAACTTCTTGCCTTTGTAGCCCCTCCCCCCC
>NW_006408544.1:22097127-22098045 GCF_000296735.1 Chrysochloris asiatica
AAGCTTCTGGCTGTGGTTCAGGATTCCACCTATGGTCTTATGTAATGCAGAAGCTCCACAGGAAGCCTCCTTCACTGGGCACGTTGTAGCCCCATTTTAGCTATTCCAATCAGTTATAGGCAGAAGATGGACTTACAAGCTTTCTATGGTGATATTTCTGGTTATTCCTTTCTCTCTCCCTCAAATGTCTAGTTTATAATGGTATACCAGGGAAACCAAGATTAAAAAGATAGACAAGCATATTAACATTATTTTCCCCCTTTTGTCCATTCCAAACATGTCTCAATCCCTGTATCTCAGAGCCCTGTTGTTCCAAGATTGTGCATACGTCATTATTTACCTCTGTCCCACTTAACCCATGCAAAGCTGCCTAATTATTTTCCCATCCACCTTGTTCTTCCATTCCCCTCCCCCTTCTTGTGTATTTTTTTCCCTCCCTAGGAACTAAACTATCCTGTGACTATTCCCTACCCTGTGCCCCACATCCCGGTAACCAACAAAGAATCCACCCACCCCCTTTAGTATGGGTTCTTTTTCTTATTCTTTTATAGTAGTGGTCCTGTGTAGTATTTTTCCTTTTGTAAATGACTAATTTCACTCAACATAATGTCCTCAAGTTTCATCCATGTTATGTGGTGGCTTGCAGCTTCCTTGTTATTTTTCAAGGTAACATAATATTATATTGTGTGTATGTATCACAGTTTGTTTATCCATTCTTCAGTTGATGAGCACTTAGGCTGTCTCCATTCTTTTTGCTATTTTAAAATGTGCTATTATGAACATTGGTGTGCATATATCTACTCTTGTTATGGCTCGTATTTCTTGTGAGTGAATACCAAGTAGACAAATTGCTGAATCATAAGGTGTTTCTATTTCCAACCTTCTGATGAAGTGCCATATTGCTTTCCAGAGTGGTTG
>NW_006408544.1:22108508-22112310 GCF_000296735.1 Chrysochloris asiatica
TTGTCCTGTTGATTCGTTCTGTAGTTTTTCTGTTTTCTATCTCATTTATTTCTGCTCTAATCTTTATTATTTCTTTTCTTTTGGTGGCTGTAGGTTTCCTCTGTTGGTCTGTTCCTAATTGTTGTATATACTGTGTTAGTGTGTTAAATTTGACTCTTTCTTCTTTTTGGATGTGTGCATTTATTACAATAAATTGTCCTCTCAGCACCGCTTTGGCCATGTTCCAACTATCTTGGCATGTTGTGTTTTCATTCTCGTATGTTTCCAGGAACTTTGTTAGTTCACGTTTTATTTCTTCTATTACCCAGTTGCCTTTCAGCATGGTGTTATTCAGTTTCCAAGTATTCGACTTTATTTCCTTGTTCTTCCTATTGTTAATTTCTAATTTGATAGCATTGTGGTCTATGAAGATGCTTTGTAGTATGTTGATGTTTGTAAATTTTTGGGGATTTGTTTTGTGGCCTAACACATGATCTATTTTAGAGAAGGTTCTGTGTGCACTGGAAAAGAATGTTTATTTTTCTATTGTTGGTTTGAATGCTCTGTACACATCTATGAGGTCCAGTTGGCTGATTGTGTTGTTTATTTCTTCTGTGTCTTTGTCAAGTTTCTTTCTGGTTGTTCTTTTCATTTTTTAAAGCGGTGTATTAAAATCAAACTCAATTATTGTAGATTCATCTATTTCTTTAAATATATTAGAGCTTGCTTTATATATATTTGGAGCTCTTTCATTGGGAGCATAGATATTTATTATGGTTATGTCATCTTGTTCAATTGTCCCTTTAATCATGAGATAATGTCCATCTTTACCTATTCTGCTGGTTTTTGCCTTAACTTAATTTTGTCAGAGATTAGTAATGCCACTCCTGTTAGTTTTTTACTGCAATTAGCTTGGTGTATTTTTTTCCATCCTTTGACTTTTAAACTGTTTTTATCTCTGTAGTAAAACGTGTTTCTTGCAGACAGCATATCGAAGGATCTTGTGTTCTTATCCATTCTGTCACCCACCATCTCTTAACAGGTGCATTTTATCCGTGTGTAATAATCAATAGGTGTGGATTAATTGCTGCCATTATGGGGGTTTTTTTGGTGGTGTTTTATATATGTCTCCCATTGTCTTCTTTCTTGCATGGTTTCTGCTGAGAGATCCGAGCTTAATCTAACTTGCTTGCCTTTGTATGTAGCACTTCCCTTTTCCATAGCTGCTTTCAGGATTCTCTCCTTATCTTTGATTTTGGAGAGCTTGATTATGATATGTCTTGGTGATTTTCTTTTGGGGTCTATCCTTCCTGAGGTTCATTGAACTTCTTGAATGTTTATCTTTTCACTTTTTAGGATGTTGGAGAAATTTTCTTCCAGCAGTTTTTCAACTATTCCCTCTGTGGACTTGTGTGATTCTTGCTGTTCTGTAATGCTGATACTTCTCAAATTATTCCTTTTCATGTTGTCCAACATGAATCTTAGACTTTCTTCAGATTTTTTTAATCCTTTTTTTCTGTTTGCTCTTCTATCTTAGTGCTATTGAGAAGTTTTTCTTCCAGCACAATGGTTCTGCTTTCTATCTCCTCTATTCTACTCCTTTGTCCTTTCATGTATTGTTTATTTCTGAGGTTCTATTATTGATCATTTGGACCTCTTTCTGTGGTTTTGAATTGTTTTCAATGCTGTATCTATCTTATTTGATTGTTCCTCTAGCAAAACAGAAACTAAATAAAAAGGGCAATTTAGCTTTGAAAAAGTACTAATCTTTTAGCTTTGGGAAATTGTTAGAATCTGATTAAATCAGTTGTTCTGAGGCCTCAAGGTCTTTCATTCATTCTTCTCTCTTTCTCCAGCCAAAGCTTCTAATATCTGGCCTTTTTCAACGGGATCCAGTGAAAAGGTTTCAGTGGAGCCTTCATACTAAGACAGACTAGGAGGAAAAAGGCATGAGAATCTACTTCTGAAAATTAGCCAATGAAAACCCTATGTATCACAACATTTTCTGACATTGTGTTATAAGATGAGGACTCTAGGTTGGAAGACACTCAAAATACACAGTGGCCACAATAGACTTGGAGTCCTAGTGTAGTACTGTGGGTTAATGCGCCAGACTGCAAAGCCATTTGCACTGCATGGTCGGCGGTTCAAGCTCACTAACTGCTTCTCAGAAACCCTATACAGGGTCACTATGGGTTGGAATCGACTCAATGGCACTTAACAACAACAACAATGGACTTGAACTTATCAGTGATTATGAATATGGTTCAGGCATGGACAACATTTTGTTATGTTGTACATGGGGCAGCTGTGAGTGAGCACTGATTTAATGATGACTAGCAACAGTAAGGAGCTCTGGTAGCATAGTGGTTATGAATCAGGCTGCGAACCTTAAGGTCAGTGGTTCGAAACTACCAGCCACTCTGTGGGAGAAAGATGAGTTTTCTACTCCCGTAAAGATTTACACTCTTGGAAACCCTGTACAGGGGCGCTATGGGTTGGAACCTACTCGATGGCAGTTAACAACAACAAGCAACAGTAAGTAGCTATGTATACATTACAGCATTTATGCAAGCAGAGTTTTGAAAAATGGGCTATACAATGTTGCCTATCTCATGGGTATTACTGGGAGGTTAAATGAGTTATTACATGTAAATTGCTTAGAACAGCAGATAGTAAATATTCAGTGCAATCTCACCGGTGACTTTTACTTTAATGCCTGTCAATATCCCACCAAATATGATAGCTATACAGTATTTAACTACTGTTTTTGCATGATTATTGGATGCTAATATTTTCTTCTGTGATGGCTTTGTGGGATAAACACTGAACTCTGAACTGCAAGGTCATGGTTCAAGTCCACCAGTCGCTCTGCAGGAGAAAGATGAGATTGTCTACTGTCACAAAGATTTGTAATCTCAGAAACTGTATACAGGGTCGCTGTGAATTGGAACTGACTGGATATCATTTAACAACAACAATTATTTTCCTTGTATTGGTGTCTATGTTTCATCTTTTAGATGATGTTATGATGATCAACTGTAGCTTAAAAAAGGGTTCAGCACACTAAAGGCTATAGGCCATATCTAATACATCACCTCTTCTTGTAAATGAAATTTTATTACAATACAGTCACCCTATTTTATAAAGTATAACCTATGCTGTTTTTGGGGTCCTGGTATGGTTCAATAGGATAAGCACCAGACTTTTAGTTAGGTTGGCAGTTTAAACCCACCAGCCGCACTTCTTAAAAACCCTATACATGGTCTCTATGAGTTAGAACAGGCTGGATGGCACTTAACAACTTAACAGTAGCAACAAGATGGATATTTTTTCATCTATAATGGCAGAGTTGAATAGTAGCAATATTTTATATTTGGTCTTTTTTTGGGAAAAATCTTGCTGAGTTTATCCTAAATAATGTTGAATGTGTAAATGTTTTTTTGGTTTGTTTGTTGTGTTTTGAAAAGATTGTGTGTGTGTGTGTGTATATATTTGTTTGGAGTCTTGTACAAGGTCAGCAGTTCAAACCCACCATTTGCTCCTTGGAAACTCTACACAAGGTCCCCATGATTTGGAACCAACTCAATGGCACTAAACAACATGTATGTTTAGAGAGAGAGAAAGCTAATGTGTGCATGAGTCCTGATGGCATAGCCTGGTGATTTGCTTGCGTAAAGATTGTTGTTGTTGTGTGCCATGAAGTTGATTCTGACTCTTGGAAACCTTATAGGGCAGAGAAGAACTGCCCTAAGTGATGTTCTAGACTGAAATCCTTAAAAGAGCAGAACATCAGGTCTTTTCTCTCCTGAAGCTGCTGGTG
>NW_006408544.1:22113175-22114211 GCF_000296735.1 Chrysochloris asiatica
TATCAGAGAAACATGGATTTTGCTAAAATTGAAGCAAGATCAAATATCAATTTTGTAGTGAAGTTTGGATGGAAGAACAGTGAAATCATTGATGTTTTACAAAAAGTTTATTGGGATAATGCGACCAAAGAAATCGGCAGCTTACAAGTGGATAATTAATTTTAAGAAATGAAAATTAATTAATTTTAAGAAACAATGTTGAAGGTGAAACTTGCAGTGACAGATCATCCACATCAGTTTTCAAGCAACTAATTAATCTTATTTGTGTCCTAATTGGAGAGGACTGAAAATTAACAGCAGAAACAATAGCCAACACCACAGACATCATTTTTTTTTTTTTTATTGTGAATTGAGTGAAGACAAGATCATCAGTTTTACATTCAAGAAATCATACACTTTGTTTCATCTCAATGATTGCTATCCCTTCCATGCAATAACCATTATCCCTCTTCCTCCTTATGGTTCCTATTTCCATTCCAACCACCTCCCATCCCTTCTCAGATCTGTCTGTAGGTAAATGCCCTTTGATTTTGAATGATTGATCATTCTATGGTGAGCATACCTTACTAGTATTGGTATACCCCCCTATCTACTGCTTGGCTAAATATTGGGTCACAAATGTGTGTTCCTTTCTAGACCTGAAGGATAGTCAAGGGCCATAGTTTCTGATTTCCTCCAGTCTCTTCCTAACTAGTAATCCCTGTCTTTTTAAAAAATATTTTGAGTTTTGTTCCACATTTTATCCAACTCCATCTGAGACCTCCTAATGTGATCCCTTTCAGAGCAGTTGGTAGAGGTAGCTGGGCACCATCTAATTCTTCAGGTCTCAGAATCATGGAGACTGATGTTCACATGTTCCATTAGTACATTGGAGTAATTGATTACAAGCATGTTCAGTTCTCAGCACACTATCTGGTCTTGCAGCATCCTCATAATTGTTGCCCAAAGAGTCCTTCAACATTGGGTCCCAAGCTTCAAATTTTTCTTCATTTCTTTCATGTTGAGAA
Source organism: Chrysochloris asiatica (assembly GCF_000296735.1). NCBI lineage: Eukaryota > Metazoa > Chordata > Mammalia > Afrosoricida > Chrysochloridae > Chrysochloris > Chrysochloris asiatica. Next base: position 22,114,183 of record NW_006408544.1, read on the forward strand.
CTACGGAGCATGTTCTTTCTTTCTTTCTT
>NW_006408544.1:22126799-22134571 GCF_000296735.1 Chrysochloris asiatica
AAAATAATATTTCACTTATAAAACAGAAAAAACGGGAATTGTATTAGGTTACCAAGGCAGTTAACTCTGACATGTTAATTTCAAGGAACTCAAAGACTATATTGATAGGAGAACTGCTTACTGTATGTATATGAGAAAAAATACACTGTTAATAATATTATTAAAATTTGAGATCATTTTATTTACTCGACTGGATCTCAGTTTTTCCTTTTTAGTTTAGGGAAAATGTGGCTGCAGTAACACATTCACCTTCAGATTTTAATGACTTGTAACAACAAAGATTCATTTCTTGTTCTCTTGGATTGGCTGTGATTCTATTCCACTTTTTCTTTTTTTCCAGAGCCAAAGCAGAAGGAATAGTCCCTGCCTGGGATAGGCCTGTATCATGGCAGAGGGCAAAGAATCATAGCAGAACCATCATTCAGCTATTAAAGGTTTTTGTTGGCCATAGTAAACTATGTGTTCAATATCAGTAGGTTCCAATATCAGCATGATTGTTCTCAGTGACAAGCTCAATAGGTATCCAGGGTGGGGTTTGTATGAGAGCTGCAGAAACATTTTTGTGAAAACCAGATGTGATCACAAGACCAATACATTATTTCTAAATGATTTATCATTACATTTTCATTCAGTGTATTTCTCTCTCTCTCTCACTTTTTTTAAAGAGAAAATTTATAAAAATAGATTTTTTTAAGGAGGAAGTTTGTTGTTGTTGTTGTGGTTATATGCCATTGAGTCGGTTCTGATCCACCCATTTAGGGTTTCCAAGGAGCAGTTGGTGAGCTTGAACCATTGATCTTGGGGTTCAAACCGACTTTGCAATGCAGTGCATTTACCCACAGCACCACGCCACTACTATGTTGTTGTTGCTGCTGTTAACTGTCGTCAAGTCAGTTCCGACTCATAGCGACTCTGTATAGGGTTTCCATGGAACAGCTGGTAGTTTTGTACTGCCCACCTTCTAGTTCACGGTCCAGTGCTGATCCTACAGCACCACACCAGGAATCCACTATATTAGTATGTCAAGTGCCATCGAGTCAATTCCGACCCAAAGAGACCCTGTGTAGGTTTTCCAAGGAGCGACTGGTGAGCTTTAACCACCAACCTTACAGTTTAAATGACTTTGCAGTCTGACACATTAGCCCACAGCGCCTATAGGAGGCAATTATTTTAAGTAGAGTTGAGATCTTCCCTCCATTAAATTCTTCAGTCTTGTATTTTAAAAATACAAACAAAGATTATTAGAAATACAAGTCCTTCCAAAAAGTAGAAACTCCAGTTGTGTGATGCAACACCTTCCCATCATTTGTTCACCCCAGAAATCTGCTAACTTGATGTGAGGAATTTTGGGTCATTCTTGCTCACTGAGGAGTCCTGGTGTGGCACTGTGGGTTAATGTGCCAGACTGCAAAGCTGTTTGAATTGCAAGGTTGGTGGTTCAAGCTCACCAGCAGCTTCTCAGAAACCCTATACAAGGTCGCTATAGGTCTGAACTGACTCGCTAGCACTTAACAACAACAACTTGCTCACTGATGTTTCTCACCATATCTGCTCACTGGCATCCCAGGTAGTTGAATCTCCAACATCAAAGGTACAGCAAGTAGCCTAGGTGGTTGTTGGGAACTCCATATGAAATGGTGAACTTAGGAGCAAGTTCACTCAAGTTTCTTCTCTAAATGTTGGTAACATGGAATTAGAGAGACACATAGCAGAAGAGACTTTAATTACTTCACATTTCAAAGTGAAGAATTGGAGGTTCAAAGTGGGGAAGTGACTTTGCCCAATGTTAGCTAATACGTTATAAGTAGAACTGAGGCCAGAACCCAAGGTACCTGCATAAGATTAATACAGTGCTCCTGCAGGGGCTGGGAAGCTTTTTTCTGCCAAAATTTATAACACCTTTCCTGGGCCCTACAAAATTTTCAACTTAAAAATGAGCCTGCTATATTGGTCAAACATTTAATTGTTGTTGTTAGGTGCAACCAAGTTGGTACTGACTCACAGAGACCCTATGCACAACATAACAAAACACTGCCCAGTCCTGAACCAAACTCACAATCGTTGCTATGCCTGAGCCTATCACTGCCACCACTGTGCCAGTCTGTCTCATTGAGGGGTCTTCCTTTTTTCCTCCAACCCTCCACTTTACCAAACATGATATCCTTCTCCGGTGATTGGTCCCTCCTGATAACATTTATCTAACTCACCCCTAATGTTATGGCTGTTGTGGCATTGTGGGTTAATGCGCTGCAGTGCAAAGTCATTTTGAATGAGTCGCTCCTCAAAAACCCTATTCAGGGTCACTATGAGTTGGAACCAACTCGATGACACTTCACAGCAACAACAATGTGATGTCTGGAACTGCAGTTACCTTGGCAGGGCCAGACCAAATGATTTTAATTAACTTCTATGGCCCAAGGGCCAGATGTTCCCCACTCCTGTATACAGTAACAGTTTGTAAAATGGTATTAGAGCATGCCTGGGAAGCCATTACTGTGGTTGTTTAGTGCCATCGAGTTGGTTCTAACTCATAGTGACCTGATATAGGGTTTCTGAAACTTTACATCCTCATGGGAGAATGCCTCCTCTTTCTCCTGAGGATATGCTGGCAAGCTCGAACAGCAGACCTTATGGTTTGAAGTCCAGTGTTTATCATATGGAGCCATTGTACTCCAAGGAGAGACTATAGTCTTGTGTATTAGACTCCTTTTGTGCATCTTCACCTACCATCATTGACCTTAGTACCTTTTGATCTTTTTTCAAGAAACACAGCTACATCTAGAACTCTTCACTGGTAACTATGAACCTGCCTTGAGAGCCAGGTAGTTCATAGTATTGGAAGTGACTGTGTGACTTTAACCTACTGTTAATGTTTGTCAGGACCTTGGTGTTCGCACTAAGAAAATGAGTGTGATGATAATATATACAGCTCAGGCTGTTCTTGTAAACATGAAATAAGAAGTGTATGAAACTGCCCAACACTGAATATGATAATGCAGTGTGTCACACTTTTACCGAAGTGTCTACTCAGTATAAGGCACCAGGGCAACACCGTTTGCTCAGTACACCCAACAAGCAGAGAATGCACCGTTTACATGCTGGTCTTCTCCATTAACCAATAAGTGAAGAACCCTGAAAAATAAAAAAAAATGGAGAGAGTGTTAGGTAAAGGGAGTATAAATTCTCTCTAAGAAGCTGTGGAGACCCAGCCCATAAACTGATACAGGCATTCTATGACCTGATCCCAGTGGTAGTTGGAATAATTGGGATTCCATCTGCCAGGCCTTGAGTGGCACCTCTGACTCATTGCCCCTGACAACCCAAGAAAATCTCCCCTAGACAAAGAGTGAAGGGAGCAAATTTGGAATTTTCAATATCCCCATCCAGGGTGGTGTCTATATTTAAATCCAGTAATCTGCCCATCTCTGGCCATCTGAGAACTTGGCTTCCTTTGACTCACAAAGTACCCTTTATGCCTCAAAGATGGCATAAAATATCATTCCATCTTTGTTCTGAAATGCTCCTAACTGATGCATGAAATGGACCATTATGATACATCAAAGGCCCATAATAGTATCCTTTTCTAGACCTTTGATATTTTAATATGTGGCCAGTGAAATTATTATCTCCTCAATCCATAGCACACTTACTTATTTTGATGGTTATGCCTTTGTTGTTTCTTCAGTGGTGAGAGGGCAAATTAAGAAGAAGGCACTCAGCCTCCTGGCAGCCCCAGATTTGAACATCCTCTAACTTTATCTCCAAAGGCTCAGGAACTCACTGCTTGAACTCCTTTGGCCCAGGTCTTTTAAGAGAAATGCCAGATAATATCCCCCTTAAAAAGTGCCTCTAATTTATGCTTCTCAGAAGCCAGCCAAGTTCTTTCAGTGGGCTTTCTCAAGCTGTCTGGATTGTAAGGAATTGATATTCAATTTATAATAGGATTCCAAACTTCGTTATTATTTGACACATACAGCTCATACTCAACTAAGACATAGTGAATACCTATTATGTGTATCCTTTTAGAAGTTAGAAACTTAAGAACCATCTGAAATTCCTTATCAGTTGATTTATTTACTCAAGAATTATTTATGGATGTCCTATGCTTCATTAGATTCTGAGCTGGACACTAGGGAGACCACAGTCCTACAAATGTCTGCCTTCATAAACCCTTCAATCTGATTCCCCTCTCTCTTATCCTCCTTCTCTTAATTTATTACCAAGTCCTGTAGATTCTGTCTCCCAAATAATTCTCAAATTTATCACCTTCTTTATATATATATATATATATATATCTGCCACTGCCTTAGGTCAGGATCTTGTCATCTCCCAACTGAATTACTGCAACTGTCTCCTATCAGGACCCTTGGCTGACAGTGCTCTCAGCTATAATCCATGCTTGGTGCAGTCATAGTATCAATCTAAAATTTTCATCAGACTTCCTCAGTGTTCTGCTGCAAATCTCTCAAACTCAAATGTCTTAAAGGCCCAGGTAAGGAACAAAAAAAGTGAAGCAGAAGAGTTAGGGTGAACTAGAAAGTGCACATCCAACTTAAATTATGATTCCATCTCAAATAATCAAAACACACCTTTTGACTGAGTCCCAAGGATCACCAGCCTGTGAGATGAGGCTCAGGATGAATTTGAACTATTTAGTCCTGGCGTGACACTGTATGATAACCACTGGACTGCTAACTGCAAGTTGGGCAGTTCAAACCCACCAGCTGCTTCTTGAAAACCCTATACAGGGTAACTATGAGAGGAAACACACATGACAGCACTTAACAACCACAAGTCTCTCCCAACAGCTACCTCTTTACTCTCATTTCTCATCCCTGACTATCCCCCTTGTTGCTTGTAGTCAGTACATGTTTTTGACTGGTTTCTCTAGAGAACAAAACCAGTGAAAGTTATATATGTTTATATATAAAGTTGATATCAAGGAAATGGTTCACAAGTAGAGAGATCGGAGAGTCCCAAGTCTGGGTCAGGTGAACCTAGATCGGCAGGCAGGCAAGCAGGCATGTGTCTAGCAGGCAGACAGGCAGATGCGGAAGGCAGACAGGCAAGAAGGCAGGATCAGAAGATAATAGAACAGGCCACTGACTCAAATCCAAAGAATCAGTACTTGGAAGACAAAACAAATGCAAGATCCAGATCCAGCAAAAAACAAACAAGCTTTGATGGTAAGTCTAATAAAATGTACGCAGGCTGCACCCCTGAGGAAGTATCCTTGAAACTGATTGGTTTCTCACAGCACAACCCAGCATAGAGTTATATTGTATGAGATCTCATTATGGAGATAATTACTTTTCAACTGCAAAACTACTAAGAATCCTGGTACAGTTAAATTGACATAAGCCTTAACTATCACAATTGTTGTCATGGGCCTTCATTGGTTCGAACCCACAGCGACCCTATATAGAGTTTCTGAGAAGTGGCTGGTAGATTTGAACTGCCGACCTTGTGGTTAACAGTTCAATATGTATCCTTTATTTACTACGCAAAGGTTTTCGATTGTGTAGATCATGACAAGCTATGGACAATATTGCGAAGTATGAGTATTCCAGAACACATAATTGGATTCTTGAGGAATTTGTACATGGACCAAGAGGCAGTTGTTTGAACAGAACATGAGAACACTGAATGGTTTAAAATTAAGAAAGGTTAGAGACAGGGTTGTATTCTTTCACCATACTTATTCAACCTGTAGGCTGAGCAAATAATCTGGGAAACTGGGTTATATGAAGAAAAACGTGGCATCAGGATTGGAGGAAGACTCATTAACAACCTGCGATATGCAGATAATACAACCTTGCTTGCTGAAAGTGAAAAGGATTTAGAATATTTACTGATGAAGATCGAAGAGCACAGCCTTCAGTATGGATTGCATCTTAATGTAAAGAAGCCAAAAATCCTCACCACTGGACCAGTAAACAACATTCTTATCAACGGAGAAAAGATTGAAGTTGTCAAGGACTTCATTCTTCTTGGACAAACCATCAACATTCATGGAAACAGCAGTCAATAAGCCAAACGAAGTACTGCATTAGGCAAACTGCTGCACAAGACCTTTTTAAAGTGCTGAAGAGCAAAGATGTCAGCTTGAGGACTGGTGTGCCTGACCCAAGCCATGGTATTTTCAGTAACCTGATATGCATGTGAAAGCTGTACAGTGAATAAGGAAGACTGTAGAAGAATTGATGCATTTGATTTATGGGCACTTGAGTTATGGTGTTGGAGGAGAATATTGAAAGTGCCATGGGCTGTCAAAAGGACCAACAGATCTGTGTTGGAAGAAGTGCAGCCAGAGTGCTCCTTGGAGACCAGGATGGTCAAACTTCATCTCTCATCCTTTGGACATATTATCAGGAGGGACCAGTCACTGGAGAAAGATATCATGTTTGGTAAAGTGGAGGGTCAGAGAAAAAGAGGAAGACCCCCTATGAGATGGATTTGCCAAATGGCAGCATCAACAGACTCAAGCATGGCAACAATAGTGAGGTTGGCCCAGGATTGGGTAGTGTTTCATTCTGCTGTGCAGAAGGCGGCTATGAGTTGGTACCAACTTGATGGCACCTCACAACAATAACATTTATCCTACCACACCACACAAGACACAACTCTAGCCATAATAATGATTTATATTAGTTTTCCAAAAATCATACATGTTCATGTCTTCAAGCATTTCATTATATTTTCCTAAAAGTATATCAATTCCTAATCTAGAGAATTCTACTTCACCTTTTAAAACTTATTCTAATGCAGTTCGAATCCACCACAGGAGAAAGATGAGTCTCTCTGTTCCCATTCAGACATATAGCCTTGGAAATCCTATACAGGGTTACTAGGAGTTGGAGCAGACTCAATGGCATGCAGCAGCAGCAACAACGCAGGGTTTCTGAGGCTATAATTCTTACAGGAACAGAAAATCTCATCTTTCTTCGGATGAAACTACAGTGTGTTGGAACTACAGACCTAGCAGTTAGTAGTAATTCATTCCACCAGGACTTTTTTTTTTTTTAAGTTTTTATTGTGAATTATGTGGGGTTACATGGGAGAACATCAGTTTAATATTCATCCTATCATATTTTGTTTTATTGCAATTATTATAATATCTTCAATGCATCATCAAACAACCAAAGGGTACACCCCACAGGCCCGCCCCCCTGGCTATCAACACAAGACCCCTCTCCTTCCCTGAATCTCCAGCCACTCCATCTGTCCATGTCGTTGTCTCCATCCCTGGTATCACTGCCTCTCTGGGTAGGATCACAATCTCAGCTCTTCTCACTTGATGGTCCCAGGGACCTCTGCTCCTGGGCTGCAAAATCAATCATTCCCCTCCTTTTGTCAAAAAACATTTGCCTCATAAAGACAGGATCTTGAAAGCAGCTAGGGAAAAGAGAAATATAACATACAAAGGCAAGACAATCAGATTAAGCTCGAATTTCTCAACAGAAACCATGCAGACAAGAAGGCAATGGGGAAACATATATAAAACCCTGAAAGAAAAAAACTGCCACCCAAGAATCCTCTACCCAGCAAAGCTGTCAATCAAATATGATGGTGCCATCAAAACATTCCAGGAGAAACAAAAGCTAAGGGATTTTGCCAAAGCCAACCCTGCTATGAACAACATCCTAAAGGAAGTTCTGTGGACTGAGAACCAACAAGAATACATAACAACTACAAAATGACATACATGGCAGCATCAACCTGAACTCAGTCAACGAATGGAAGAGTCAAGAACAGAATAAAATTATAAGAAC
>NW_006408544.1:22138085-22139178 GCF_000296735.1 Chrysochloris asiatica
TCGGAGAGTCAAGAAATCCATTGCTTTCTAATTCAAGACACTCAGCTATTCCTGGAGCCACCATGTTGGGAGAGAACAAGTGGTGGAAGGATCAGAACAGCCATGAACGCCTGACAGAACCGAGGAGATACAGGTGTGGACATTCATTTTTTTTTTTTGGTGTCTGTCCATTGTTCATTGGTCTCTCCCTGACTGCGTACTTTCATTCTGGTAACTAGAGGGGATACCTGAGCTAATGGATATCCCACCCCACCCCTAGAGGGTTTTACTATGCATGCACACAGACCTCCTCAAAATTTAAAGTGACAGTTTTGACATAAAACCAAATGTCCACCACTTGTCTGTCTGTCGTACTGTGGTGGCTTGAGTTGCTGTGATTCTGAGGGCTATGCCACTGGTATTTTAAATAACCAGCAGGGTCACCCATGGTGGACAGGTTTCAGATGAGCTTCCAGACAACGACAGACTAGGAAGAAAGAGTGACAAACTGCTTCCTAATATTTAGTCACTGAAAACCTTATGAATAACAGAGAAGCACTGTCAGATACAGGGCCAGAAAATGAGCCCATCAGGTTGGAAGGCACTCAAAATGCAACTTGGGAAGAGATGCATCCTCAAAGTAGAGTTGACCATGATGACGAGAATGGAGTTAAGCTCGTGGGATAAAAGCCCACAGAACCTTCATTTGCTGATGGGGCACAACTCAAAATGAAGCAAAATCGGAACATGGAATGTACGAAGTATGAATCTGGAAAATTGGAAGTTGTCAAAAATGAAATGGAACACATAAACATCAATATCTTAGGCATTAGTGAGCGGAAATGAACTGTTGACCATTTTGGATCTGACAACCACATGGGAATGACAGATTGAAAAGAAATGGTGTTGCTTCATGGTCAAAAAGAACATATCCAGATCAGTCATGAGGTACAATGCTCTCTGTGAAAGGATAATACCTATGAGCCTACAGGGAAGCACAGTTAATACCACTATTATTCAAATTTATGTACCAAACACTAAAGCTAGTGAGAATGAAATAGAAGAATTCTGTCAACTTCTTCAATCTGAAATTGATCAAACATGCAATCAAGAT
>NW_006408544.1:22140312-22157096 GCF_000296735.1 Chrysochloris asiatica
AGGTTCAAGCTGCATTCAGGAGAGGCCGTGGAACAAGAGATATTATTGCTGATGTCTGATGGATCTTGGATGAAAGCAGAGAACATCAGAAAGATGTTTACCTGTGCTTTATTGACTATGCAAAAGCTTTCGATTGTGTGGATCATGACAGGTTGTGGACAACATTGCGAAGTATGAGTATTCTGGAACCCTTAATTGTGCTCATGAGGAATCTGTACCTGGACCAAAAACAGAAACAATATAAAAGCAGAGACAAAAAACACCAATCAAAACAAAAAATAAAATTGTAGTCAACTGTCCAGTAGTCTTTGCTGTGAAGCAGAGATAAAGGGTCCCACCCAGCTCAACTTTAGAGCTGGGTCCCAGAGTCAGATGTCATAAAAAGCAGCCTGCGGGACCAATGGGGCTCTTAGGAACCTCCTTTTTGTGCTGTGGGAAAACTATGGGCACTATGCTGGACCCTTTTGGGGGTGTGCTACCACCAGCTTGAAGTTGTCCAGGCCGGGCAGTGAGGGTGTGACTGGGGTGATTAGAAAATATAAGTGAAAAATGAAAAATTGGTCACACTTCTCCCTCCAGACACAGCTCTGTGGCTTCTAGCACTGTGGCACTGCCCTCACTTGGCTGTGGCCTTGTCCTCCAATCTCAGTCTGGGCTGTCTGGATTGATTCAGACATCACCGTAGTTTGCTTCCACAGTCAGATTTCTCCACAGGTGGGCATGAGAAACAAGATCCAAAACTTTGGTTCTGCTTCACAAAAGTTTCTTCTCTGTTTTTTTTTTTCCCTCGCATCTCCTCAGAGGAGCTTTTCCTACCTGTCTCTGCTTCACCTGTACCACCCCCCCACACACACCCAAACCACTTTTATTAATTGTTGTTTGACACTATGAGTTTTATACATTCCTATAACAATTTTTTCAGGTGGAATCTATTTGTTTATTTGTCCAAAAGTAAAGAAAGTAGTGAAGAGACAGGTTTATGAGATTAAGGACCTGCCCAAGGTCACACAATTCATACATTGTGGTTGGAATTTCTCCACCAGCTTAGCATTCCTCCTACATGACAAGAATTTCCCTCCATTGCTAGAAGTTAGAGGCAGTGGTTCATTTGAAATGAATCAATATTTCTGCCCTCATGGCTTTGCTACATTATGTAGAAAAACTTTCCATGCTTGCACAGACTGTACTGTATATATATTAATAACAGTTTCTCAATTGCTTCAATTTTCACATCATTAAAAACTAAAGCTTGACTCACTGTCATTTTCTTTTCTCTACTGGAATGGGTTTATTTGCTAAGGTTGGGACTGAGAAATGAAAAGAAGGATTTAGGTCTGGTACCCACTGTGCCTGCTGGGCAATTCCATGCTCCCAGACCTCCTTCCTGTTGGCATTTTTAAAAGAAGCAATTCTCCACCTGTTCTGGGTAGGGAATCAGTTTGTGAGACTAGGAGGCCCATTCTGCTTCCAGAGTCCTAGGAACCCCACATGTCTGGTTTTACCGCTAAAAGGTGTTCAAGATGGTTTTTAGTTCAAGGCTTTGTGTCAGGAAGAGAAAACTGATGGGTCACATTCAGATTTTATGAGCGACTTGTCTAAAATAGGGAACTTTATCCCAGGAGACAAATATTCATAGACAAATAGTGAAAGGTGAAGGAAGCAAAGTAGAAAAGGATGAAGGTAAGAAAATGCAAGAAATAGAAAGACAAGTAAACAAAAAGAGAAATGAAGAAAAGGGGGAAAAAACAACAACAAACAAACTAGAGAGCAGCAGGAGAAAAAACTAGGGAGTGAAAGAAAGAAAAAAGACGAGAAAAACATGAGAAGGGGTGAAATGCCAAAGATTTGGAAACTAGGTCGTTTATTTTTCTTCCCTAGTGTTTGTTACAGATTATCCTAGACCAACTGAAAGGGAACAGAGTAATTGGCCCAAGTTAATTAGATGTTCATTTGATTCTGTGTTTGTTTGTTTGACTACTTAGTTTATAATCTGATGGGGAGCTTTATCATATATGCACAGCTAGCTGGTTTATCTAAACTGAGATTGAGCATGAACAAAATTGACACTGAATTTGCAGTTCCAGACCACACAAAGATGAGAGAAAGCTCATTCCCATAAACACTGATGCCAAAGTGAAATACAGACCTAACAGGGAGAACTCATCAACTCATAACAGGGGCAGTATGGTTGATAGTCACCCAGTAGAGTAAGTGAACATGAAGTAATCCCCAAGGAGCAGCCAGGCACACTCCTAAGAACTTGAAATTTACTGTCAGACAAATCTAAATTTTTATCTTGCTACCTGCTACTTTTCATCTTCTCTGAGCCTCAGCATTTCCACTTTTTAAATGGGATAATAATGCTTGCCTTACAGGAATCCAACAAAATAGCAAAGAAGATGTTTAACAATGAGCTTTGTTCTTAAGAATGCCTATGAAAAGATTAACTTGGAAAATCAGGCAGAATACATTGATGTTTCTGAGAAAGTACAGACACCAAGGTTGTAGACATGGCCAGCCATTTCCTTCATTTGAGTCCCAACCAGAATGAAGCTCTGTGACTTGGGGAAGTTCTCTTTCCTCCATGGATTTTTCTCTATAAATAACGTTTGTACACTCTATTCCAGGACAATGGTTTATAATGTTTAGCATTTGTAGCTCCATACCATGCACTTTGTCATCCTTGGATTCCCCACTAGGGTGTCCTTGCTGTTCTTACCTGTGACCTAACATGGGCCTCTAGCTCCAGCTCAAGTATCCTCTTCTCTGGATCTCTTCTCCTCCAGAAGTTGGACTTTGTTCCTGTCCTTGTCTACCCTTATGAAGTTCTACTATTACACCTGGAGACTGTGTGATGCTGCTCTATATACTGGTTTAGTTGCCTGTTGGAATATAAACTACCAAAGGCTGATAACTTCACTTCCATCTCTCTATTTCCAGATGCTAACACAATACCTAGTTCAGAAGGTACTCAGTCTCTGTTATTATTGCTAAACGCTACTGAGTCAGTACCAACTCACAGTGACCCTGACTAGGGTTTGGGTTTGAAATGCTACTGTTTCAGTTAATATTCCAGTGCGAGAGTTTTTTGTTTGAAATGCTAATGTTCTGGTTAATAGTCCAGTGCTTTTCCTACAATGCCACACCAGGACTCCCTTTGGTTATTGTTAAGTGCTGTGGAATCTGTTCCAACCCATAGCCAACCTGTATAGGATTTCCAAGGAGCAACTAGTGAGTTTGAACCACCGTCTTGCTGTTCAAACTGGCTTTGCAGTCTAGCTCATTAACCCACATTGCCATACCAGGACTTGAGGACTCTGTCTAGTGGTTGTGTGCCCCTCAAAGAGACCCTATGTAGGGTTTCTGAGGCTATAAATCTTTATGAGAGCAGAAAGCTTCATCTTTCTCCTGCAGAACACCTGGTAGTTTCAAATTGCTGACTTTGAGGTTAGTAGCCTGAATTGTAACCACTACACTACCAGAGCTCCCTCTAGTTGCCTCAGTTTTCCTCATCTTTAAAAATCCACCAGCAGCTCCATGGGAGAACAATGACGCTTTCTGCTCTCATAAAGATGACAGTCTCAGAAACTCTATACGGGATTGCTATGAGTCAGAACCAACTAGAGAGACCGCAGCAGCAATATGAAGCTAAGAACAGGATCTAAAGGCTAATTTACTTTATATATGAACTGCTTTTAGTACTTCTCTCAGCATAGAGTTAGTGCTCAATATATATATATATATAAGCTCAACAGATAGATAAATGGTATTCAATAAATATTATTTGAGTGATTTAATAAAAAATAAGACACGTTCCCTGCTATTAAGTATTTTGGTCTAGTAGGGGAAACACGTACAAACATCTCACAATAAAATCTCACAAACACGTACAATAAAATATTATATTAAAACAAACATCTCACAAACACGTACAATAAAATATTATATTAAAGTATGGTGGTGGTAGTGTTGACCGTGGAGTCAATTCTGACTCATAGAGACCCTTTATAGGGTTTCCGAGGGTGTAAATCTTCATGGGAGCAGAATGCCTTATTGTTCTCCTGCGGGTTGGTTGGTAATTTCGAACTGCTGACCTTGAGATTAGCAGCCCATCGTGTAATCTCTATGCTGTAAGCATAGAGGAGAAAGATTCATTTGAAATTAAACCATTCAACAAAGAAGAGTTAAGAAGCACTAAATTGGGTGGGGTAAGGTGCCAAAGGAGTCCTGGTATGTTGCTGTGGGTTAATGTGCTGGACTTCAAAGTTGGTTTGAACTGCAAGACCAGGGGATCAAGCTCACCAAACGCTCTGTGGAAACCCTATACAGGGCCGCTGTGGGTTGGAACCAACTAGATGGCAATTAACAACAACAACTCCATAATACAAGCACTCTACCTCAAGGCTAGTTTGAAATACAAGGGGGCGTTCAAACTCGCCAGCCGCTCCTCAGAAATCCCATACAGGGTTGTTATGAGTTGGAACCAATTCGACAGCACTTAACAACAAGTATGTATGTATGTATGTAGTGGTGTGAAGGGGAAAAGTACAAAGAAAGTATCAGAATACTAACGGTTTTTAGGCTACAAGGTCTGATGAACACAGCTTTCTATTTTGCTTTGCATTTCCAAGATACCAAAACAGAAAGGCCAATTTGGCATTAGAAATCTTCTAATCCTAGTTAGCATTAAGGGACGATCTTGTTAAAAGCAGTTGCTTTAAACAGGGACACAGTAGGTCTTTTTATTTTTTATGTTTATAACTTTTTATTGTGAATTGAGTGAAGGTTTACAGAGCAGATCATCAGTTTTACACTCAACAAATCATATACTTTGCTTCAACATGGTTGCAATTCCCTCCATGCACCAACAGTTAACCGCATTTACCTCTATTCACTTTAACCACTGCATTCCTCCCTGTGTCTCCTGCCACCCTCATCCTTTCCTCTGCCAACATCCCTCTGGTTGTATATTGCCTCCCCCATCACCCATGTCAATGCATGTCTACCCTCTAGTGCATGTATCATTTCCTCCTCCTCCCCAAACCATCATAGATTGTCTCTTTTATCAATAAAATCCCCCTCTGATTTTTTTTTTTTAATGTAAAAAAAAAGAAAGCAACAAACATACAGGAATACATAATTATTTAAACAGCCAAAGAGCGTATTCTGAAAGCCAGCCTCCTGGCTGCCAGCACACAGCCTTTCTCTCTCCATGAGTGTAGAGTCATCAGCTGCTCTGTCTCTCCATGTCATCACCTCTGCCTCCACCTCTGGTGTCGCTGCTTCTCTGGTTAGGAGCCCATGTTCCGCTAATGCTCTTATCCCTTGAGGGTCCTAGGGTCCTCTGTTCCTGGAATGTAAGATTGACTACTCCCCCTTTTTGTTACACAACTTCTACCATTACAGTGGTGACAAAACAATTAGTCATGGTAGAAATTACTCACTATTGAATCAAAAGAATCGAATCCCTGACATGGTGGGTCTTATGGAAGGAGAAGTCTTTATTGTGTGAGATTGTCTTACATATTGCCAGACATGTAACTTCCCTGGACTCTGCCCCTTAAATATTGATTATGTCCTCTTATCATTTTGATCATCAAAAAAAAATGCCCCCACACTTTTACAAAAGTCCTCTAGGGGGTGGTGATGCTACCAGTTGTGAAGCTCTGACCTTACTAACCCATTTACTTTCAAATGGAAGAAGGACATCAGGATTCAGGGGAAAGATTTAACTGGTCCAGGATCACACAGATCAATAGTGTCAAAGCCAGGACTCAAACCCAGATTTCTTGACACTGGTTTGGTTTCTATTCATGTCCTGTTTGTCAGTGTTTATTTTATTTTTAAATTAAAAACAAACACTGTTGATATTTATTATTTAAACCAGATACTGATGCAAACCCACACTTTTTTATCTGAAGATTATGCTTTAATTTTCCAATCTGTTAGCTATTATCTTGTATTGAGACATGCTGGGGGAAAATTACCAGTTATCTTATGGCAGGAACCCGAGGGCTGCTGTGATCTTGGAAGCTTAGGTAGTCCAGAGTAAGAAGAGTCTGAATGCTTGATTTCTTCTACCAAGACTACGCCAACATGGTTTCCTGAGATTTCCCAGGCCAGACAGTTTGACTTAGTGATTCCGAGAATTCAGACGGAAAAACTCAGGCTCTTCCTTCTTTGGCTGCATTTACCCAGTGATTCTGATGGAATCAAATGGAGGAGTATGTGATTGTTATCATAGTTCAGTGTTGAGAAACTCCTAACAGATACTTTCTTTGGTTAGGAGGAGCCTGATATCATCTGGTTCACTTTGTCAGGCAGAGGATTGCCTGGGATCAGACACAGCTTGAAGGGAAGAATTCTGGATTTACAGCTGAAACACAAAATCTAGGTTTTCTGGCTCTACAACTGGAATCTGTGTAACTTTACCAAATGAAATTCTCTTTACATTCTGAGAATGCTGAACTTCCATGATTATTGGGGAGAATGCTTGAGGCAATAATAAGAGAGTTCTTTGGCTTTTCAAGATGAAACATGATTGTAAGAACACTAGCATTCACCAACCATCTCTTTTTACAGACACATCGCTGAACTTCAACCCAGTTCCATTGCACTTTAAATGGAACCAAAGAAAAGTGAATAGAAGTGATGCATTCTCTGTGACATGATCTACTCTCCACTCTCTCTTTCTCCTTCTGTTGCAGACTTGAGGTCACATGTTGCAGATGGCAGTGCCACAAGATAAAAATAATCTGAGCCTGAAACAATTTGTACTCAGTAGTTACCTGGGTGGTGAAGTGGTTTGTGATTGGTGATTTGAACCCACTCAGTGGTCTTGCAGAAGAAACGTCTGGTTGTCTTCTTCTGTAAAGATTACAGTCAAGAAAACCCTATGGAGCAGTTGCACTTTGTAATGCATGGAGTTACCATGAATTGGGGACTGACTCAAAGATAGCTGACAACAACAACATGCCGAATACTTGAAATGGGGTGGACAAGACCTAATTCTTCAATCTCAGTGGTTTAACAATAAATTTGTGATTGCTACAGATATAGGTGATCAGTTGCTATCTACTCAACTCTGATTCACGGTGATCTCACATGTGTCAGAATAGAATCAATGGCTGATTTTTCAGGCAGTAGATTATCAAGCCTTTCTGCCAAGGTACTTCTGAATGGACTTGAACTTCCAATCTTTCAGTTAGCACCACTCAGGGACTCATCCTCCACTAATACAGTGTCAATACAAACCAGCACTGCTCTCCTCCTTCCCCAACTTGCCTCTCCTATCCATCTTCTCCCAGGAGAGAATCTGAAAAGAGTACTCTTATCTTTATGATCATTTTCGTTTTGAAAATAATTTAATTCTAAAATCCACCCATACCCCAACTCCTACACAAAGAACCATTGCTGTTTGGGAGGCAAACAAACCAACGATTGGACCTTTTCTCACTCTATGTGACCTTGGGGAAGTCACTTTGCAGATGAAGAGACTGATAGAACCTATGTGACAGGACTATTGTGAAGCTTAAACACGATCATGGATGTGAAGCACAATGCCTGACACACAGTGAGTGCTCAATAAATGCCACTCCCAACATCCTTCCCTTCCCTATCCTGAAGAATAAAAAGCCTTTGTCAAAAGAATTGTTGACCACAGAAATGAGTAGTTATGAGATTGAACTAGGGGTTTGTGAGTTTTTCCTGATCCCATGTCACTCATAAAACCCCATATCAAAATTCATCTTTTTAAGGCACCCTTGTCTGTGAGGAAGGTGATGTTTGTCCCAGTCCTGGTTCTATGGAAAAATAGCTGCTCTTCTCTGGGCTTCAATTTTTCTTTAGAATGGCACAATTGGACTAAATGACCTCCAAGAGCCCTCTAGTTCTGCCAATGTGGAATTCCAAGTTAATATGAGAAGACTGAAATACTGTGGAGAGAAAGGCATCAAGAATGGGGAATGGGCTGGAACGGAGGCTTAGCTGTATCATATAACGTGTCCCAAAGGATATCAGCCATACTTGAAGGTCGTACAGAAAAGATTTACGGTCTCAGAGTTCATAAATAATCCCTGGATGGTGGAGTCCTTTAAATATCCAATGACACTGGATGCCACAATAGGGAAGAAAACCCATTCTTTTTAGAAATGCTGTGTATACCCTTTAATGTTATTGTGAACTCTTGCAGAGTGGAATTCACACTTGCTCTCTTTTTCTTTTCTTCTCTTGACTTTTCTTCTTACTCTATCTCCTATTCTTCTCCTCCTCTTCCTCCATCCTCTCTTTCTCCTTTCTTTCTTTCTTTCTCTCCCATTCTCTTTTTCTCTCCCTTCTTCTTGCCTCCTCTCCTTTCTTCCACTAGTTCTGGAACTTTGCTTCTTTCACTTCTCTTTTTTGATGCACATGTTTTTATTATCTAGTTTCTGAACCAACTTTTCAACTTATATTTATTTTTCAAATCTCTTATTTCATTTTAGCCATGTCTATAGATATTGGGTAGAGGCAGTAGAGTTTAATAGCTTTAGAGCAGGATTATCAGGCCACTTTTTGATTAAACAATTTTGGTGACTTAATAGCCACACTGATAACAGACTGGCTGGTTTATAAATTCTAGAGAGACCAAGACGCCACAACTGTAACTGCTATTGCAAACATTTGAGGTTATTGCAAAAAGAGATTATGGGGGTGGGGGAGTAATTCTGGGGAAAAACAAGCAAAAGATAAATAGTCTATTTTCAATGCTGTTTATAGTCTTAGGGATAATTATGAATTCCAAGTTTTGGGGACAAAGCCATTAACTCTGACATTCCAATCAACCTTGAAAATAACTCCCATCTGAAACATCAGCCACTGAGAAGACATTTTTTGATGTGTGCTCATGTGCTTTTTTCTTGCAGTAGAAAATTAAGAGCATAATTTGGAATCATATGGAGTGTGTTGGCATAGTATTTTATTCCCAAGGTGGTCTTAATTACAATTACAGGGACACAGTTACAAGGAAATATAGAAGTTTCACCTGTGTTAGGCCCACTTCCTCCCCTTCTTATTATACATTAGGTTGAATAATTTGAGTAGAAACCACAATACCCCCAAATTCTTTGCAAAGCACCCAGAAAACGTTTTGTACTGAAAACGTTCAGCAATTTCATTTTCTCAGCTACCCTACAGGCTAGGCATCACTATCACCATTTAGGAATGAAGTTTGGACTTAAAAATGATAAAATCAAGATCTGATTCCTCATCTGTCTGATTCCAAATCCTCTTCTCTTTCTAATACAAAATCTTGCTTGTGTCCAGTAATTCCTCCTATTCACTATTTTCTAGTTTACCTGTCTTCTTGTTTAGTTTCCTTTTCTTGTTTAGAAAGCAATGTTATAAGGGTATAACATTGGATACAAGAAACACAAAGATTTAAGTTACCATTTTCCACTAAGAAATCATTTCATAGTCTTTTCCATTCATTCTCAACACAGTTATCATCACTGTAGCATTATCAGAATCTTAGTTATTTGTTTACTCCCGGGATCTCCAGGGAACTGAACACTACTACTGTCTTTGTGAACCTTTATCCCTTGTCTGACATTTGGTAGGACCCCATGTACTGAGTGTCTCCTACTATGTGACTAAAGGTGCTACAAATGGTTAAGTGCTGGCTGAAATATTAATGGTTTGAACTCACCCAGAGACATTTTAGAAGACAAACTTGCTGATCTGCTTCTGAAAGACCACAGCGTTGAAAACCCTGTGGAGCTGTTCTGCTCTGCACATACATGTTGTCACGAGTCGGGGTTGACTCCATGGCAGCTAACAACAACTGTGTGACTACTCTAAGTCTTACATGCCTAGTGTGTTCTATGTATAATCATAAAAGATCCATAAACTACAAACCATTCATTTAATTTAGTTGAAGAGAAAAGAGAAAAGCCGATAAAAGATAATAATAGAAGACACTGGAGCTGGGGCATCCTGGTATGGCCCTGAAGGATAAGCAAAGTCAGTTTGAACCACAAGGTCAGTGGTTCAACCTCACCAGTCACTTCTTGAAAAGCCTGTACAGGGTCACTATGAGTTGGAACTAACTTGAAGAATTTAACAAAAACAACAACTTGTGCCAAGGGGACAGTGGGTATTTGAGCTTATTTATTATGGCTTCAGGGCCTTCCTTATCCAGGGTGAAAATGTATGAAGGGGGTTGTGTTGGTTACCCGTGTTTATGCCCCCAGATTTGGTCTTTATCCTTCTCTGATCTGCTCGAGAATCTATTTGCTAGGTTCTTTATCTTCTGCTTTCCAATTGAATTTGATCAATGAGTGCTGGCAGGATACCAGAGAGCAGAAAATCTCTGGTTGTCCATGGATTCTGACTCATAGTGACCTCATGTGTGTCAGAGCAGAATACTACTATGGGGTTTTCAGTGGCTGATTTTTTGGGAGTAGATTGAAAGGCCTCTCGTCTAAGGTACCTCTAGGTGGATTTGAACCTCCAACCTTTTGGTTAGCGGCTTAGATCATTAACTCTTAATACAACCCAGAGTTAATACCACATGTTCAAAGAACGAACAAATCTGTACTGGAAGTAAACCAGAATGCTCCTTAGAAGCCAGGATGGCCAGATCTTCTCTCTCATACTTCAGATATGTTATCAGGAGGGACCAGCCCCTTGAGAATAGCATTATGCCTGTTAAAGTGGGGGGGGGGTAAGTGACAAAGAGGAAGCCCCTCCACCCCCAAAAGAGATGGACTGGCAAAGTGGCAGCAACAATGGGCTCAAGTGTACAATCAATTGTGAGAATGGCACATGACTGGGCAGTGTTTCAGTCTGTTGTGCATAGGGTCAGTATGCATTGGAACCAACTTGGTGACACCTAACAACAATATCATTATGTCTTCCCTATATAATGACAGACATACTTATTCCTCTTCAATTCTTGTGTTTTATTTCTCCTTTTGACTTATTGCGCTGGTTAGGTACTCTCGTACAATATTGATTATACTAGATATACTTAGGGGAGAGCAGTGTCTCCATAGGCTAAGTACTGGACTGTAAACCACAAGACCCATGGTTCGAGCCTACCAGCCACTTACTTGATGGGTGAAAGATGAGGCAATGAGGCTTTGTGCTTACATGAAGACTTTAAAAACAAAACAAAACAACACCTCAAAAGACCTGTACAAGGTTGCTATAAGTTAAAATCAATTTGATGACACTTAACACTTGAAGGCACTTAACAACAACATTAACAGATATGCGCTTAGCAAATTTACGCCAACTAGACACCATGGTCATGTGATTCTCTTACTTCAACTTTGCAGCTGAGAAGTGTTACAGAAACAATATATAATCTTAGTTGCAATAGACATAACTTCTATTCATTAGTGAAAATTTGACATCTGTATATGAAAAATATGAAAAATATTGCACATAAGGAGTCCTGTTGTGGTGCTGTGAGATAAAGCACTGGATCACAAGGTCGGTTTAAACCACACGGTCAATGGTTCAAACTCACCAGCCACTCCTTGGAAACCCTATCCAGGGTTACTATGAGTTAGAACTGATTCACTGGTACTTAATAACAACAACATACACATATACTTGGTGATACTTGCCAAACAGTATGCTTTCAGGGTAGAGAGATTAGGAGGAAAGTTTTGTTTTTTTTTTTAAAATTGTTTTAAATAGTATTAGAGATCAAGAGTTTTGCCCAGATAATCTACTGCACTTTTCCCACGATGTTTCTAAAACAGTAACAGAATGAATAATTATCAAGGAATTATTGTATTAATAATTATCCAAATACTGTACCATCAAATGCAGGGTCTCTTTCATAGGAAATCCTTTGTTGGCCTACTTCAAAGAACTCAGCTGATGACCATCAACACAAGTTTTAAAAGTTTCATTATTCATTTAATGACTTCTCCAGGAGCTGTTAGAACAGAGATCATGCATGCCCTTCTTTTAATAGTCTGTCCCCAAAATGCTAGGAAGTCCCTGGTATATCTACTATTTGTTGACTCCTAACCAGTTAAATACCTAACATGTTACTCCATCCATAGAACACACAATCCTAGTTGACTCATTCACTGACTCAGAAATGCCATTTATTTGAGTACATACTATCTGCCAGGACTGTTGTTAACTGTTCTTCATCCAATATTTCATTTAATTCTCTCAATATCCCTGCAAAGTTGCTGTTATTATCCCCATATGAGACATGAGTAAGTTGGCACTACAGAGTGGCACAACTCATATCCAAATTCAAATCTACTTGCATTCCAAAGTGTTTTTTTTTTTTTAAGGAAAGAAAGATTGATTGAAGCTAAAAGAAAAAATATGGTGACGAGAATGTTTAGCAGAACATAGGCTCTGCAAGATCTGAAGGGCTAGCATATGGCATTAGGAGGCACAATTATTCCAAGGAAGGTTATGAGTATAGTTAATTAAGTGTGATGCTAACCCCGCTTTTCAGTAGCTTAACGTTTTGAAGTGGGAATAGTACGTTGTGCTCCAGGTCATCATTTACTTGTTTACTTATTTACAGCTTGAGAGGGCAGCCCAAGATACTATGATGACACAGAAGTGGGAGACCCTAGAAACTCCTCTGCAGAGCAGTCCTTGAGAAAAATGGACTTAAAGCTAAAGAAAGGACTTATAGAAAAAATAGGAGAGTTCTATCTGGAGAAGAAGAGAAGGCATTTCTGGTAGAAGGAATGATGTAAGAAGAAGCCTAGAACCTGCAAAATGTATCTGGACAACATGCTAGTAACTTGGTGAGAGAGAGGTTAGACATCAAAAGGAAGTATTGAATAATAACCTGAAAAACAGATACCAGATTATGAGGGGTATCAGATTTAAAGAAAGACCTTCTATGGAGTCTTTGTGCGGTGCTGTAGGATAAGCACTGGACTGCTAACCACAGGGTCGGTGGTTCAAATCCACTAGCCACTCCTCAGAAACCCTATACATGGTTTTTATGAGTCGGAACTGACTTGATGGTTATTAACAATAAGGAGCTCAAACTTCTCCTAGTCGTCTGCAGAGTGGAGTTCTAAGCTCATCACTGCCCCATCTGCTTCCTCCTTTTCTCCCAGGGTCCCTTAGCTTATCCTACTTCTGGCTCTAGAGTTGAAAATGTGTTAATTAATGATGAAAACCATTCTGCTCTTTGGGCATGTACAGGCTTTCTAGGAGCACTTTGCAGGAAGAAGGTCTGGCTGTTGCTGTCAACAGTTCTTGTGACTCCTGTAGTAACAGGATTCCTGGTCTCAAAGTGGTTTCCCCATCTCTTAGGCGTGCCTGCCTCAGCATCACTCAGAGGATCACGTCACTATGGGCCTGGCGCTATAACCTGCAGCTCTGTCCAACCCTGGGATCTGTCAGAGACTCAGGGAATTGGATGTGTCAGGCAGAGTGGGGCAGAGCCTTGAGGGCTGAGACAGCTTTACACGTAGCCTTTTAACTCCCTGAAGTGTTCACAGAAAAATTAAAAAATTTGCAGAGTAGTTAAGAAATCCCCATCCTCCCCCTCAATTTTTTTTTTCAAAAACAAGTCATTCTTCTACTTATTAAAAAATGTATTTTATTGTGTTTTAGGTGAAAGTTTGCATATAAACTAGCTTCCTATTTAACAATTTTAATACAAACTTTTCTGTGGCATTGGTTACAATTTTCACAGTGTCAGCATTCTCATTATTTCCACTCTCTTTGCTCACTTTCCACTGATCTAGCTTCCCTGTCCCTCCTTGCCTTCTCATCTTTGCTTTTGGGTAAACATTGACCATTTGGCATGATGGACTTGATTGCTTAAGAGAGTACATTACTCAGGGTCACATTATTTATTTTCTAAGCCAATCTGTCATTTGGCTGAAAAACCTCTGAGAGTTACTTTGGTTCCAAGTTTAAAAGGTATCTTGTGATACTCTTGGAGTTCCTCTAGTCTCTATTAGTCCAGTAAGTTAGGCTTTGTTTTTGTTTTTTAATAATTTCAACGTTATTCTACAAGTTTCCTCCATTCTATCTGGGACCTTCTATTTGGTCCCTAGTCAGAACCATCAGTAATAGCGGTCAAGTGGCTACTTATGTTTCAGGCTAGAAGAAACCTGTTCTGTGGATTAATTTTTTTCTTTGAGTCTTTGGTTTTCTTCATTTTCTTTGTTCTAAATGAATGGATGTATCTTAGATATACCTTAGATAGTCCCTTGCAAGTTTTAAGATGCTAGACACTACTCAGCAAACTTCAATTTATGAATTATATATACCAACTGACTAAGTTGTTCAATGAGATTATGATCCCAAGCCTTATTTTTAATGTTTTATTGTGAATTATATGATAGTTTACATGAGAGAACTTTAGTTTTACATTCATTCTATTGTATATCGTTTCATTACCATGGTTCCAATCCCCTCCATGCATCATCAACAGATCAAAGGGTATACCCTACAAACCCGCCCCCCCCCCCCCCCCCCCCCACCCCACCCCCAGTCTTCAGCACACAGTCCCTCTCCCTCTCTGGATCCAAAGTCCCCAGCCGCTTCATCACTCCACGTCATCTGCCTCTATCTCGGGCCTTGCTGCTTCTCTGGGTAGGGTCCCGTTCTCGGCTCTTCTCCGTTGATGGTCCTAGAGACCTCCGCTCCTAGACTGGAGAGTTAATCACTCCCTTCCTTGCTGTAAAACGTCTGCCTTTACATTTCCAACCCTGACAATCAGTCCTGATAACAATTATTCACTATTGTATCACAAGTGGCCCATCTGCATTTCATTTCATCAGCCCCGCCTAGACAGATTGGATACTACTCACTGGAGATTCTGCCTTCCTCCATGCCCCCTGGCTCTAGGTTCCCTCTTGAAAGCTTGTAAGCCAGTCACTTCTTGCCTTTGTATCCCTCCTCCCATTTTGGGTAGCCAATGTCCAAGTTGCCCATCTCTGTCTACTCTGTGTGTGGAGGGGTTGGGAATGATTCTGAGCTACTGCTTCCATAAGTGTAGGTCAAGTTCATCAAATTGTATCAGATCACTCTTTTTTCCCTCTTCTTTCTTCTCCTGGTTGAGCTCTGATTATCCAGTCATCGAAGCCAGGTCAAGTGGGTACCATCTGCAAGTGTGGGTGTTCTTGTGCATATGCCCTCTCTTCCTATTGGCTGGTAGCTTCACTCTCCACTCTAGTCCTCTGTGGCCATGCCACTGACTCTGGGCCCATGAGTCCCCAGGTCTTGCCACACTGCTGGCCAACCAGGTATCTACCTGGGTCCACAGAACATTATAGGGCTTAGCTTGCCACTTCATTGCTGCTTTTACCTCACTTCCCCTTATTGGTGATGAGTGTGGTCACCAATCAGAGCGTGTATTTCCGTTGAGTCTTAGTCTTGGAAGGGGGTTTGCACTGAAGGGACCCGACCACTTGCCTTGATGTTTCCTGGGCAAGCAACTTGGTTGTTCTTGTAGTAACAGTCCATTTGCCTCTATTGTTTTGCATTTTTCCTGTAGGTCTTTCTTTCAAGAAGTATCTTTTCTTCTTCTAGCTGCTCCAGGCTGGTCTGCTCGTCCTTTCAAGTGGAACTTTCCCATCTCTGGAGATCTGGATGTGGTTCAGGCTTCTACCTATAGTCTTATGTATTGCAAAGGCTCGGCAGGAAGCCTCTTTCACTGGGCATGTTATAGCCCCGTTTTAGGTATTCCAATCAGTTATAGGCAGAAGACAGACTTACAAGCTTTCTATGATGATTTTTCTATTTCTTTCTCTCCCCCTCCAGTGTCTATTTAATATTATAATGCAAGGGAAACCAGGACTCAAAAGACAGCCAAGCATCTTAACATTATTCTCCCTTTTCACCATTCCAACCATGACTCAATCTCTGTATCCCAGAGCCAAGGTTGTGCATACATCATTCTTTATCTCTGTCCCACTTAGCCCATTCAAACATGTCTAATTGTTCTCCCATCTGCTTGTTCTTCCATTTCCTTCTCCCGCCTTGTATATTGCTCCACTCCCCAGCACCCAAACTTTCCTGTGTCTAATCCCTGCCCTGTGCTCCACCTTCCCCTCCCTCCCCTCACCCACCACCAACTTCCCAGCAATCAACAAAGACTTCCCCCCACCCCCCTTTAGTATAATTTCTTTTGCTTAGTCCTTACAGTAGTGGTCCTATGCAGTATTTCTCTTTTTGTGACTGACTAATTTCACTCAGCATAACGTCCTCAAGGTTCATTCATGTTATGCGTGGCTTGCAGCTTCCTTGTTGTTCTTCAAGGTAGCATAGTATTTCATTGTGTGTATGTACCACAGTTTGTTTATCCATTCTTCAGTTGATGGACACTTTGGCTGTCTCCATCTTTTTGCTATTGTAGATAATGCTGCTGTGAACATTGATGTGCATATAGCTTCTCATGTTGTGGCTCGTTTTTCTTGTGGGTAAAGACCAAGTAGAGGAATTGCTGGATCATAAGGTATTTCTATTTTCAAGCTTCTAAGGAAACGCCATACTGCTTTCCAGAGAGGTTGGGTCATTTTGCAGCCCTACCAGCAATGCAGGAGTGTCCCAGCCTCTACACATCCCCGCCAGCATTTATTGTCTTCTACATTTTTCATCTTTGCTTTTATTGTTGGTGTGAGATGATATCTCATTGTAGTTTTGATCTGCATCTCTCTAATGGTTAGTGATCATGAACATTTCTTCATATGTTTGTTGGCTGCCCAGATCTCTTCCTTAGTGAAGTGTCTGTTCATGCCCTGTGCTCACTTTTTAATTGGGTTATTTGTCTTTTTCTTGTAGAGGTGTTGTAG
>NW_006408544.1:22157196-22174538 GCF_000296735.1 Chrysochloris asiatica
TAATTGGGTTATTTGTCTTTTTCTTGTAGAGGTGTTGTAGATTCCTGTCTATTTTAGAAATGAGTCCCTTGTCTAATATGTCATTGCAAAAGATTTTTTTCCCATTCTGTGGATTCCCTTTTTACTCTTCTGGTGAAGTCTTTTGATGTACATAAGTTTTTAATTTTTAGTATGTCCCATTCATCTATTTTTGTTTGATTCCAAGCCTTTTAACTCAGTAAGCCAATTCTGCAAGGTATTTGGCTATGTTTAGATAGTCTCTGTAACTGTGCCCCTATGTGCTTTGCTATATAGATAAATATATGTGCAGCATAATCAAACATGTATAAACATATACCTGCAGTTGCATCTGTGCATGCATATGCCTGCACTTACATATGCCTCCCTACACACATATATGCACACATACAAGGGGGATTCAAAAAGTTCATGGAAAAGTTCCATTGTATTTTAAGTCCATTTTACCATGTATTTTTCAAAGCACCTTCATATTTTTCTAAGTGCGCAATTCGAATCCAATTCGAATGCACCAGGCACTTAGCAGGAAAAAGATGAAGGTTTCTGCTTTCATAAAAATGCACAGCCTTGGAACCGATTCTATGACATTCAACAGCAGAAGCATGCATATCTGTGTGACCACACTCATATTTTTTTGGCTGTTATTACTATTTCAAAACTGTACATGCTATAAAACATAAATGAAAATTGTATATGTATTTCGCTAAATTATTCCTTATTCTTGCAAATTTAGTGTCTTCATTTACCTTGGTCAAGGTGTGCAAATTCCACCTATATTGGGTATTGCTTTTCCCTTCTCCAAAAACAGCAAGTGTCTACGGTCTAAAAAGTGATTCCCTATCTTTCCCCTTCTTAGCACTGGTAACCATGAAAGAATGTGTATATCTCTTCTTGACTTTTTATAAGCATGAGGCCATACACTATTTGTCCTCTTATAATTAACTTATTTCACTCAGTATAATATCATTCAAATTCATCATGTTATTTTCCATAGCTCATTATTATAATAAAGTAGTATTCATTGTATGTATGTACCACAATTTGTTTAGCCATTCATCTGTTGATACGACTTGGTTGTTGTTCTTAGGTGCCATCAGCCCTGTTTGTAACTGAACGAAATACTGCCTGGTCCTGTGCCAATTCATCTCATTGGTGTCTTCCTCTTTTTCTCCAACCCTTCAATTTACCAAATATGATATCCTCCTCCATAGACTAGTCTGACCTGATAATATGTCCTAAGTATGACAGACAAAGTTTGGCCATCCTTGCTTCTAAGGAATTCTCTGGCTTCTTCCAACACAGATCTGTTTGTTCTTTCGGCAGCTCATGGTACCTCCAATATTCTCCTCCAACACCATAACTCAAATGCATCAATTCTTCTATGATATTCCTTATTCACTGTCCAATTTTCATGTGCATATGAGGGTATTGAAAATACCATGGCTTGGGTCCAGCACACCTTATTTCTCAAACTGACATCTTTGCTCTTCAACACTTTAAAGAGGTCGTGTGCAGCAGATTTATATAATACAATATGTTGTTTGATTTTCTGACTGCTGCTTCCAAGAGAGTTAATGGTTGATCTGAGAAAAATGAAGTCTTTACAGCTTCAATATTTTCTCCATGTCTCTTAATGTTGTTTATTGGTCCAATGGCAAAGATCTTTTGTTTTCTTTACATTTCTTTACATACCGGAGACGGGTCTTTGATCTTCATCAGTAAGTATTTTAAGTCTTCTTCATGTTTAGCAAGTAGGTTGTGTCATCTGCATATCACAGGTTGTCAATCAGTCTTCCTCTGATCCTGATGCCACGTTTTCTTCATATAATCCAGCTTCTCACATTATAGGCTCATCATACAGATTAAATAAGTATGGTGAAACACTGCAACTCTGGTGCACACCATTCCTAATTTTAAACCATTTGGCATTTCCTTGTTCTTTTTGAACAACTGCCTCTTGGTCTACACACAGGTTCCTCAGGAGTACCATTAAGTGTTCAGGAATACTCATTCTCTGTAATGTTATCCATAGCTTGGCTTGATCCACATAATGGAAAGCTTTTACATAGTCAATAAAATACATGTAAACATTTTTCTGGTAGTCTCTGTTTTCAGTCAAGATCTACCTGACGACATTGATGATATCCCTATTTCTACATCTGAAAATGATTTGAACCTCTGGCATTGCCTTGCCAATGTACAGTTGTAGCTGTTTTGAAATCACATTTAGAAAATCGTATTTGCACATGATATTAATGATATTGTCTGATGATTTCCATATTTTGTTGAGTCACCTCTCTTTGGAAAGAGCAAAATTATGGATCTTTTCCAATCAGTTTAGCATTGCTACACTGGAGAGAAGTTTCAGAGTCTCTTCTGACATCCTCCATTTTGATCTTCTTTCTTGTCTTCTTAATGACCTTTTGCTTTCTTTCTGTATGATATTCTTTCCTCTCTTTTTTTCTAAGTTTTTATTGTGAATTGAGTGATAGTTTACATGGGGGAACATCAGTTTTACACTCATCCTATCGTATTTGTTTCATTGCAATGATTACAATCCCTTGCATGCTTCAATAGTTTTTTGCTTCTATTCTCTCTGTTGTGTTTTTTGGATGTGACCCCAAACACTCAGGAATATACAATCATTCAAACAGCCAAAGGGCACACCCTGCAAGCCTGCCCCCTGGCCACCAGCAAACATCCCCTCTGCCTCCATGAGTCTAGAGCCCTCAGCTGCTACATCTCTCCATGCCATCATCTCTGACTCCATCTCTAGCATTGCTCCTTCTCTGAGTAGGGTCCAACACTCAGCTCCAGCTCTTCTCATTTGATAGTTCCAGAGTCCTCCTCTCTGGGAATGTAAGAGACTCACCTCATTTTGCTACAAAACTTCTTCCTTTACAGTTATAACAATTGCAATTAGTCATGATAACAATTACTCACTATTAAATTATAAGAGTCTTGTCCCCATCTCCTTTCACCAGACCTGTTTAGACAGGATGAAAAACATTCAGTGGGGATTCTACCTCCCCCTGAACACTCTGAATCTAAACTCCCTCTTGAAAACTTGTAAGCCAGTCACTTTGTGCCTCTACAGTGCCTCAATTTTAGGTAGCCAATGTCTAAGTCACCCATCCCTATCAACCCTGTGTACAGAGGGGATGGTAGTGATCCTTGATGTAAAGATTCTTTCCCTCTTGATTGGTATTTTAAGCTAGTATATCCATAAGTGTAGTCCTGGTGTGGCACTGTGAGTTAATGCAAAGCTGTTTGAACTGCAAGGTTGGTGGTTCAAGCCCACCAGCTGCTCCTCAGAGACCCTACACAGGGTCACTATGAATCAGGATCTACTCAATGGCACTTAACAACAGCAACATCAGATTGTAGCAATTTACATTTGTTTTCTTTTTAAAAAAGATTTTTTTTTTCCTTCTTTTCCTTCCTCTAGTCAGATTCTGAACATCCAGCCATTGAAGCTAGGTCCAATGGTCACTATCTGAAAGTTCGGGCACCCTTGTGTTTATCCCCTCAATTGGATGCTTCACTCTCAGCTCTATACCTCCAAGGCCATGTCCTTGTCCATGGGCTCAGGAGTCCCCAGGTCTCACCACACTTCGGGACAACCCTCCTCTCCTCTTCTCTCTTTCATCACCAGGTCAATGGGAGTCTATGGAACAGGGTTGAACTCAGCCCATTTCTTCATTGCTGCCTTTCCCCCTCTTCCACTCACCAGTAGACCAATGTGGTCGCCAGCAAGCTTACATGCCTGCTCGTGTATTCCCTCTGAGTTTCAGTCTTGGGAGGGGGTTTGTCCTGAAGGGACTTGATTGCTTGCCTTGATGACTCCCTGGCAAACAACTTGCTTGCTCTTGTAGTAGCCAATCAGACTGCCATTTTTGTTTTCCCCTGCTAATATTTCTTTCAAGAAGTATCTTCTGTTCTTCTAGCTGCTCCAGGCTAGTCTCCTTTTCTTTTCAAATGGGAATTTCCCATCTGAGAAGGTTCTGGATAGAGATCAGGATTTCACCTAAGGTCTTATACACTACAAAGGCTCTGCACAAAGCCTGTTTCACTGGGCAAGTTCTAGCACTCCAATCAGTTATAGGCTGATGGCAGGCTTACAAGCTTTCTATAATCATGTTTCCCGATACTGCTTTCTAACCCCATTGTATGATGTTCTTAATATCATTCCAGAACTCTTCTGGACTTCTGTCTTTAGTGTCTAATACATCAAATCTGTTCTTCAGATGGTCTCTATATTTAGGTAGGATACCCCTCACAGAAGCAGAGGTCAAGAAATCAACTTACATATCGTATTAGGCAAATCTGCTGCACAAGGCCATGGTATTTTCAGTAACCTCATATGCATGCGAAAGATGGACAGTGAATAATGAAGACCGTAGGAGAATTGATGCTTTTGAGTTATGGTGTTGAAGGAGAATATTGAAAGTGCCATGGACTGCCAAAATAACCAATAGATCCATTTTGTAAGAAGATCCAGACAGAGTTCTCCTTGGAGACCAGGATGGCCAAACTTCATCTCTCATACTTCAGACATATTGTTAGGAGGAACAAGTTGCTGGAGATGGATATCATGTTTGGTAACATGGAGGGTTAGAGAAAAAGGGGAAGACCCCCAATGAGATGGATTGGCCAAGTGGCAGCATCGATGGACTCAAGTGTAGCAATAGTAGTGAGGTTGGCCCAGGATCGGGCAGTGTTTTGTTCTGCTGTGCATAGGGTTGCTATGAGTTGGTGCCAACACTATGGCATCTAACAACAACAATGACCCTATCCACCATCAATTCCTATATTCCCACCGTTGACTCTTGATCATATGCTACTTCTTGAAATGATTGAACATTGTCCATTTCTTTTTGGTACAGTGACTGAGTATTCCTTCCATCTTCTCTTGATGCTCTCTACATTATTCAATATTTTGCCCATAGAATCCTTCAATATTGCAAGTTGAGGCTTGAAGTTTTTCTTCAGTTCTTTAAGCTTTGAAATGCTGAACCTGTTCTTCTCTTTTGGTTTTCTAACTCCAGGTCTTTGCCAATCTCATTATAATGCTTGACTTTGTTTTCTCAAGCTGTCCTTTGAAGTTTTCTGTTCAGTTTTTTGACTTTTCTTTCATTTATTCCATTTGCTTTAGCATGTCTGCACTCAAGAATAAGTTTCTGAGTCTCTTCTGACATCCATTTTTGTCTTTTCTTTGTTTCCTGTATTTTCAATGACCTTCTGCTTTCTTCCTGTTTGATGTTTTTTATGTCATCCTAAAACTCTTCTGGTCTTGTAGCATTAGTGCCAAATCTGTTCTTGAGATGATTTCTAAATTCAGGTGGGCTATATTCACTGTCTCATGGACTTATTTTAATGTTTCACCTTCAGCCTGAACTTGAATATGAGCAATTGATGGTCTGTTCCACAATTGGCCCCTGACCTTGTTTTGACTGATGATATTGAACTTCTTCACCGTATCTTCCTGCAGATGTAATCAATTTGATTCCTGTGTATTTCAACTGTATGCTGAGCAAGAAATCCAAGAAACTAGGTTATATGAAGAAAAATTTGGCATCAGGATTGGGGGAAGACTCATCAACAACCTGTGATATGCAGATGATACAGCCTTGCTTGCTGAAAGTGAAGAGGACTTAAAACATTTACTGATGAAGATCAAAGAGCACAACCTTCATTATGGATTGCATTTCAATGTAAAGAAAGCAAAAATCCTCACCACTGGACCAATAAACAACATTCTTATCAACAGAGAAAAGATTGAAGTTGTCAAATACTTCATTCTTCTTGGATCAACTATCAGCACTCATGGAAACAGCAGTCAAGAAATAAAATGGTGTATTGCATTAGGCAAATCTGCTGCACAAGACTTTTTAAAGTGTTGAAGAGCAAAGATGTCAGCTTGAAGACTAAGGTGTGCCTGGTCCAAGCCATGGCATTTTCAATAACATCATTTGTATGTGAAAGCTGGACATTGATTAAGGAAGACTGTAGAAGAATTGATGCAGTTGAGTTATGGTGTTGGAGGAGAATATTGAAAGTGCCATGGGCTGCCAAAAGAACCAACAGATCTGTGTTGGAAGAAGTGCAACCAGAGTGCCCCTTGCAGGCCAGTATGGCCAAACTTTGTCTCTCCTACTTCAGACATATTGTCAGGATGGACCAGTCACTGGAGAAGAATATCATGTTTGGTAAGGTGGAGGGTCAGAGAAAAAGAGGAAGACCCTCAGCAAGATGGATTGGCAAAGTGGTGGCATCAGTGAACTCAAGTATGGCAACAATTGTGAGGTTGGTTCAGGACTGGGCAGTGTTTCATTCTACTGTGCATAGGGTCACTATGAGTCAGTACCTAGTCAATGGCACCTAACAACAACAACAACATATTTCATCTGGTTAGGTCCATGTGTATAGTCACTTTTTATGTTGTTTAACAAAGGCATTTGTTATATGAGTAAGTTGTTCTTGCAAAATTCTTTCATGCA
Source organism: Chrysochloris asiatica (assembly GCF_000296735.1). Classification (NCBI taxonomy): domain Eukaryota; kingdom Metazoa; phylum Chordata; class Mammalia; order Afrosoricida; family Chrysochloridae; genus Chrysochloris; species Chrysochloris asiatica. The sequence goes on from NW_006408544.1 coordinate 22,163,715, forward strand.
TTCTCCAGCATCATTTCTGTCACCTATGCCATATTTTCCAACTACGGGTCCTTCCTCTTCATTTCAAACTTTCATTGCAGTCACCAGTAGTTATCAATGTATCTTGAGTGCATATTTGATCAATTTTCTACTGAAATTGAAGTTGGTAGAATTCTTCAATTTCATCATGGCTAGCTTTAGGAGTTGGTGCCTAATTTGAATATTACCTGGTCTTTTTTGTAGGGGTATGGATATTATCATATTACAGGCAGCATTTTACTTCAAGATAAACCTTGAGTGTTCTTTTTGATGCCTGTGACACCACTTTTCTTCTAATTTGTCATTCCTTTCATAATAAGCCATATGATTGTTGGATTCAAAATGGCCCCAAACTAAACCATTTTAGCTCACTAATACCTATGATACCAGGTTTTATGTCTTCCATTTCATTTTTGACAACTGTCCATTTTCCTAGATTTATACTTAATACCCTCCACATTCTGATTATGAATGGGTATTTGTAACTGTTCCTTCTCATTTTGAGTTGTGTACCATCAGCAAATGGAGGTCCTGAAATCTTTGCTTCATTCACATAATTGAGGTCAACTCTACTTTGAGGAGGCAGCTCTTCCTTGTATTTTGACTGCCTTCCAACCAAAGGAGCTCATTTTCTGGCACTATGTTAGATGATCTGCTGGTATTTATAATATTTTCCTTTTCTGAAACTATATCTGACAACGTTCTGCTGTTCATAAAGTTTTCAGTGACTAATCATTCAGATGGAGTCCACTCTCCTTCCTAATCTGTCTTAGTCTGAAGGCTTCATTGAAACCTGTTCACTATGGGAGAACCTGCTGATATTTAAAATATTGGTGGCATAGTTTCTAGCATCACAGCAACATGTAAACCACCACAATATGACAAACTGACATACTGTGGTGGATAATGAAACACAACACAGACAAAATAATGGAAAAGTGTAAGCTCTTGTAAGGAGGCCTGGTGTGGCACTGTGGGTTAATGTGTTAGACTGCAACTTTGGTTTGAACCTCAAGGTAGATAGTTCAAGCTCACCAGCTGCTCCTCAGAAACCCTATACAAGGTCTTTATGAGTTGGAACCAACTTGACGGCACTTAACAATGGCAACAAGGATCTTGTAGACAGCAGTTTTAAGTAGACACCTAACAAGTAAGAGAGGAAGGTCTGTGAGGATCAGGGGAAATGCAGTTTCAGCAAAGGAAATGCTCAGTTCTGGGCTTGAGTAAAACAAACTCTGGAAACTTAAGGGACAGAAAGATGGGCAATGTGGTCAGGACACAGTGTGCCAAAAGGGAAGTATCTGAGGGACCAGTCCTGGAGGGTCTCAGGAAATGGTGAGTGGATTGAACTTTGTTCTAAGTGCGATGGGAAGACATTGAGGTTTTTCACCAGGATGAGATATAATTTTATTTTCATTATAGAAACAAACAACACACCTTTCTGACTGCTTTGTGGAGAGCACACTATTTCAATTATCAGAATCTCTTGACCTCCTACTCTCTTTGTTTAAATTCCATGTGCTTAACCTGTTTGGTGCTGTGGGTTAATGAGTTGGACTGCAAAGACAGTTTGAACCGTAGGTTGGTGGTTCAAGCTCACCAGTCATTCCTCAGAAACCCTATACAGGGTGGCTATGGGTTGGAACTAACTCAATGGTACTTAACAACACCAACAATAAAAATGATTAAAAAAAAAAGTCAAGCAAGAAGGCACTCATAATTTCAACCATGTGTTTTAAATATTAATATAATGTCACACCTTTATAATGATTGAATAAGTGTTATGTGCCAATCACTGAGTAGAGCTACTTGGTAGGATGTTGTGAGGATTAAACAAGAGAATTTTTCTTGTTTTGGTTTTGTTTTGTTTTTTAACATGGAAAGGGGAAATAATGAGAAGTTGAGTGATCTTCTTAAGATCATGCAACTGGTAGAAGGATCTAGGGCTCAAATGTCAGTTTGTCTGCCCCAATCATCTGCCTATATTCTCTGCCATACCATGACTTACATTGTGAACACCATCCTCTGGGTTTACCAGTATCTTCAGTAGCTCTTGGAGCCATCTCACCAGAAGGACTGCTGACACTCATGTGAAGTAGAATTCTCTCAATGATCATGTCAGAAGGACATTGATCTCATTTTTCCTGTAAGCATTCTTACTTTATAAATATGTCACTGACACTCAGAGAGGTAACTTGGTTTGCTTGCATGAGTCACAGTGACAGAGTTGTTACCTGATTCTTTCTGACTCCAAAGCCTGTACCCCCTCCTCTATACCAGTGGTTTCCAACATAATTTTCTGTGGTGATGGGAGTGTTCTCTACCTGTAGTGTGCAGTGTGGTAGCCACTAAGCACATGTGAAAGGGGCTAGTGCAAAGGAAGAACTGAATTTTAAATTCTATTTCATTTTAATTAACCTAAATTTATATGGTAGTCCTTGGGTGATGCAAATGGTTCACATACTTGGCTACTAATGAAAAGACTGAAGGTTCGAAACTTCCCAGAGGTGTTTCAGAAGAAAGGTTTGGCAACCAGCTATTGAAATCTCTAAGGAATACAGTTTTACTCCGACACATATAGGGTTGCTATGAATCAGAGTCTATTCGATGGCAACAAATTAAAAAAAAATTAAATAACTCATGTGGCTAGTGGTTGTCATAATGGGCATTTAGTTTATAAAATGCTCATTAACTCAGGACTTAAGTGTACTTCTCCATCTCTTTTGTTCTCTCCTGTCCCATTCTCAGTTTTCCTTTTTTTTTTTTTTTTTATCATTTACTGAGGATCAACCATGTGCAAGGCAGTGAGTGGATGAGGGGGTGGGGTGAAGTAAAGATGATTAGACCCAGTGACTGCTCTGGTTTCTGTTCAAGTTGGGGAGATTGGACATGTGCATAAATAACTAAAACACAAAGCCTAATGCTAAATGCCCTAAGTGTCCTGAGAGGAGCAGATAAAGGGTAAGGGGATAATAAGGCTCACCCTGTCATCTCACAGAGTTGTATGGTGTGTGTGTGGGGGGGTGGGGTCCAAGATAACAGAAGTGAGTGAGTAGTGTTAACAGTAATGTGCTTTGTAAATTGTTAAGCACTCTGCAGACACAAGCCATCAAAATAAAAATGATCATGACATACAGGTTAATAACATTCCAAGGACTTGAAGCTATGGCCTCATATGATCTTCAATAAGCCCACAGTGCCCACAGTGCAGTGGGAAGGATCCTAATCTCTTTCTGCTTTGTAGAAAGGGTAAGCACGTGCCTATGGACAAACACCTGGTTGATGCAAAGCCTAGTTTAAGATCCAGGTTTCTGAACTCCTGAGCCAGGGATCTTTACACTCCAATTGTGGCCCTTAGCAGTTTGGGAGTAATTATTATCCATCCACTCTTATTACTGGCATTGGTGGGGTGCCTGGGGAAATAATTCCTGAGGCATAGGCAATTCTGCTGGAGCTCACTGGGATGTGATACAGCTACACCCCTGACATGGGGCAGGTCTTTTGGATGCACAGAGGCCTTTGTCATAGCAGGGCATGTGCCAGAAAATGAGATCAGTGGTGAGGCCATCCTGATGTTCTTGCCAGACCTGTGGCCACAAATGGTCCCAAAATCTACAGCCCTGCAGGTTGTCCGAATGGACAGGCTTCTAAGGGGCCCATCAAGGTTCTTGACATTAATTGCTGAAGGCTTTCAGTCCAAGGAACTCAGAAAGTACCTTCCAGTTTGAACCCAGTGCCCTACTTCCTATGACAGGTGGGAAGATGGATGCCCAGAAAAGGAGAGAGATTTGTAAGCCAAGAGTCAGATATCTCCCAGTTCTAGTTTGTTAATTCTGTAGCTATTGGAATCCTGGTGTAGTACTCTGGGTTAATGCATTATACTGCAAAGCCGTTTGAACTGCAAGGTCGGTGGTTCAAGCTCACCAGTCGTTCCTTGGAAAGAAACCCTATACAGGATCGCTATGGGTTGGAATTGACTCGACAACACTTAACAACAACAGCAACATTGACTTCCCAGCCATTTGTCTCAATCAACCAATTTAGGTCTTGATAATGTACAAAACTGCATGACTGCATCCATTGATGTCTTCACAAAATGTGGCAATTTATGTCTGTCATAGATTGAGAGTATCAGAGGTAGAAGAAACCTTGAAGCTTATCCACTGAACCCCTTCATCATGGGAAGACCACAGCTCAGCTTGTTTTGTGACTTGATCAGGTCAATAGTAAGCTGATGTTGTAACTGGGAGATCTGTGCCCATTTCTGGTACCAGAAGCTCACAACCCGAACTACAATTCCATTGGCTCAGTGTCTCAGCCTTGGTGGTTCTGATAGGGGTCCAAGAAGGTGGCACATGCAGACAGCTTGGCCCAGACCCATTTTAAGTTTGAAGTGCACCCTGGAGGTTCTGATGCAACCACAGTTCAACTTTACCTTTCAAAGCCCTATTTTTCTGTTTTCTTCAAAAAGATGTCCTTAACTTTTCTAGTATGCAACAATTTCCTTATTCATTGCTTTATATTTATACTGTCTGGCCCACACCACCTGGAAAGGGACAATTCCAAGGAAAAGGAATTAGCATGTACTGACTGCCTGCTTTCAGCCAGGATTTACTTGATTATCTCATTTCAGCTTCCCAACAATCCATGAAGAGGATGCTGTTCTCCCTTCTTTGGAAGATGGAGTGTTAAGTCGCTGAGGCGAGAGGTGGCTTGCCCAAGACCAAATAGTGCACACCTCATTAATTTAGTCAATAAAATGTTATTGCACACCTGCTATATGCCAGGCACTGCTCTAAATGGAATGAAGCTATTTATCTCATGTAGATTATATTCTAGTGGGAGAGGCAGAGAATAAACAAGACAAAACTTTGAGTAGACAAATTTACTCAACAATCCAGTCAAACAGGATTTCTTATTGTTCCCTGAAGACATCCCATGATTTTCCAAGTTTTACTCCTGTTTTTTTTCTCCATGTTCTAAGTATTCAAGTCCATCTCCTCTAGGATCTCAAACTAAATCATTATTCTAAGATGCTCATTGAGTATCACCAGATACTATTTAAACTGTGACATTCTGTATGTCTTTTCTATACCTTCACAATAACCCAAGGAGGTGGAATTGTTATTATCTGGTTAGTCAGACAGGGAGATGGAGGATCGAGAGATTATTCAAGTTATCCCAGGTATAGTAGGTTAATTAGAATGTCCCATAAATTTGTGTCTACTCAGAACCTCAGAATGTGATCTTATTTAGAAATAGGGTTTTTATAAATGCAATTAATTGAGGAATTGAGATGACAGCATACTGGATTAGGGTGGTCTCTATATCCGATAAAACCACAAACATGTACCCAGAGTAGTCCGTATGAAGACAGAGGTAGACAGAAATTGCAATTTTGTTACCTTCAGAGGGAGTAAGACCTTTTAGAGAGAACCTTCAGAAAGAGCAAGACACCTTGATTTCAGACTTCCAGCCTACAAACTATGAGAGAATAAACTTCTGTTATTTTTAGTTGCTCAGTTTGTGGTCATTTGCTATGGCACCCCCTAAGAAGTGAATACACCAGGAGACACAATGAATAAGTGGCAGAGCCAGGATTTGAACCTGAGTGTGCTGTCTCTAGAGTCTATACTCTTAGTACTACTGTATTGTGAATGAGCCTGAATTTCTGTAACCTCTGAGCCATGTGGAAAGATGTTGTCTTAGGGAGAGTGGTGTGGGGGAATCAGAGAATATGACATTAAGAAGATAATAGGTCTAAGTTTAAACTCAAATTCAAGCAATTATGTCATGTCTCTGAACTTAATATGAGGGAGCATCAAAAAGTTTGTGGACAAATTCCATTATCGTTTACTTCAATTTTTCTACTTGATCAACTCATATGATCAAGGCATGATAGGAGATTCCGTTATTCATTATACAGGATCAATTGCACAGAAATACAGAGACTTACGTTGTTGCTGTTAAGTGCCATCAAGTTAGTTCTGACTCATAACAACCCCAGCGCATTAACCCACAGTATCACACCAGGACTCTTCAAGTGAAGGAGTGGAAGTGGAGAAGGATCAAAGAAACCTGTAACTGGCTGTGATCAATTAGCTATAAACCCCATTACACTCAGACTGAGACTTATACAACGCCAAATGCCCCTGAACAATGAAAAAACAACAAAGCAGTTGCTGCTGATTCTGATATGACTATTCTGTATGTTGCAGGGTGGAATTATACAATATGGTCCATAAAGTTTTCCATGGCTGATATTTTAAAAATTGATTGCCAGGTATTTGGAGGTGTCTGTGGGTTGATTTTAAATAGTAGTAAGTGCTTAACAGTTTGTAACACTTGGGGACTCCCAGATAGATGCTCAATAAATGTTTGTTAAATTTTATTTGGACATAGTAAATATGACAGTCTGCTCCTTCTTGTCACATGGATGCTCTAATAAACTAGGTTCCTTTGGTAGTTTCTATCACTGCAACATGCCACTAAGGAGAATTATTGTAATGAATTTTGTTCTTTATTCATCATCTGATTCCTTTACAATATAAACTTTAGTGATAGCTAAACCATGTCTTATTCACAATTGTAAACACATTTATAGAAGATATGTGATCATTGCTCAATGAAATGATCGCAAATGGAAAAACCCTTTACAGTTGGCTTTGAAAATCATAGGCTTGAAGTACAGGAGCCCACTTCAGCATGAAGTTTTTTGTTTCTTGTTGCTATTGTGGCAAGCTCAAGTGTTGCTGAGTATCTGCTTACAATGCCATGTGATGGTCATCATCCCCAGGTGAGCTATTTTTCTCTCCCGCTTTATGTAGGAAGCAGGGTAAGGAGCTAATAGTTACTATAGAGACAAACTGCTCATGTGGAGATGATTACACTTGAACTCACCACAAGAGCAAGAGAGAGGAAAAAAAACAAAAAAAATCCACATTTAAGTGGGCCTGTGTGGTTCAAACCAGTGTTGTTCAAAAGTAGACTGTAAATTATATTGAAATTTTAACTGCATGGAAAGTCAGAATTCCTACTCCACAACCTCTGAGTTGTTCAAAGCTTAACTGTATACATGAAGCCCTGATTACTTTGGTGGAATAAAACCACCATTTATTAAGCTTGCAGATTCTGAGTGTCTAGAAATTAGATGGGCACAGTAGGGACAACTTGGGTCGATTTACCTTACTTAAAAGATTCAAAGATGGAAGACTGAAATCATCTGAAGCTTTGTTCATTCTCGTGTCTAGGGGTTGATACTGGTTATTGGCTGGGGTCTCAGTTCTTCTCTATATAAGTCTTCCATGTGGTATTTCCATATGGGCTAATTTGGGCTCCCTCACAGCATGGTAACTGATTTCCAGGAGTAACTATCATGAGCTAGAGTGAGTGAGTGAGCAAGTGAGTCAGGTAAAAGCTATACTAGCATTGAGCCATAGACTTTGATGTCATGTAATGTCCCTTCCACCAAACTGTATTCATCAAGGCACTCATAAAGTTCATCTCAGATCCAATGGATAAAGAACCAGACTCTGCCTATTAATGGGGAGTGACATGTTTCTGGGAAACCATATGAGACTGGAAATTATGCTGTAATCCATTTGGAAAAGGCAATTGGCCACAGTGCTGAGGCAGTCATTTGGGGATTGCCATGATGGGTTAAAGGAGCTGGTGTGGCACTGAGGGTGAGATTGAACCGCTGGCCTTGCAGTTCAAACAGACTTTGCAGTCCAGTTCATTAACCCTATACAGGGTCACTATAGGTAGAAATTGACTTGATGGCACTTAACAACAACAGTTGTACTGTGGAGTCCTGGTGTAGCACTGCAGGATAATGCACTGGACCACAAGGTCAGTTTGAACTGCAAGGTTGGCAGTTCAACCTCATTAGACACTCCTTGAAAACTCTATTCAGGGTCTCTATAAGCCGGAACTGACTTGCCAGCATTTAACAATGACAATGACAGTGGTATTATAGGTTAAGTGTGGGGCTACTAACCACAAGGTTGGTGATTCTAACTACTAACTGCTCTGTGGCAAAGAAGGAAAAGATTCATAGCCTCAGAAACCCTAAGGAGCAATTTTATTGCCTCCATGGCACGGGTTTGGTTTCTGGTATGATGGGTTATGTTAAACAAGAAAAGTCAAAGCTGTTTTACAGGGGAATGAATGCAAATTGGGTAATGCAGAAAGAAACTATCATTTTTTTCTCTAGAGAGTGTTGGGGTATGATAGTTCTCCATAGGAGATACCTAAAGTTGGAGTGTCCGATGTTTACAAAGGATCAACACCTAAGAAAGGAAAGGAGGAAAAACAATACTAGGAAGCAGGAAGTCTAACAAAGCCTCAGATAACACAGTGAGAACTCTAGAGCAAACTTTACCTATCAGATTGTCCCTTTGTCTGGTAGAAGTAGTTGGGACTTTATATCCACATTGGATGTGGGCTACCCCAAGAGGGGCATGACCTTGGGTGGAACTCACCTTTGTAATTCTGCTGACTACACTCTCCTCAGCTGGGCATCTAGTTCTTTCAGTTCAAATTCACCAGCCTCTCCTCAGAAACCCTATACAGCTTCTTTATAAGTCGACAACAACTCGATGTTGTTGTTGTTGTTAGGTGCCATCGAGTCAGTACCGACCCATAGCGACCCTATGCACAGTAGAACGAAACATTGCCTGATCCTGGGCCAACCTCACTACTGTTACCATGCTTGAGTCCATCGATGCTGCCACTTGGCCAGTCCATCTCGTTGAGGTCTTCCTCTTTTTTTCTGACCCTTCACCTTACCAAACATGATATCCTTCTCCAGTGACTGGTCCCTCCTGACAATATGTCTAATGTATGAGGTACAAAGTTTGACCATCTTGGCCTCCAAGGAGCACTCTGGGTGCACTTCTTCCAAAACGGATCTATTGGTTCTTTTGGCAGCCCATGGCACTTTCAATACTCTCCTCCAATACCATAACTCAAAAGCATCAATCAATAGTTAACAACAATCTGTGTGATGCATCTTTGTGTCTACCACAAGGGGGAGTATATTCCAGTTCTCAGAGATCTGGTTGTTCATCCTCCAGGTGGATTCTAGAAAACCCTTCCATATTTTTTGTTTGTTTTGTCAAGTGCTGTCAATTCCAACTCAAAACAACCCTGTATAGGGTTTCTGAAGAGCAGCTGATGGGTTTGAACTGCCAACCTTGTGGTTCGCAGTCCAGTGCTGATCCTACAGTGCCACACCAGAAGTCTTTTTCACATTTAGAGTAATAATGTATTACTTCCATAGTTAGAGTAATACATTATTCTTTGTTATGTTGAAATAATTTCTGTACCTTGCAATCCAATATGCAAGCCAACTTTCTTGATCTCTGTTTCTCTATCTATAAAGTGAGGAGTTTGGATAGACCTTCCAGTTTGGAAATCAGGTGACTCTTATCCACTTGGGCCCCTTCTTTAATATAGTCAACTACACAGAGAGTGAGACACAGCTCACTTGTTGCTGAGAGCTTCTTATCAGATACAGACCCAGACAGGCACAGTCTGGACAAGCTTTTCACTTGATTTATTCACCCAGCTTAGAAGAAAGTTCCAGGTGATATCTGAGCTGTCCAGCAGCCAGCTGGCTCTGAACATAGTCCAGGTATAAAAATAGTTCACAAGGAGCACCAAAGTCCAATCATTCTAACTTTAGGAACCCCAAAACAGCCTGGAAAATGTTGGCAAACTATGGCTCTAGCTCCTACCTCTCTGCCTCTAGTTTCTCACTTTGCAAAGTTGTTCTTAAGTGCCATAGAACAGGTTCCAACTCAAAGCAACCATATCTAGGATTTCCGAGGAGTGGCTGATGGGTTTGAACAGCCAACCTTGAGGTTCAATGCACTATCCTGCAGCACCACACCAGAGCTATGCTAATAGAAGGAAGTGAATTGATGAGGAGTGGATGCTCAGAGGCTCCAACAATCAGATTCAGTCCTAACAAAAAACAGAGGCACAGCTTTGTACAGCACACAACATTAGAACTACACAAACTTTGCTTTAAATTTTGCTTCTGCCACTTTCTAATTGCATAACCTTAGTTACTCTGATATGTTTCACCATCTTTAAAGTGTATTTGAAGCCAATTATCAGAGGTTCATTTTGAACACTGAATAAAAAAATGTGTGATTTATGTATTGAAGTGTTTTGCCCCAAAAGATACGTTGAAGTCCTAATCCCTGGTTTCTGTTAACATGACTTTATTTAGAAATAAGGTCTCTGAAGATGTTTTCAGTTAACATAAGGTGATACCAGAGGGTCCTAATTTCATGTTTACCTCCTTATAAAAGATGAGAGAGATGCAGAGACAGAGTTATTACTGCAGCTTCAAGTCAAGTAATATCCAAGGCTACCAGAAGTGTCATTGTAGAATAAGCATTAACCAGAAGGTCAGTGGTTCAAACCCACCAGTAGCTCCTTAGAAACTCTGTAGAAGGTCTTTATAAGTCAGAAATGAATTGATAGCACTTAATAATACTTATTCTTTCACCATACTTATTCAACCTGTATGCTGAGCAAATCATTTGAGAAGCTGGGTTCTATGAAGAAAAACGTGGCATCAGGATTGGAGGAAGACTCATTAACAACCTGCGATATGCAGATGATGCAACCTTGCTTGCTGAAAGTGAAGAGGACTTAAAACATTTACCGATGAAGATCAAAAAGCACAGCCTTTGGTATGGATTACATCTCAATGTCAAGAAAACAAAAATCCTCACCACTGGACCAATAAACAACATTCTTTATCAACGGAGAAAAGATTGAAGTTGTCAA
>NW_006408544.1:22175093-22180269 GCF_000296735.1 Chrysochloris asiatica
TGGGTCAGTCCTGACTCAATGGCACCTAACAACAACAAACAACAAAAAACAACCAGAAGCTGGATGAGACAGGAAGGGATCTTCCCCTAAAGACCATGGCCCTGCCAACAACCTGGATTTAGATTATCAGTATCCCAAACTGACAAAATAAATGTCTTATTTTATATGCTACTAGTTGGTGGTGTTTTGCCTTCGCAGCTCTAAGAAATGAATATGTTATGCAAAACATCTATCAAAATGCTGATCACTTGATCCTGATCTCAATAACAAAATGACATCTCTCTCGGAGATGATTGATCACAGAACAAAACATAATCAAAATTATGCCATTTTTGTCACTGATCATATTCTTGAATTAATATTCATAGTGTCAAAGAGGAATAAAAACCTCCAACTATTGAAATTAAGTTGTATTTCAGGAGTCTTGCTGAAGTGGTATAGGATAAGCACTGGACTGCTAACCACGAGGTCAGTTGTTCAAACTCATCAGCTGGTCCTTGGAAATCCTACACAGAGTCAGTCATTGTGAGTTGGAACTGACTCGACAGCACTAAAAGCAACAACATTGCGTTTTAGTTTCAGATACCATGAGAGCTGCTGTTTTAAGTGTTGTCAAGTCGGTTCCAACTCATTATGACCCCTTATAGGTTTTCCAAGGAGCAGCTGGTGAGTTTGAACAGCCAGCCTAACAGTTCAAACCGACCTTGTGATCCAGTGCGTTATCCTACTGCACCACACCAGAACTATGGAAATGTAAATAACAAAACATGCTTCTGACTTCAAGGTATTTCAGTATAGTGGGAAAGAGAAATTATTATTTTGATACAAATGTTGCCACTGCCCAGCTAAGTGACCTTGGATAAGTCATTTCACTTCTGTGGGTCTCAGTTTCCTATCAAATAGAAATGATTGTACCAAATTTATAGCACTGTGGCAATGATTCAAGATGCTGCCTGACATGGTGACTGGTACATGGCCACTGTTTGTGAAGTATGTTTTATTGAACTGATTAGCTCTGATCTGGCCTGTTTGCCTTCACTTTTCCATTGATCTGCTCAGCTGAGACTCTTAAACACACTGAAACACTGTGCCCAGTCTCCCAGATCATTTGACCCTGCTTCTTACCTTAGGAGGCCTGCTAAGGCAGGAATTTGAAATAACAGTGGACCATGATCAGGAAACCTCAGGTTTAAGTCCTTGCTTTGCCATTTTGAGGTTCAGAAGAATTAGGGTACGATACAATTGCAGTTTGCTCATGTGTTCATGGGAAATAAGCTGTTCATGGGAGTCAGGCAACCCCAAACTACAGTCCTGGCTCTGCTGTTACTGTGTGAAGTATGACAAATTGTTTCAACTTCTTAGACTTTGTTTGCCCATTTATGTGCCCTCCCTCCTAGAGTCATTGTGGGATACTATGAGCTATTGCATGTAGCATGCTTAGTGCAGTGCCTGGTACAGAATAAGTGACTAATAAAGATCCCTTATTATTTATTAGATATAACTCAGGGCAAATGTACAAGGTATGTAATAACAATTGGAGAGTCCCTGGGTGGCACAGATGGTTAACACTCTCTTCTGCTAACTGTAAGGTTGCATATTCAAATCCACTAGAGGTGCCTCGAAGAAAGGCTTGGTGATCTACTTCTGAAAAGTCACCATTGAAAACCCTATGGGACACAGTTTTACTCTTACATATATGGGATTGCCAAGTATCTAAATCATGCCCCCTAAACCGAATATATTTTTCCCTTAAAAAAAAAGGAGGGTAGGGGATTGGTACTTGAACTCTTTTACTCGTCTTAGAAAAAAAAAAAAAATGGTACCCCACTTTTGGCCTGAATATTTTTCTCAAGGAATGCAAATCTTCGTGTGATTGTTGTTGTAAAGTGCCGTCAAGTCAGTTTGGACTCATAGTGATCCTGTAGAGGGTTTCTGAAAAGTGACTGGTGAGTTTGAACTGCAGATTTCATAGTTCAAATCAACCTTTCAGTTGAGCACATTGGGGAGGGCTATTTTTTCTGACTGGGAAACCTTCAGATCAGGTGTTCCCTGGAGAAAGTCCTGAAAGAAGAGAGAGATGCGCTTGTTTACAGAGATGGTTGATGGTCTTGAACTAAGTCTGGGGACGCCAGGGCCCTCAATCACTTGGCAATGGCTTCAGGCTATTCACAGCTCTGTGGTTAAGTTTGGTGATTCATATAGGAGGAACGAGTTCCTCTTATGGACACACATATACACATGCTCTCTGTGCCTAATGATTCACATCCTCTGCTAATGACTGTTGATTACTGTGGAAAGTTGGCTGGCTGCAGGGAGAGGGGCTCTGGTCTAGTGCATCCCTCACTCCCCAACTGGCCATATGGACACAGTGACTCACTACTCAAATTCAGGGAGTTTGAGAGAGCACCATGGTTGTCTTGACTACCACAAACACTCTTGGAAGCTATGGAGCTTGGAGACAAATCTTATTTCTGGGCTTTCAAGAAACTATGCAACCTTCCAAATTTAGATTGTGCTGTCTTTTGGGACCAGTCCTCTTAGAGAAAGATGTCATTTCTCGATGAAAAACTGAATTGAAGTCATAATAGCCTATCATGCTATGTGATTTCACATGCTCCTGACCCTCAGAGATTACCTGGCAGAAGTCCCGAGTTGAGTTGTAGAACTATTTCCTGTTCGGCCTCTTTCCATGCCACAAACCAAGGTTTGAACATTCCCAACCTGCTAAAGGAGCTAATAATTTTCAAGTGTCTTTCATATCTTCTGTGGATATTCTTTGTGCATTCTCTCAGTTAACCCTCTCCACTCTTTCATGTGGCAGACATCATTGCCCTCATATCTCAGAGAACAAAAACCCTCTCAGGGTTTAAATACATGCTATTTCTGCTATACTCCACAATAACATGGGCCCTCCATGAGTACTACACTTCTCTGTGTTTAATGTCTCTGGGTGGTGCAAACTGTTTGCACTCAACTACTAAAATAAACAATGGATTGTTAACTTCAAGGGTGGTGATGCAGACCCACCAGCCTCTCCTCAGAAATCCTATACTAGGTCATTATGAGTTGGAACCAATTTGATGGCACTTAACAACTAATCAAAATGTTGGCAATGGAAAAACAATCAGTAGTGAAACAAAGAAAGTCCTAGTAATCTGCTTTCATAAAGATTACAGTAAAGAACATCCTATGGAGCACAGTTCTACTCTGACACACAAGAAGCTGCCATGAGTTCAAATCAACATTATGGCAGTAGATTTGCACTGTGCACTGTCTAGTTCCCAATTCACTGTGAACATTATTAACTGAAATTAAAGAAAACTATCATAAAGGGTGTGGACTTTGAACAGTCAAAGGGTTTTTCACCCATAAAGTGAATAAGTTATATAATTGAAAACACCCCTTGCAACATGGCGGAGCGCTGTGTGTGTTGCTGAGCAGACCTGACGCCAACTTGCAGGCACCATGTACTTCCTCATGATGAATATGTGGTGGCAGAGCCATGTCACTGACCGCTATTGTTGGATCCATGGGGTGCTAAAGCACTTCTGGGAAAGGAAGAATCAATGCTTGGCCGTCAGAGCTGTGACTAAAGCTTTCGTGAAATGCACAAATGTGTGAAGAATGAAGAGGAACATGAGGACTCTTTGGATCTATCAATCACAGTTGCTTCCCAGAAGCGTGGCCTGAAGTACCCAGTCTTGGTTGGCAGTTTAAATTAAGTGCCAGGTGGAATTCAACAGGAAAGTACTTGCAGACCTAGCAATCTATGAGCCAAAGACTTTTAAATATTTGGCCAGCTTTAGCCATAGGAGGCAAGGGGAGGGATTTGCTGCTGCATTGGGGGATGGGAGGGAGCCAAAAGGTGTGTCCTCCCAAGTGGTGTACTACCACTGAGAGCCCACTCCCATTGGCTGTCTTGCCATCATGTGACTTAGGAGAAGCCTGTTTTCCCTGATGGGCACAATAACTAACAGAGCAAGAGGAAAGTTTAGCCAATAATTTGGAAGTCAATTTACAAATGTGTATTTATATCCACCACACATCTGTCATTTGGTCCTACTGTGATGGCTTGTTAGTTGCTGTAATTCTGGAAGCTATGCCATCGGTATTTTACATACCAGCAGGGTCACCCATGGTGGACAGGTTTCAGATGAGCTTCCAGATGAACACAGACTAGGAAGAAGAAGTGATGAACTACTTGCAATTATTTAGTCATTGAAAACCTTTTGAATAGCAGAGAAACACTGTCAGATATAGTGCCAGAAAATGATACCCTCAGGTTGGAAGGCACTCAAAATGTGACTGGGGAAGAGATGCCTCCTCAAAGTAAAGTTGACTGTGATGATGCAAATGAAGTAAAGCCCATGGGAGTAAAACCCTCTGGACCTACATTTGCTGAAGGGGCACAACTCAAAATGAGGAGAAACAACTGTAAACATCCATTAATAATTGGAACAGGAAATGTACAAAGTGTGACTCTAAGAAAATTGGAAATTGTCAAAAATGAAATGGAACACATAAACATTGATATCTTAGGCATTAGTGAGCTGAAATTGACTGACACTGGCCATTTTGAATCGGACAACAACATGGATTACTATGCTGGGAATGACAAATTAGAGTGAATGGTATTGCATTCATTGTCAAAAAGAGCACATCCAGATCAGTCATGAAGTACAACGCTGTCTGTGCCTACAAGGAAGACCAGTTAATACCACTCTTATTCAATTTTATGACCAACTACTAAAACCAGTGAGGATGAAATAGAAGAATTGTACCAAGTTCTTCAATCTGAATTGATCAAACATGCAATCAAGATATACTGATCATCAGTGGTGATTGGAATGCAAGGTTGGGAGGAAAAATCAGTAGTTGGAAAATATGGCCTTGGTGATAGAAATGATGCTGGAGATCACATGGTAGAATTGTGCAAAATCAATGATTTGTTCATTTCAAATACCTTCTTTAGAAAGCATAAGAGACAATTATACACATGGACCTCACCATCTGGAATACACAGAAATCAAATTGACTATAAGTGTGGAAAGAGACGATGGAAAAGCTCCATATCATCAGTCAAAACAAGGCCAGGGGCAGATGGTGGAACAGACCATCAATTGCATATCAATTACTCATATGCAAATTCAAACTGAAGCTGAAGAAAATGAAAACA
>NW_006408544.1:22181444-22244361 GCF_000296735.1 Chrysochloris asiatica
GACAGGGTTGTATTCTTTCACCATACTTATTCAATCTCTATGCTGAGCAAATAATCCATGAAGCTGGGTTCTGAAGAAAAACGTGGCAGCAGGATTGGAGGAAGACTCATTAACAACCTGCGATATGCAGATGATACAACCTTGTTTGCTGAAAGTGAAGAGGACTTGAAAGATTTATTGATGACGATCAAAGAGCACGGTCTTCAGTATGGATTGCATCTCAATGTCAAGAAAACCAAAATCCTCACCACTGCACCAATAAACAACATTCTTATCAATGGAGAAAAGATTGAAGTTGCCAAGGACTTTATTCTTCTTGGATAGACTATCAACACTCATGGAAGCAGCAGTCAAGAAATCAAACAACGTATTGCATTAGGCAAATCTGCTGCACAGGAACTTTTTAAAGTGTTGAAGAGTAAAAATGTCAGCTTGAAGACTAAGGTGCACCTGACCCAAGCCATGCTATTTTCAATAACATCATATGCATGCAAAAGCTGGACGGTGAATAAGGATGACCGTAGAAGAAATGATGCATTTGGGTTATGGTGTTTGAGGAGAATATTGAAAGTGCCATGGGCTGCCAAAAGAACCAACAGATCTGTTTTGGAAGAAGTGCAGCTAGAGTAGTCCTTGGAGGCCAAGATGGCCTAACTTCATCTCTTTTACTTCAGACATATTGTCAGGAGGGACCAGTCACTGGAGAAGGATATCATATTTGGTAAGGTGGAGGATCGGAGAAAAAGAAGACCCCCAGAGAAATGGATTGGAAAAGTGGCAGCATCTATGGGCTCAAGCATGACAATGATAGTGTGGTTGGCCCAGGAGCGGGCAGTGTTTCATTCTGCTGTGCTTAAGGGCGCTATGAGTCAGTAATGACTGGATGGCCTCTAACAATAACAACAACAAGTGTGAGAGATAGGTCCTATCTTCCTCCTGTTGGGATAGGTTCACAGATTTGCCTTGTTAACATAAAGCTTGTATCGTGTTCTGCTTTGCAAAAAATAAAAAGATAACACTGATATAGAGCATGGCGCTTGATACAGACTAATATTTGAATCTCTTGGGATGCTTCTTAGACATCTTTATAGAGATTTTGGATTAACTGATCTGGAGTGGGATCCAGGCACAAGGACTTTGGAAGTAATTCTAAGTGGTTCTAGTGGGTAGTCAGGTTTGAGAACAATTAATGTATAACGGTCACCCCCACTCCTCCCGTTATTAGATAAAAAAATATTGATTAATTGCTTAAGTCAGCATCTTGAGGGTCAACTTTGTTGATCTCTCGCCCTCCTCATTCTCCTGTCCAATCTAGCTAACAAATTATTCTACCTCCAAAATACTCCTCTAATATTTCCTATTCTTCCTCTCTCTCCTACTCTCTCCTATATTCCAAGAGGCTGGCATATTCCTTCCATTTCACTATCGCAATGGTGCTTTGTGGTTGCCCACTCATCATCTGTATCCCTCTTTCTTAATCAAAACTTATGTTGTTGTTGTGGCAAGCATCCATCTCTCTCCCATATGATCTAGAGGAAGTTTTCATCATTCCTAGTTTAGGAGTGGATCCTAATAGAATTAATCTTGGCATGGTTTACACCTGGCAAATAGCATTAGTTTAGCATTATGCTCAATAGTTAAGTCATTTCACTAGGTAGTTGAAGGAAAGGAATTCATCACTACTTGAAGGACATGAACTCTTTCTCTTCCTTGTTTCCTTGTATAAAAGGAGGCATACCAACAAGATTGCCCCTGGTAGCCTGTTTTGCTATAAGAGTAAACAGACTTAGGATGAGCTAGAGACCCTGTAAAGCAAAGTAAAGAGACACCAAAAACCTGGACATTTGCTAGTTATGACTCATAGCAACCCCATGCACAACATAGGAAACCACTGCCAGGTCCTCCACCATCCTCCTAATGGTTTTGTTTAAACCTATTGTTGCAGTCAATATGTTAATGTATGTCATTATTTTATGCTTTTTTTTTTTTTATTTTTTTTTTTTTTTTAGTTTTTATTGTGAATTGAGTGAAGGTTTACAGACAGTATCATATCATCATTCAACAAATTATGCATTTTTGTTTCATCTTAATGATTACAATCCCCTACCTGCAACAAGTTATCCTGCTTCCTCCCTGTGGTTCCTTCCTAACCCTTCTCAACCTGTCCTTAGGAAAATGTTTCCCTTTGATTAAAAAATGATTAAGCGTTCCATGGTGAGCATACCTTGCTAGTATTATTGTCCCTCCCTATAAACATATCTATTGTGTGGCTGAAAACTGGGCAACAATGGTGAGTTCCTTTTCAGACCTGAAGGGTGGTTGAGGACCATAGTCTCAGATTCCTCCAGTCTCTTTCTGACTGGTAAGCCTGGTCTTTTTACTTTTTAATAATTTTGAGTTTTGTTTCACATTTTCTTCCACTCTATCCAGGACCCTCTAATGTGATCCCTTTCAGAGCAATTGGTAGAGGTAACCAGGCACCATCTAGTTCTTCTAGTTGTAGAATCATGGAGACTGATGTTTCCATGTTCCATAAGTCCACTGTGTTGTTGTTAGTGTCGTCAAGTCAGTTCTGACCCATAGCAACCCCTATATTGGGTTTCCAAACAGTGGCTAGTGGGCTCGAACAGCTGACCTTGAGGTTCTAACTGACCTTGAGATGAAGCACATTCTCTAGCAGCACCATACAAGAATCCATTAGACTAATTGATTCTAAGCTCTTCAGTTCTTATCACTTTCTTCCTCACATGGAGAGACCAATAGCTGAATCTTAGATGGCCACTCATGAGCTTTCAAGATCCCAGATGCTACTCACCCAGGTGTGGTGCTGGGGGTCAATGTGCTGGACTGCAAAGTTAGCTTGAATCACAAGGTTGGCAGTTCAAGCCCACCAGCCACTCCCTGGAAACCCTATACAGGGTTGTTATGGGTTGGAACTGACTCGATGGCACCCGACAACACTCACCCAGGTATGACGTAGAACATTGTCTTTATGCCAATTGACCATGGTGTTCCCTGAAACTATGGTCCTGAGCCCCCAAACCATCAACTCATTAATGTTTGAATTCCCTAAGACTATGGTATCGAGCCCCTAAACCATCAACTCATTGCCTTAAAATGTTTGATAATACCTAGGAAGTTTTCATCATCTTGTGTGCTATATGTTTCACCACATTCATTGTTGTGTTTGCATGAAAGGTAAATATTAATATATAAATATTCTCTTTTAAACTCTTTTTGATGTGTTTCTTGTAGACAGCATATTGAAGGATCCTGTTTTCTTAACCATTCCACTACTGTATCTTTTTTTTTTTTATGTTTTATTGTGAATTATGAGATAACTTACATAGGAGAATATTAGCTTTACATTCATTCTATCATATATCATTTCATTGCCATGGTTACAATCCCCCCCATGCTCTATCAACCAACCAAAGGGTATATACATTGCAAGCCTTCCCCCGGTCATCAGCACACAGCCCCTCTTCCTCTCTGGGTCTAAAGTCCCCAGCCACTCCATCTCTCCATGTCATCGTCTCTGCCTCCATCTCTGGCGTCACTGCTTCTCTGGATAGGCTCCCGCTCTCTGCTCTTCTCCCTTGATGGTTTCAGGAACCTCTACTTCCAGACTGCAAAGTCAATCACTCCCTTCCATTTGCTACAAAATGTATACCTTTACATATCCAACCCTCACAATCAGTCCTAATAACAATTATTCACTACTGTATCACAAGAGACCTATCCGAATCTCCTTTCATCAGCCCCACACAGAAAGAGTGGATACTACTCAGTGGAGATTCTACCTTCCTCCATGCCCTCTGGATCTAGGCTCCCTCTTGAAAGCTTGTAAGCCAGTCAATTCTTGCCTTTGTAGCCCATCCCCTCCATTTTGGGTAGCCAATGTCCACGTGGCCCATCTCTGTCTATTCTGTGTATGGAGGGGTGGGAATGATCCTTGCTGTAAAGATTTGTTCCCTCTTTTGAGCTATTGCATTCATAGGTGTATGTCAAGTTCATTAGATTGTATCAGATTACTTTTTTTCCCCTCTTCTTTCTTCTTCTAGTTGCGCTCTGATCATCTAGTCATTGAAGCAAGGTCAAGTGGGTATTATCTGCTGGATGCTTTACTCTCCACTCTAGTCCTCTGTGGCTATGTCACCGACTATAGGCCTAAGAGTCCCCAGGTCTTGCAACACTGTTGGCCGACCAACTCTCCAACTAGGTTCACAAGAGTATATTGAGCATTGTAGGGCTTAACTCACAGCTTCATTGCTGTTTTTCCCTCACTGCATCTAATTGGTGACGGACATGGTCACCATTCTGGGCATGTTGTTTTCATTTGTATCTCTTTAATGGCTAGTGATCATGAACATTTCTTCATATGTTTATTGAGTCTTAGTCTTGGAACAGGGTTTGTCATGAGAAGACGTGACCACATGCCTTAATGTCTCCTGGGTGAGCAACTTGCTTGTTCTTGTAGTAATTACTTGGATTGCCTATATTGTTTTGTATTTTTCCTGTAGGTTTTTCAAGAAGTATCTTCTGTTCTTCTAGCCATTCCAGGCTGGTCTGCTTGTCCTTTCAAGTGACAATTTCCCAAACTCAGAAGATTCTGGATGCTGTTCAGAATTCCACCTATGGTCTTAAGTAATGCCGCGGCTCTGCAGGAAGCCTCCTTCACTGGGCATGTTGTAGCCCCCTTTAAGATATTCCAATCAGTCATAGGCAGAAGATGGACTTACAAGTTTTCTAGGGTGGTATTTCTGGCTATTCCTTTTTCTCCCTCTCCAGTGTATATTTTGTAATGGTATGCCAGGTAAACCAAGATTCAATAGACAGCCAAGCATCTTAACATTATTTCCCCCCTTTCCCCATTCCAACCATGTCTCCATTCCTGTGTCCCAACGCCCTGTTTTTCCAAGGTTGTGCATACATCATTATTTACTTCTGTCCCACTTAGCCCATGCAAACCTGCCTAATTGTTTTCCCAACCACTTTGTTCTTCCATTCCCCTCCCCCTTCTTGTGTATTGCCCCCCTTCCTAGCACCCAAACTATCCTGTGTCTATTCCCTACCCTGTGTTCTACCTTCCCCTCCCTCCCCTTACCCCACACCCTCCATCCCGGTAACCAGCAAAGAATCCCCCCCACACTTAGTATGGGTTATTTTCCTTAGTCTTTTACTGTAGTGGTCCTATGCAGTATTTCTCCTTTTGTGACTGACTAATATCACTCAACATAATGTCCTCAATGTTCATCCATGTCATATGATGGCCTGCATCTTCCTTGTTATTCTTCAAGGCAGCATAATATTCCATTGTGTGTATGAACCACAGTTTGTTTATCCATTCTTCAGTTGATGGGCACTTAGGTTGTCTCCATCTTTTTGCTTTTGTAATTATTGCTTCTATGAATATTAGTGTGCATATTATCTACTCATGTTATGGCTCGTATTTCTTGTGGGTAAATACCAAGTAGAGAAATTGCTGAATCATAATGTTTTTCTATTTCTAACCTCCTGAGACGTACCATATTGCTTTCCAGAGACGTTGGACGATTTTGCAATCCCACTAGCAATGCAGGAGCGTCCCAGTCTCTCCACATCCTTGCCAGCATTTATAGTCCTCTACTTTATTTATCTTTGCTGTTATTACTGGTGTGGGATGATAACTCACTGTTGTTTTCATTTATATCTCTCTAATGGCTAGTGATCATGAATATTTCTTCATATGTTTATTGCCTGCCTGGGTCTCCTTCTTGGTGAAGTGTCTGTTCATGCCCTGCACCAACTTTTTTAATTAGGTTATTTGTCTTTTTCTTGTAGAGGTGTTATAGTTTCCTATATATTTCAGAAATGAGTCCCTTTTCTGAAGTGTCATTGCAAAATATTTTTTCCCATTCTGTGGATTACCTTTTTACTCGTTTGATGAGGTATTTTGATACATATACGTTTTTATTTTTTAGTATGTCCTATTCATCTATTTTGTCTACTTTTGTTTGTGTAGTTTTAAAAATGTTTGGTAGTTTGTGTACGCCTTGCTTTAGAGCCCTCACTTTTGTCCCTACTTTGTCATTGATAGCCTTCATAATTCTGGGATTCACATTTAGGTCTCTAATACATTCTGAGTTGGTTTTTGTATAAGGTGTGAGGTAAAGGTCTTGTTTCAATCTTTTGCATACCATATTCCAGTAGTGCCAGGACCATCTGTTGTAAATACTAACCCCACCCCATGCGATATATTTAGGTATTTTGTCAAATATTAGTTGGCTGTTTGTGGATGGGTTAATATCTGGATTCTCGATTCTTGTTTCATTGATTTATATATCTTTCATTGTACCAGTGCCAATCTGTTTTGACCACTGTAGCTGTATAATGAATTTTGAAACCAGAGAATGAGAGGTTTCCAACCTTATTCTTCTTCTTAAGCAGTGCTGTGCTTATCCTGGGTCTCTCTCCTTTCCATATAAAATTTGTAATTTTTTTTTTTCTGTATATTTGAAGAATGTTGTTGGGATCTGGATTGGGATTGCATTATATGTTTGAATTGCTTTGGGCAGTATTGACATTTTCACAATGTAAAGTCTTCCAATCCAGGAGCATGGTACATTCTTCCATTTTTTTAGGTCTCTTTTGGTTTCTTGTTGTGGTGTTTTGGAATTTTCTTTGTATAGGTCCTTTGTTTTTCTGGTTACATTTATTCCTAGATATTTCATCCTTTGGGCGGCTATTGTAAATGGTATTGCTTTCCTAATGTCCTTTTCAGTGCTATTGTTTTTGGTATAGAGGAATCCAACTGATATTTGTATGTTGATCTTATATCCTGCCACTTTCCTGAATCTTTGATGAGGTATAATAGCTTTTTCACGGAATCTTTGGGGTTTTCTATGTATAGGATCATATCGTCTGCAAATAGAATTTACTCCCTCTTTGACAATGTGAATGCCTTTAATTTCCCTATCTTGCCATATAGCTCTTGCTAAGACTTCCAGCACACTCTTGATTAAGAGTGGTGACAAAGGTCATCCTTGTCTGGTTCCTTTTTGACTAGGGAAGGCTTTCAGTTTCTCTCCATTGAGAGTAATGTAGGCTGTTGGTTTTGTATATATGCTCTTAATTATGTTGTGGAATTTCCCTTGAATTCCTACTCCGTTGAGTGTTTTCATCAGGAATGGATGTTGGATTTTGTCAAATACCTTTTCTACATCTATCTATGCGATTATGTGGCTCTCTTCTTTTTTCTAATTTATATCGTGGATTATGTTGATGTGTTTTCTAATGTTGAGCTATCCTTTCATCCCTGATCTGAATCCCACTCTACATCTATCTATGCGATTATGTGGCTCTCTTCTTTTTTCTAATTTATATGGTGGATTATGTTGATGTGTTTTCTAATGTTGAGCTATCCTTTCATCCCTGATCTGAATCCCACTTGATCATGATATATTATCTTTTGATGTGCTGCTGGATTCTGTTGACTAGGATTTTGTTGAGATTTTTTGCATCAGAGGGATATTGGTCTATAATTTTCTTTCTTAGTGACGTCTTTCCCTGGTTTTGGTATGAGGGTTATGCTTGCTTCATAAAATGTATTACGGAGTTTTCCTTCCTCCTGTATATTCTGGAATAATTTGAGTAGAATTGGTGACAGCTTTTCTCTGAATGTTTGGTACATTCTCTGAATGTTCACCAATGAAGCCATATGGCCCTGGACTTCTTTTGGTTGGGTGTTTTTGATGACCTGATAAATTTCTTCTTTTGTTATGGGACTGTTTAGATTTTGTGCTTCACTCTATGTAAGTTTATGCTAGTCATGTTTTTCTAAAAATGTATATATCTCTTCTAAGTTTTCAAATTTTGTTGAAGTACAACTTTTCATAGTATTCTGTCATTATCATTTTGATATCCTTTGATTCCACTTGACATCACCCATGTGGTTTCTAAGGCGTGTTATTTGTGTCTTCTCTCTCTTTTCTTTTATTAGGTTTTCCAATGGTCTGTCAATTTTGTTAATCCTTTCAAAGAACCAGCTTCTTGTCCTGTTGATTCTTTCTATAGCTTTTCTGTTTTCTATCTCATTTATCTCTACTCTAATCTTTATTATTTATTTTCTTTTTGTGGCTGTATGCTTCCTCTTTTGGTCTGTTTCTAATTGTTGTAGATGTTGTGTTAATTTTGGTTCTTTCTTCTTTTTGATGTGTGCATTTATTGCAATAAATTGTATTCTCTGCACATCTTTCACCATGTCCCGAAGATATTGGTATGTTGTATTTTCATTCTCATTTGTTTCTAGGAAATTAGTGAGTTCATGTTTAATTTTTTCTACTACTCAGTCACTTTTCAGCAGAGTGTTATTCTGTTTCCATGTATTTGACTTGATTTCCTTGGTCTTCCTGTTGTTGTTTGTTGATTTCTAATTTGATAGCATTGTGATCTGAGAAGATGCTTTGTAGTATTTTGATATTTGTACATTTATGGAGATTTGTTTTGTGGCCTAAAGCATGGTCTACTCTGGAGAATATTCCATGTACACTGGGAAAGAATGTGTAATGTGCTATTGTTGAGTTGAATGCTTTGTACACATCTATGAGTTCCAGTTGGCTGATTGTATTGTTTAGTTCTTCTGTGTGTTTGCCAAGCTTCTTTCTGGTTGTTCTATCCATTTTTTAAAGCAATGTATTAAAATCACCCACTATTATTGTACATTCATCTATTTCTAAAAATTCATCTAAGAAAAAATAAAATCACCAAACAACAACAACAAAACTAAATTGGTTGCTGTAGTCTATAATCTCAGAAAAGGGAGAGGAGGGAGAGAAAAAAAAGAAAAAAAAATCTGTAACCTAATATTAGTATGATTTTAGTATCCTCTTTCAGCTTCTTGTTGATAAATTTTAAGATGCCACTGTTGATTGTTATACTATAGCTCAGGATTTAATTTTTGCCTTGTTTTGTTTTGAACTTTCTCTCCCTCTCCAGAAAGAACATCCCTAGTTCTGGCCTTTTCCCTATTAATAAACAGTTAAGTGCTGGCTGCTGAGCTGCCTGTTTCTGTAAATGTTGAGAATATCTGTGGGCATGCGTGGCTGAAGAACCCACCCGTGGTGGGAGTGGGGGGTGCTCACTCACTCAGGCATCCCCTCTAGTTACTAGAATGGAGGTTCACAAACAGTGGGGGGGGGGCAACGAACAGATACAAAATAATAATAATAATAATAATTATAATAATTATAATTATAATAATTCAGAACAAAGCAAAACCGACAAACTATTTTGTCCACCTGTGCTCTGAGGTGCCCTCGGTGTTATTCTGTGGTGGATCTGCTTGGGCCCCTGCTTGGTCTTGCCGATTGGTCTCACTCTAATTGTCTGCTCCAGGCCGCAAAGCTCGGCATATTCTAAAGTATGGGATTTCTTACTTCCACTACAAGTTCCACTAGCTATAAGCCTTCAAACTTTTTAAATATTCCTAGATATATAGTTCAGAGTTTTGGAGCTCTACCCTGAACCCACTTCATCTGGTATTCTGTGGTATTGGTGGCAGCGAACTTCAATGTACCTCTACCCTATCCTACATCAAGCCTTGCCTCTTCCCATAATGTTTTATTTTTAAAAAAATACGTAGTAGGACTGATTTGGCTGAGAGACTATTTTAATAACCAAAACTTTAGCTTAAAAAAGTTAGATCATATTAAGTGCTGTCATGTTGGTTTCAATTCACAGGGACTCTGTATAGGGTTTTCAAGGATCAGGTGGTGGGTTTGAACCATGGACGTTTCAGTTAGCAGGCTAGTGCTTATCCTACAGCACCACACCAGGGATTCTAGACCAGATTAGTTAGGAATGAAAAATATCTGACCTGATCATGGACACTCTGGCTCCATGACAGGCATCACTAATCAATCATCCCCTTCTTTCACGCTGAACCTGCGTTCATTCTCATACATCTTAACCTAGTCCTATCAATCAATTAGAGTTGCCATGCAAAACAAAGCCTGTTTTCCATCCGGCCTAGATCATACTTTTATTTCCTTACAGTAGCCTACCTCTGTTTTGTAGTGAACAGACCTGAGCTTAAGTCTGGGGTTTTCCACTGTGTGCTATGTGACATTATCCCAGATAGTTTCTCTCTGTGTGCCTCAGAGATCTCATACTTAGAATTCTGATGGCAGAAATTTGAGAGGTTACCTTGACAAAGGTTTCACAAAAATCCCTGCCTGATTTTATTATTCTTATGTATGCTACATGGTCAATTAAACAGGGAAAATAATTTAAGACAGTTGTGATAATAGGGCACTGTGACCTGAACTCATATTTTTTTCCCTCTCCACCTTGCTGAGTTATTAAGGGGTAGATCATGGCTTTCGTGACTGAGAATGGCTGACATCACATTCTAGAATACCCCCTTTCCTCCCATTGTGCCACTTGTCAAGCTTTCCAAATATGCCCCTTTTCACCTTCCATTTCAACATTATTTTCATTCTGAGACTCCTGACATGTTTAATTCCTTAGCTAAGCCCTCTCCCCGTCCAAATGTCGCCACTCTTGTCATACAATTTATTTTCTACATGCACATAAAATCAAGTCTGAACGTTTTTCTCTACTGTGAACTCCTGAGAAACAGCCTTTGGAGCAGCTATCGGTCATGATGGATATCAAAAATTGAGAGTAAATTCTTTGTTATTTGTTTCGCACTTCCCATTCTAGATCAGATTTCACTCAGGCACCCTGTATCAGGAGAAATATGCTCCGTCATTGGAAATGTGTCCACATAACCAATCAATCAAGAAAGGGAAAAAGACTCAGTATAAAGTGGCTACTGAATGCCAGTCATGGTGCTGTCTTAATATACCAAATTAGTCCTCAAAGCCGTCCTGGGAGGGAGGAGAATTAGTTTCTATTATGTAAACAAACAAATTAATTGCCATTGAGTTGTCAATTTCCACTCATGACCCCACATGTATCAGAATAGAACTGCCTTCCATAGTGTTTTTAAGGCTGTGACATTTTGTAGTAGTCCTCCACCCCCTCAGCTTTTCTACCAAAGCACCTCTTGGTGGCTTTAAACTATCTAGCTATTGGTTAGTAGTCAAGTGCTTAACCATTTGCACCACACAAGGACTCCATTATACTGATGAGGAAAATGGGACTTGAAAAGGTCAAATGATAGAAGAGGTGGAAGTGGGTTTTCTGAACCCTTGTCCATTATTCTCATGTTTTCTCAATCTTAACCCATTGCCATGGAGTTGATTCCAATTCATAATGATCCTAGGGTTTTTGAGTTAACGATTTTATATAGGATTTTTGAATTTGTAAATCTTTATGGGAGCCAAGAGGCTCATCTTTCTCCCGAGGAACAGCTGGTGGATTTGAACTACCAACCTTAAAACGATAGCCCAATGCTGATCGTCTCAAACTTAGGTGAGCTCTAAAAGAAAGTGTTCTTAAGTTCAGTTGACTATTTACTGTGCATACGTAGGCCTTTCATAAGGTTTGGACTTTAGGAGTTTCCCATTTAATGAAGATGGCTTATTTGAGAGAGGATTTGGTTAGGAGTTTTGGTTCCTCATTTGCTTAGAAAGTTTTAATGATTCTTTAGAACATTTAGGAATGAGCTCTTATGTCCCTTCATTGGGTCTCTACCTACTTCTTCAACCTTCCTATAATCACTTCACATTTTCACGGGTCAGCCACTTGGAGGTGATCCCTTAGGTCTCAACTTAACTATCATTCTCTTGGGAACCTTTCCCAGCTTGCATTGGGTGTTCCAGTCTGTACGTGCATATAGCCAACCATCATGTTTATCTCATTGCCTTGCTTAGTTAGTTGTGAGTTTTGTGTAGTCAGGGTTGAAGTCTCTTTTCCTCAGACCTCCAGTGCTCAACATGTTTGGAAGTGTTTTGTTCTCAAGTGAAAGAGAAGAAAGTAAAGCTTGATAATCTTTATCATCTCTTCAGTGTTTATAAGGATTCTCCCCACTTCCTTTCTGTAAATTTCTGTCTAAATATGAGTTGCTCTAAACACAAGTCATTAAATCATACATGCTCCTTATTAAGAACAATTGAAGAAGTGACCATCTCTTCTCAGTGGAATTCACGTCAGCTGCACAATTTGTTTCTTCCTTAGTAGCAGGGTTTGGCAATCTGGGCTCAGGTCATGAAGGATGAGTGGAGATGTTGGATTTGAAATGTGGAATCATTTGCCCTAGAGACCTACTTCAAGGCTGCTGCAGGAAGGGTGATGGGAAGCTGACAGGTACGTGCATTCAAAATTACTTTGAGGTGGTCCCAGTCCCATTACTGTCCCCAGGGGACCTCAGCAGAATTTGATGCTGACATGGTAGAAGCTCACATGGAGAAAATGATGTATCTGTGTTTAGTCTGAACTTGTCTAGCATGGCTGTGTCACTGTAGAGTACAGCTGCCTCCATTAGAGAAGAAAGATAGGGACATTAATCACTGTGGCCAACCAACTCTTACTCCCTCTATCTGCCAAGCCTTCACCATCTTATTAGAGTTCTACTTTGCTCTTCTCCAAAAACGGTATATATGTCCCTGAAGTACAAACAAGATTTGTTCTTCATTATGTCTTTCACAATTTGTAGGGCAGGTTCATATGGTTCTTATTTAGAGCAAGAAACACTATCGACTAAGCATTAGCCTGTTTACCACAAGGTTGTTGTTGTTTTTAAGTGCTGTCGAGTCCATCCTGACTTATCCCCACCCTTTACAGGGTTTCCAAGGACCGGCTGGTGAGTTTGCACCATTGACTTTTTGTTTAGCAGTCCAGTGCTTATCCTACAGTGTCACAAGGTAGGTGATTCAAACCTACCAGTTGTTCCTTGGGAGAAAGATGAGAGTGTCTGGTTTCATAAAGATTTAGTTTTGGAAACCCAAATGAGCAATGCTTTTCTGTCCTATATGCTGTTTCTATTAAGTGCCGTTGAGTTGGTTCTGACTCACAGCAACCTTGTATAGGGTGTCCAAGGAGAAACTGGTGAGTCTGAACTGTCAACCTTATGGTTCTCAGGCCAGTGCCGATCCTACAGTGCCACACCAGAAGTCCCTGTCCTATACAGGATTGCTATAATTCAGTAATAACTAGTTGGCAGTGGGTTTGGGGCATTTAGTGTAAGAAAAGTCTCGGAGCCTTGTTAATGGTTTAAAAGCTGCACATGAGGCAAGTGAAGGTGATACAATCTCTTCATGCAAATCTCCATCTCAGTCAGTTTATTGGGGTACTTATCTGGGGACAAATGATAACTGTAGTTAATATGTATTTGTGTCTGACATATATGAGGTAGTTTAGCATGTAGCCTCATTTCATTTTCAAATCACTTCAGGTAGATTTGTTCTTGTTATTAAGTGCTGTTGAGTTGGTTCCAACTCATAGTGACCCTGTAGAGGGTTTCTGAAGAGTGACTGGTGAGTTTGAACCACTGACCTTGCAATCCAGTGCTTATTCTACTGCATCACACTGAGACAACTTCTAACCTATGTAGACATAACTTAGGAACACATAGAAATAATTTAAACAATGCCACTAATATTGTAATGTTGAAGAGTTGCCTAACTCTGGTCAATTCCACTACATATAGATTTTCCGGTTTCTGTTGGTAACTTTAAATATATTAATATTCCAGAACCCAGGATTTATGTTCGCTATGAGTCAGAACCGACTCCATGACACATAACCACCACCACCACCATCCCTACTTAACAACTGATAAATTCTCAACTGTTAGGCTGGGGGTGTTGTTGTTGATGGTACTGTTAAGCTCCATACAGTTGATGCCAATTCATAGCAACTCTGTATCAGGTTTCTGAGGAGCAGTTGGTGGATTTGAACCACTGACCTTGAAGTTAGCAGTCCAGTTCTTATTTGGAGTGCACTTATCAATTAGCCATCTTTTAAATGTTCAGTCTCTGGATGGGGCAAATGATCAACACTCTTTGTTGCTAACTAAAAGTTTGGAAGGTTAGAATTCAACAGAAGCACCTGATAACCTACTTCTAAAAATCTCTTATTGAAAGCCCTATGGAGCACAATTCTACTCTGACACACATAGGGTCACCATAAGTTGGAATCAACTCAATGACAATTGGTTGGTTTAAAATCCCACTCAAAACTTATGGCCTGAGGTAAAATGGAAAGGAATAGCTCTTATGTAAAATCAATAGCAGGGATGGCATTAGTATCTAATCTTGGAGTTTTCAAACTGCATTCTACAGAGCTGCCCCTGGGGTTCAAGGAATAAAAGCAACAGGAAAACAAAGAAGAGAAGGGGAAGGACAGGATAGGCGCTAGTGACTGAGAAGGAGAGAAAAGGAAAGAAGAGGAAAGAGAAAAGAGATGAGAGAGAAAGGGGATTGGCGTGCTGGGCAGCTGCTCCATGAAATAAACGTGGTAACCTTCCTGCCCATAAGGCAGCCATGATATTGGGGCTTTGAACTCCTCAGGACAGTACAAGTTATCATCTGGAATAATAAACACAGACCTGGTGGCCAAGGAGTGGGCAGGCCTTGGGCGGGGTTGCAGTTCTGTGCTAGGGCGATGCTGGGACAGCCTGCTGTCTCTGTCTGCACAGAGAGCCCAGGAAGGCGTCCGGGAGGCACCAAGGCCAAGAGGGCTCTCAGCTGGTGCTGAGTGAGCTTTTCAAAGTAAACAAGGGCTCGGGGCCAAGGGGACCCTCCTGTTGGTGGTAACTTGGACACTATGTGGGCCCTGGAAAGAGCTTGATATTTTTAGCTCTCCAGTTGCTTTGATGGAAAGAAAAAGAGAAGTGGGGATATGGATGAGGGGACAGCTACAGTGTGCAATTTATTATTTTTTAGAACATAATAGCTAACAGCTCCAAAAACATTCTGGATGTGCTCCATAGCTCATCAACAAGCACATCTCTGAAGAATGAGGAGAGGACAAACACCATATGTGTCAGAATATTGGCTGCCATGCGGTGGTGCGGGTGCCAGACCTGTGCATGCCTTTCCCAGGGACCAGCGACAGCGACTCACCTGTGGGACTGTCAGTAAATATACATCCTCCTTGATCCCGTTCCTGGAAAGTATTCTGGTTTGATCAGACTCATGCCAAAGTCCTAATAGCTTATCTAGGTCACTAAGAGGTTATAGAAGTCCCTGGGTTTGGGAGTCAATCCAGAAATCTGACCTGTCTGCTTTTGCAATGGCTTTAGACAAGTCACATGATTGTTATAAACCTATTGTTGTTAGTTGCTATCAAGTCAGCTCTCACTTATGGTGAAATTATGTATATAACAGACTAGAACGTTGCTTGGCCTTGCTTCATCTGAAAACATGGTCAATGGTATATTTGAATACATTATTTGGGCGATTTTGTCAATCCATTTCATTGTGTCAATCCTTCTCTCCTTTTCACTGATTCTCCACCAAACATGACATCCTACTTAAATGACTGGTCTTTCCTGATGACACATCTAGGTAAATTAAAGCATCTCTTTAAGTTTAAAGTTAAATAGCTTCCAAAAATGCAAATGAGAGAACCTGAGAGAACAACTGGGTCAACAGTGCTCAACATAAAATAAAAAATTGTTAATATATTCACTGAAAGAACAGAAGGTAACTTGGTGGTGGTGGTTATGTGGAATTGGTTCTAACTCATAACATCCTATATAGGGTTTCCAAAGCTGTAAATCTTTATGGGAGCAGAAAGCCTCATCTTTATCCTGTGGAACCACTGGTAGTTTTGAACTTCTGGAAACCCTGCACAGGGTCACTATAAGTGGGAACCAACTGTACGGCACATAACCACCACCACCAAGTAGTTCAAAGGAAATTTTTGACTGGTGAATGTATCCATAAAATAGGGGTAAGAATCCATTTCTCTCTACTTTAGAAGACAACTGGAGGGCTCCAAAGAATGTAAAAATATTTCATGAAAGGTAAAACCTGTGTGCATTTGAGAGTGTTATGGATTGAAGTGTATTATAAATATGTTGTAAATCCTAACCCCTATACCTGTGGATGTAATTCCATTTGGGAATAGGGTTTCCAGTGTAGGGTGTGTCCTAAACCCAATCATTTTTGAGATATAAAAGGATTAGATTAGACTCAGAAGTAAGCAAGTTCAGATGGGAAAGAAAGATGCCATGTCACATGAAGATCATCAAAGAACTATGGAAGACAAGCTAAAGAGAGACAAGGGTTTTCTCGTAGAGTAGACCCACAGACAGTGAGCCTACTCCTGGAGTCAGAACCCTTAATTCAGACTTACAGCCTCTTGAACTGTGAGAAAACAAATTTTTGTTCATTAAAGTCACCTACTTGTGATATTTCTGTTATAGTAGCACTAAGATCTTTGTACCAGGGTTGTAGCCTCTCATGATACTTTTCAATTTGTACGCTGAGTCAATAATCCAAGAAGCTGGATTATATGAAGAAGAATGCGGCATCAGTTTTGGAGGAAGACTCATTAACAACTTGTGATATGCAGAGGATACAACCTTGCTTGCTGAAAGTAAAGAGGGCCTAAAATACTTACTGATGAAAATCAAAGTCCACAGTCTTCAGTAAGGGTTGTACCTGAATGTAAAGAAAACAAAAATCCTCACCGCTAGACTAATAAATAACTTTATGTGAAGTAGAGAAAAGATTGAAGTTGTCAAAGCTTTCCAAGGAAAATGAAATCTTTGACAATTTCAGTCTTTTTAGGGTGCTTTGACATCTTTCTGATTCCGCATCTGCCAGATTGAGATGTGGATGTCCATCTCAGTGGACTGGTGTGTGAACCCAGTAAAGTCACAGGCCTGACTATCACTTCCTAGGAAGCATCATCCCCCAAAGCAAAGGTACTTTTGGGAAATAGAGGAAGAGGGAAAGGATAAGCACCAAGCCCTCTGATACAAAGGAGCAGAGTCCCCTCTCCAAGTTGAGAGATTCATCCCAGGGAAATGATTGTTTTATAAAGGACTGAATGGATTTCTAGAGTTTTTCCCCTGGTTTGGCACTGTGGGCTAATGTGTCAGATTGCAAAGTCATTTGAACTACAAGGTCAGTGGTTAAAGCTCACAAACTGCTCCTTGGAAACCCTATACAGGGTCACTATGGGTCAGAATCGTCTTGACAGCACTTAACAACAACATACTGTAGTTTGCTGTGGCAAAGTCCTGAACACCAAGTTCCTAGATAAAGTTCTAACCCAAATCCTGTGGCATGGCTGACCTTAGCCCAGCCACTTCCTTTTTCTGGGTCTGTTTTTCCATCTTGTAAAATGAAAAGATTGGACCAGAAAGTTGTTCTCCCATATCTTCCAGGGATGACATTCTCTGAGTTTAGACTGGGGATAATCTCTCTGAGAATACTTTGTCTCTCTAATTAATGAGCTCCAAATTAGTTTCAGAGGCCTCTATTAACCAGAGGGTCTCTATACAGCATGACCTTGTTATCTGTTTGATTTCCTGGTGAGCAGATAGTGCATTTGGGATTGTCAAGGTTATGGGGATGCAGTGTTCTTGTCATATGGGTTTAGCAGCAATCAGATGACTGTAAACAAATAATTGGCTCAGACTTACCCAGGGATCATAATAAGCTGTGTTTTATTTTGCATCCAAGGGACTAATTGGTGGCCATGTCATGTGTGTTTACCCCAGAAGGCAGTGTGGATGGAATTTCAAGGCCTTCAACACATTCTTCTCTACATGAGACATCTCTCATCATTCTACCCCATATTCTGCAGGATTGGACGTTGTCTTTGATTTTTGTTCATTATTTGTTTTCACAGCATCCCCAACTCCAAATAAGTTATTGAAATCCTCACAACTCCCTGAGAAATGGGTAAAATGTTTCCAGTTTCCAGACTGAGGAAACAGATGCTCTGTTCGATTAAGCACCTTAGCTTAAAGTGCTAGGAAAAGGTTGAACTGTGGCTGTAACTTAGTTGGATACAAAGGTCCATGAGCCATTTCTAAATGTGTTTATGAAGATCATTAGTAATTTGTATGTTATTTTTGGTGTATGAGGTTAAATAAAAAAGAATCACTACAAAAATCATACAAACCTTTAATAAATAAAATATCAAAATGTAAAACTCTTGTTTTTTGAAATATCATCCATCTTGGACTATACATTTCTGAAGGTAGTGTTTCCAGCTCTCTAACCCCTCCCCCGAAGAATTCTGTGCTCTTTTATTTACATCACATGAGAACAGCAGTTCTGCATTCTTGAAGGACTTTAAAATGTTTTTTTAAGTTTGGGGAACAGAAAGAAATCTTAAGGGACAAGATCAGGATTGTAGGGCAGATAGGATAAGGTTTGCTGAAATAATTCTTGTAGGACAGCAGGTGCATTGTTACAATGGGGGAAAAAGTTCCTCAGTGCAATTTCTCTTGCTTTTTCTCACCAGTGGTCCCATGCCCAATGGAACAAAACATTGCCCAGTCCTGAATCATTCCCATGATAGGTTGTGGCTATGATTTTTTGATTGATAGGGTTTTATAATGACTTAATTTTGGAAGTAGATCACCAGACATTTCTTCGTACTCTGTCTTAGTCTGGAAGCTCCACTGACATCTGTTCAGCATGATTGTTGTAGATGTTGTTGTTAAGTGCCTTAAAGTCAGTTCTGACTTACACCAACCCTGTGTAGGGTTTCTGAGGAAAGGCTGGTGAGTTTGAAATGCTGAACTTGTGGTTCAAATTGACCTGAATGTCCAGTGCATTATCCCACAGCACCACACCAGGACTCCTTGTTCAGCATGAGAGCAGCACAGAGGTCTCCACAGGAAGATGGGTGGTGGCTACATTTGGGATGTTTTGCTGTGAATGAAGTCTGGATCTCTCTCACACAGAAGGTAAGACCCCTAGTATTGAAACACCACTGCCCTCTTTTTGATGCATAGAGTAATGGAAGTATATGTTGGTGGAGCTGACCCCGAGTCTACAAACCCACAGAACTGCAGACATACCTCAGAGCTGTTACAAATTTTGTTCCAGACCACTGACATAAAGCGAATATCACAATAAAGTGAGTCAGACACATTTTTTGGTTTCGCATAAAAATTATGTCTACATTATACTGTAGTCTATTAAGGGTGTAATAGTATTAGGAAAACAAGTTTCAAGTAGTGTGAAGATTGCCAAAATGAGACGCAGAGACATGAAGGGAGCACAAGCTGTTGGAAAAATGGTATTAATACGTTTGTTTAATGCAGGCTGACCACAACCTTCAATTTATTATTTTTTTTAAAGTAAAACACACATTTACAAGTACAATAAAGTGTGGCACAGAAAAAATGAGGTATGTCTGTACATGAATGAGGATGCCTTCCCTGACCCTTGCATCTCATCACAAGTCACAGCAAAATATGGTTGATGGATGTCTCCCCAGGGGATGTTTATTACAGGCAGACAGAAGTGGGCATGAACCCAGAGAGTGAGAAAGGAAGAACAATTTTCTTCCTCCTGTCTCAGGAAGCAGAAAAGTAGTAGTCCCAGCTGCATATTGCCTTACCACAGAGTGTCCTTACCCACTGATGATTCATAGTCCAAAGACTGCCAAGGTTTATCCAACCAGCAACTTTTCCTCCTCTGGGGAGAACTTAGTAAGGTCACATAGTACCAAGATGGGAATAATAGTTTCCTCCTTCATGGGCACAGGCAGAAATGTGAAGTAAGGGCAAGAGAGATGGTCCTTCTCCTTAACACAACCCTTTAGGAAACAATTACCTCTGTGCCAGACCTGGGTCAATAAAGATGACTGTGATAGAAGTTCACAGTCTCCTGGGTGACACATTTTTACTAAATCACTTGAGAAGTTGCTTGAGGCACTTGACTGGTTGTTGTTGTTAAGTGCCGTGGAGTCGGTTCCGACCCATAGCGACCCTGTACAGGGTTTCCGAGGCTGTAAATCTTTACGGGAGGAGAACGCCTCATCTTTCTCCCACAGAACAGCTGGTAGTTTCGAACTGCTGGCCTTAAGGTTCGCAGCCCGATTCGTAACCACTATGCTACCAGAGCACTTGACTGGTGAACACAGATTTATCCTTGTCTTTGTTAGGCTGGTGTGATAGCTGGAAAGACAGTCAGACAATCTATAAAATAGGGAGAGAAATTAAAAAACAAAAACAAACTAAGACAAATTGTCTAAGTGTTGTGAGGAAACAAACTAGGGACGTAGAATAAGAATTAAAGAGCCAATACCATTTGCCATCGTGTCTTCCTTGATTCATAGTGACCCCATGTATATCAGAATACAACTGTACACCATATGGTTTCCAATGGTCGATTTTTTGCAAGTAGATAGCCAAATCTTTCTTTGGAGATGACATTGGTTAAACTTGAACCTCCAACCTTACAGTTGGTAATATGTGCATGTTAATCATCTGGCATCATCCAGGGATTCTTAATGAGCAAAACCAGTCTCACATAGGATGGTCAGGAAGGGTGTCTCTGGAAAAGCCATATCCAAACAATGCATATATTTAAAATGATAAATTATAATATAATGGTTAGAATGTTCTAGGACCAGAGGGGAGGAAATGATTTAACTCATTGCCTGGGGAACTTGAGTTGAAAGGACTTGTCCAAGGTCATGCAGTGGGTCAGAGGCAAGCCCAGGCTAGAATCCAGGGCCAGAACTACTTCTTTTATTTAATACCTTTATCTTGTTCCTTTTATTTTCCAGTCTCTGTTCACGTTCAGTTCACTTCCTTTGGATTAGATCGCCTGGTGGGAGAGAGTTGTCTTCAAAGAGGCAATCTTTATGTCTTAGAAGAAGAATCAAAGGTCATTCAAAAGAAAACATGTCTCACACTAAAAGTCTCTTTACACAAAGACAATGACAAATTAACTACCCAGTGAGTTTAAGCTTCAAGCACTTCTCACCCATCAATGGGTTTATCCAAAACATAGGCTTGTTGTGAGACTGCAAGAACAGATGGAAAACACTTCAGAAATTGCAAAGCAATGGACACATGCTAGAAATTATCAGATCCCTGACACACAGAATTAGGGACGATTTTTACTCTGATACCTTTAGAACATTGTTCTTTTCTCTGAGAATGAGAAACAAAAGTGGCTGGGTTCTAAAGCAGTGAGAGCACCTACAAAATGCTCTTCTCTCATCCCTTCTTTTATCTTTTCCAGGACAGTCAGCTGCCAGAAATGTGTTACTTCAAGCAGTCCTCCACATTTCATGCAACATCTTATTTGGATAAAACTTAAATTATTACCACACCAGCCTGTGCACACGTATCTTTTTTTCTTTCTTTTATTCAAATATGACATTAACCAAGTTTGACAAACTACTGATTTCTACCAAAGCACTTTCAACACCTTTTAGACATCAGAGATCAAAGGAATGAGACATCTTATGGTTTCAGACCTACAGCTTCCTCCAGGCAGCCTTCCAGGTTGGCCAGCAGCCAAATAAGGATTTAGTCAATACCTCCCACTAGAGCATGTTGTTGTTATGTGCCGTGGAGTTTGTTCCGAGGCTGTAAATCTTTATGGGAGCAGAAAACCTCATCTTTCTCCCACGGGACAGCTGGTAGTTTCGAACTGCTGACCATGAGGTTCGCAGCCTGATTCCTAACCACTACACTACCAAAGCTCCTTACTAGAGCATGAGAATTATGTATCTCTTTTGCTTTTGTTCCTCAGTCAGTACCAATGAGCACTGGAATCACCGCGATGAGTCTTGTGAACTTCTAAGGCACAGGAGAA
Organism: Chrysochloris asiatica; assembly: GCF_000296735.1. Lineage (NCBI taxonomy): Eukaryota > Metazoa > Chordata > Mammalia > Afrosoricida > Chrysochloridae > Chrysochloris > Chrysochloris asiatica. The sequence continues at coordinate 22,203,140 of NW_006408544.1, forward strand.
ACAAACAAGTAAATCGATAGTACCTGTAAAAGACAAAATGTGGAAGTGTTAAGAAATAAAATGCTCTAGGAGTGCAGATGAAGTAGGGGAGATGACCTCCTGTTGGAGGAATGAGGAAATGCAGATCTTAATTTTGGATCCTGGATGAGATGATATACCAGCTGGTCTTTTAAAGACGGTAAGATTCTTATTGGAAGAGATTCGGTAGCAGATGGAGGTGTTGATGAGAAAAATGTTACATCATCAAAAAAGTGTTTGTTGGTGCATTCCAGGTGAAGGAAAAGCTGTAACTAAAGAATAAAGTGAAAGAATCTTCTGGGAAGAAATTTGTCTGTCACATAAAATGCATAAGGGAATTGAGCAATTTTATAATGGAGAGAACAGCTGGGCTTTGTGCAAATACAGATCCATGCTACTCCATTTTCTAACTGTGATCTTGAAATTACCTCTACTTCTTTGAATGAGACTCTTTTCCTTGTTCTATTTTCTTCATCAATTATGGGAATGAATGAATGTCATTCTGGGTGGTGAAGATTTTATGCAGTAATTTATATGAAAGTGATTGAAAGAGTTGTTATTGGGTACCATCAAGTCAACTCAGACTCATTGGGACCCCATGTGACAGAGTAAAACTACTCCATAAAGTTTTCATGGCTATAATTTTTATGGTAGTAGAAGGCCAAGTCTATTCTGCAGAATCTCTGGGTAGGTTTGGACTGCTAACCTTTCACTTAACAGTCGAGTGTTAAACCATCGTGCTACCAGAACTCCTTACTTAAAATTATTCCTGGGCCAAAAAAACTGCTAAATGCATTTGAGGGTCTTATTTGGTTCTCTTTACACAGTACTTGGAACTGTTAAGGATTACTCCAAATAAGGCTTTTCTGAACTGATCTAAGTATCTTAATTTGATTAGTATGCCTAACTTTTTTCTTTTATTATTATTATTTTTTAACTGTTTGTTCCTGAGCATGTGCGTTAATCTCTCCTAACTTCAGTTCTCTTGTCAAGATTTGGAGATTTTTGGTTAAGATGGGACCTTGTTCTCTACTCTTTCCACATTCCCAAAGAGAAGAGAATTGACAAGCTCTTCTCAGTTAATGCTTAGCAGAACACCTGCACTATCCCCTTCTACTCCCTCTCACACTTCTCCCTAAGATAAAAGGAGTGTCCAATGTGATAACCTCTAGCCACTGAGTTGACTGCAACTCACTATAACCTTATAGGACATAGTAGAACTGCTCCATAGAGTTTCCAAAGGTGTAGTTGTTACAGATGAAACCTGCAGCATCTTTCTCCCATGAAGAAGCTAGTAGCTTTGAGCTGGACCTTTCAGTTAGCAGACAAGCACCTAACCAGTATGCTACTAGGACTCCATCCTCTCAAGTGAGAGGAACCAATAAAGATCAAGCTCTGACCTCTTACAAGTGGGTGCAATCACTGCCTTGACCAACAGTCCTCATCTTCCATTTGGTGTTATAGCTTCTCCTGCACAATGGTTAGCTTCATCTGGCACATTATGGTGCAAAACACACTACTTTTAGATGGAACCTAAGCTCTGCTGTCTAACAGAGTCAGCCTACAACTCTGTATTTTGGGTTACAGAGTGTAGTAGATTGCAAAAATTACCACACATTTCTATACCTTGTCCATGTGAAAAATGAAGCCAATTTCTTTATTCCTTTAATCTGAAATGGCCTTGTGACTTGCTTTGGCCAATATAAGGCAACGGAAGTGATTGTTTGAATCCTGGCCCTCAAGAGATTTTCATTCCTTTCTTTCTCTTTGTTCTCTTGAGAACTTGTGGCCTCAATGTTTCTATCTCAGACTAATCTTCTAAGTAAAGAGAGTCTTCTTGTAGACGTCACAATCATTTTAGCCATTTTGACCCATCTGTTGATGTAGATGTATTAAGGACCTCAACCAAGATCACCCAAGTGCTCAGTTTGGGCCCACAGCACTGCCCAGCTTACCTGATGATTTGTTTTGAGCAAAAACAAATGGTTATTATCTTAAACCACTGTATTGTGAGGTGGTTTGCACATTTTAAAAACGGATACATGTTTTCCCTTTGGCTGGTAATTTTTGTGTGATGAACCATTAGAACTTCAAAAGGAAGGAGTGTGTTTAGTACCCTGAATCCTTGCTGGAGTGAGACCTTTCACATAGGGTTATCATCAGTCTTAAGAGATCTGCCTTATATGGCCTCACAGTTTATGAACAGCACTGTTCTTCAAGCCCCACAAACTTCCTGGCCAATGTAATATGTACTCTTTAAGATGAATGGTGCCATATAGTGATGCTAAGGATTAAGCACAGTCATGTGCTTAAAGTTTCTGGTATATATCCAAATCCAAACCTGAACCCACTGCCATTGAGTTGATTCCAATGCTGATACTAAATAAACATCTTTTTAAAGAAAAGCTTCTTGGTTTTGAAATATCTTGTTATATTGATTCTTGTTATTGTTAATACTTAGTTATCAAATAAGTCTCCATTTTCTCATCAGAATGTCTAGGGATGGGTGATAATGGAGGTGGTAGATGATCTTCTAGGTTTCTCCAGCATGGCTACTCTGTGATTCATGGGCTAACACAAATCTCATAAAAAGAAGCTAAAACATATGCCCTGAGTGAGCGCCTTTGCTGAAATCAGGGGCACAGCCCAAGAAGCAGCACGTGGCAGGACATCCATCAGTCGGCCCTTGTCAGCAGCCTGTGAGACAGCCCATAAAGCTGCCAGAGCTGTCCTTTGCTCTGCTCCAATCAAAGAGGAGGTAGGGGTGAGGTCTCTGTGACTAGAAACCCCTTCTTGGCAGGGAAAGAGCCTGTGTTGTGTTTGAAGCAAGACCTACTTGAGGAACTCAAACAGTTAACACACCACTGAAGTCACCCTGTTAATCCTTTGGCTTATGATCTAAAGCAAGAAGCATCCCTAAACATACACACATACACACAAACCAAAACCAAACCTACTACTGTCGAGTTGACTTGGACTCATAGCTATCATATACAGCAGAGCAGAACGCCTCCACAGGGTGTCCAAAGCTGTAAATGTTTCTGGAAGTACAAGGGCTCATCTTTTTTCTACAGTGCAGCTGGTGGGTTTGAGTCATCAATGTTTTGATTAGTAGTCCAATGTTTAACTTACTGTTCCACCAGGGCTCCTTTGCAAGCAACATAAGAATGTGAATAACTGACAAAGTGCCCTTTCCCCCAATCCCATCTCCTGCTCTGACCCAGCTCCCAAATGCTTGTTTTCTAATGGTTATATCAATCTTAAATCTCCCAGGAGCAATTCTTGAGCTGACTAGCCTTCCTATATGTGGAGCTGATGCTGGGGGACTCTGGTTTTCTTTCTAGGTTTTCTACTTATTAGACATATAGCCTTGAATGGTATTACCTGAGCCTTGTCTCAGATTCTGATTTGAGTGGTCTAGGCTAGAGCTTAAGGAGCTTCTGGTAGTGTAGTGAGTAAGAGCTGGGCTGCTAACCTCAAATTCATCAGTTCAAAACTACCAGCTGTTCTGCAGGAGAAAGATGAGGCTTTCTGCTCCTATAAAGATTTACAGCCTCAGAGCCCTATACAGGGTCGCTATCAGTCAGAACTGACTCCATGACACGACCACTAGGCTGTAGCTTGGCGTCATAATTATTTTAATTATGTCTCATGTGAGCCTCAAGAACAGTCATGGTTGAGAACCAATAATTTATACCTTCCAGCCTTTGACCCCTTGATCTGTAAAGTAGGGATGATAACACCTACTTTGCTGGGTGTTTGTGAAATCCAATAAAGATAAACAATAGATGTAAAAGAGTGATTATTATTATGAGGCAAAATCACTTGTTTGGAAGATTCCTATGCCTTGGATCTTTAGCCAGGTAGATATAGGCCTTGGGGACCCAGCTATGTCAATTCTTTAATCAGTCACCATCAGTTTCAGGAACATGTCTCAGTTCTGCAGGGCCAGGGTCTTTGTGGGACTGGTGTGGCATGCATTATGGTGTCTGGATCACAGAAAACCATATGTGGGATAAAGCACTGGACCACAAGTTCAGTTTGCTCTCACATTCCCTGTTTAAGTAGTAATCAAGAGGTACTTAAATTTAAATAATGTTGCTGTTGTTGTTAGGTGCCATTGAATCAGTACTCCTAGAGACCCTATGCACAACATGACTAAACACTGCCTAGTCCTGGGTCAACCTCACAATCGTTGCTACCCCTCAGCCCATCGCTGCCGTCATTGTGACAATCCATCCCATTGGAGGTCTTCTTTTTCTTTGACCCTCTACTTTACCAAAAGTGATATCCTTCTCCACTGACTGGTCCCTCCTGATAATATGTCAGAAGTATGAAAGATGAAATCTGGCAATCCTAGTTTCCCAGGAGCCCTCTGACTGTACTCCTCCAGCACCACAACTCAAATGCATCAATTCTTCTATGATCTTCCTTATTCACTGTTCAACTTTCATACACATATGAGGTTATTGAAAATACCATGGCTTGGGTCAGGCACACCTTAGTCCTCAAACTGACATCTTTACTCTTCAACACTTTAAAGATATCTTATGTAGCAGATTTGCCTAATGCAATTTGTTGTTTGATTTCTTCACTGCTGCTTTCCTGAGTGTTGATGGTTGAGCCAAGCAAAATGAAGTCATTGACAACTTCAGTTTTCTCTCCATTTATATTGATATTGTTTATTGGTCCAGTGGTGAGGATTTTTGTTTTTTTATAAACTGAGATGCAACCCATAGCAAAGACTGTGGCCTTTGATCTGCAGCAGTAAGTATTTTAAGCCCTCTTCGCTTTCAGCAAGCAAGGTTTTATCATCTGCATATCGCAGGTTGTTAATGAGTCTTCCTCCAATCATGATGCCACATTTTCCTTCATATAATCTAGTTTCTCAGTTTATTTGCTCAACATAGAGATTTAATAAGTATGGTGAAAGAATACAACACTGGCGCACACCTTTCCCAATTTAAGCCAGTCGGTATTCCCTTGTTCTGTTCAAACAATTGCTTCTTGGTCTGTGTACAGGTTCCTTATGAGCACAATCAAGTGTTCTGGAATACCGATACTTCACAATGTTGCCCATACCTTGTCATTATCCACATAATCAATAGCCTTTGCCTAGTTAATAAAGTAAGGTTAAAAACCTTTCTGATATTTTCTGCTTTCAGCCAAGATCCATCTGACATAAGCAATGATATCCCTTGTTCTACTTCTTCTGAATCCAGCTTGAACTTCTGGAAGTTCTCTGCAATCTATGTTTACAGGTGTTTTTGTGTTACCTTTGGTAAAACTGTATTCACATGGGAATCAATGATATTATCCGATGATTTCCGTATTCTATTCAGTCACTTCTCTTTGGAATGGGTACAAATGGGCACAAATACAAATCTCTTCCAACCAGTTGGCCAGATAGTTGTCTTCCAAATTTCTTGGCGTAGATGAGTGAGTGCCTCTAGTGCCACTTCACTTTGTTGAAAGATTTCAATTTGTATTCCATCTATTCCCGGTGCCTTGCTCTTTGCCAATTCCTTCAACGCACCTTGGACTTCTTCATTCAGGATCATTGGCTCTTGATCATATGCTACCTCTTGAAATGCTTGAACATCAACCACTTCCTTTTGGTACAGTGGCTCTGAGTATTCCTTCCACCTTCTTTTGATGATTTCTGCATCATTCAATGATTTGCCCAGAGAATCCTTCAATATCACAAGTTGACGTTTAAATTTTTTCTTCATTTTCCTCAGCTTGAGAAATGCTGAGTATGTTCTTCCCTTTTGTTTTTCTAACTAAAATTAAATAATATTGTACTACAGATGAGCAAATGCAGAAACAGTCAGGGCTTATTTACCCAGCCTATTAGGTTATGGGTTTGGGTATATGTATATTTGTGTTGGTGGGTGGGTGGGGAAGGGGTGGCACACAGCTTCACTTATCCCCATTTATTCATTGAGTCATTCAGGTATGCCAGTCTATATTAATCACAGACATTCCCATTGGGCCAATTCCACATTGAGAGCTAGAAATACAGAGGTTATTCAGCTCTACCCCTTTCTTCATGCAGTTAGCAGCATGAGGGAGGCAAATCACCCAGTCAATTTTGCTATTAGAGTCCAATGACTAGTATTCATGTTCAGAGAGAGGTGCAAATTGGATAATTTCAGGGAAGGTTCCTGAAGGAGGTAGAACAGGGTCTAGATGACTAAAAAGGTCTTGGTTTGCATCCTTTGGCCTCCCTCCTGGCATGTGTCTTAATCTCAATTTCTAATCTCTCATTTTCTAATAAAGTTTGAATAGTATCATTCCCCTGTTCAAACACTTTTAGGGCTTCTCATTGTAGCCAACAGAATAAAGCCCAGATTCCTTAGTCATGCATCTACAGCCCTCTTTGATCTGACCCAGCTCCCTTTTCTAGCCTCATTTCCCTCTACAACCCCCTTTGAATTTTCTTTCCAGTCACATGGAACTAGTTGACATTGTACCAACAAGACATGTTATTTCACACCTGCCTGTTCTTGCACAGCCTGAAATGCTTCCCCCCCCCCTTTCCCCACATCCTCAATCATCTCATTTTCTTGCCACAAAACTATTTTTTAGCCACCCAATAGTCCCTTTTATGTCTATGCCTTTGTACAAATTATTTCCTCTGTTGGGAATACCCTTTCTCTGACTTTTGTCTGTCTGAAAAAAGTATCTTCTAATCTTTCAAAAGCTAATTCGAATGTTATCTCCTCTGATGGGCCTTCTGGTCTCCTAGGAAAAATGATGACTTTCCCCTCTGGGATCCATTTGCACTTCAGAGTGTGTCTACCTCAATTATACCACTAGTGTGGGCAACAAAACAGAGAGAAGTGAGCAAGTAATGGCTCTTTGTTTGCCTCCTTGAGAAGTCCAGCTTTTGGAATGTATTTTCTCCTCCTCTGTGTAGGTCCCTGCTCCAGGAAAGGGAAAATGTCAGCCAGTGGCGGGTAAGTTGGTTGGATTTATCTTCATATTGATCTTGCCTCTCCCTGGATTTTATGTCTAGCTCTTTAGTGGAATCAGATTTCATTTCCAGACTAAGTTAGTAAAACAGAAAATCTCTTGCAATTACTTGCCTGACTTTGCAATGTTTTATGCAATTTATGAATTAAAAGGCTTGCATACCAAGGGATCAAATACACACAAGGCCTACTTGCAAAAGTTAGGGAAAAGAGCCAAGGATGACCTGTGGTTAAGTCCTTGGACCTTGCAAATTTAGGTCAGAAAATTGGCTTTGAGTTTTATTATTCAGACTCACTCCTAGGACATAAACAACTTTCTGATTCTCTTTTTTGTCCACTTATTTTTATTATAAATGATGGCAAAATTTAGGAGACTCTACTGTTTTCCTATGAAGCAGTATCATTGTACAGGAAATTCTAGTTCTCCATAGCACACTCTGAGTTTCCCACCTTCTAGGCTATGTCCCCAAATGTAAAATGAAAGAATCACAAAGATGGATATTTTGATTATTTTTTTGTGTGTGATATTTGCCATTTAGACTTCAATATAAAATCCAAATTCAGCATATAATCTAATTATTTTCTAATCAGTACCTACTGGAGGTTCAAGCCAGTTTGAGATGAGGAAGTGGAATGAGAGATATTGCTTATGCAGTTGAATTTTGACAGAAAGCAAATTATACTACAGAGATGCTTTATTGATTATACAAATGCTTTTGACTACTTGGATCCTGACAAACTATGGACATCATTGCAGAGAATAAGTTATCCCAAGCACCTAATTGTGTTCATGATGAACCTGTACATATACCAAAAGAAAGTCTTTCAAGCAGAATAAGGTGACACTGAATGGTTTAAAATAAGGAAAAGTGTGCACCAGTGTTGCATTCTTTCACCATACTTATTTAACCTGTATGCTGAGCAAATAATCTGAGAAGCTGGATTATTTGAAGAAGAATGTGGCATCAGAATTGGAGGAAGATTCATTAATAACCTATGGTATGCACATGATACAACCTGGTTGAAAGAGAAGAGGACCTAAAATACCGACGAAGACCAAAGACCACAACCTTTGGCATGGGTTGAACCTCAATGTAAAGAAAACAAAAATCCTTACCACTGGACCAATAAATAACATCATGATAAATGGAGAAAAGGTTGAAGGTGTCAAAACTTCATTTTGCTTGGTTCCACCATCAACATTCAGGGAACCAGCAGTCAAGAAATCAACATATTTCATTAGGTAAATCTGCTGTACAAAACACTATTAGAATCTTGAGCAAAGATACCAGTTTCAGAACTAAGATGCACCTGACCTAAGCCATGTTATTCTCAATAACGTCATAAATATGTGAAAGTTGGACAATGAATAAGGAAGACCATAGAAGAATTGATGCATTTAGTTATGGTATTGGAAGAGTATATTAAAAGTTATTATGAGGAGGGACTAGTCCCTGGAGAAGGACATCATGCTAGGTAAAGTGCAGGGTCAGCTAAAAAGAGGAAACCCCCAATGAGATGAATTGATGCAGTGCCTGCAGCAATGCACTCAAGCATAGCAACCATTGTGAGGTTGGTATAGAACTGGCCAGTGTTTTTTTCTGTTGTGCTTAAGGTTGTTATGAGTTTTAACTGACTCAATGGCACCTAACACAGCAATAATAACAGCTATGTAGTTCTTATGTCTCTTCCTTGTCCTCTATTAACCACCAATTAGACTTTGTTGACTAAATAAATTCCAGGTTGGTTAATTGGATATTCAGGATGTTATGTCCCTTCCCCCCAGTGACATTTTCTGTCAACTCTATTGACAAGTTTCTATTCCCCAGAATGCCCTGTATGTTCAGCCACATGCTATTCTCCCTGCCATTCATGTCATTTTTCACTTCACCACTTATTAAAATCTTATATGTACTGTCCTCAAACTCAAGACCACAAAGAGCCTTTGCTCAGTGGTTCACAGGATTCTGCATCAGATTACTTGTTTGCTTGTCTCTCTCCTGCCTTAAGCCCTGGTTTTGATATTTGAATTCTGCTTAAACTCAAGAAACTAGGTCTTAGGTTTTATTCCTGATACCATGTATCTTAGCTTCCTAGTGTTGCTATAACAGAAAAATCATAAATGAATTACTTGAAACAGCATAAATTAATTTTTCACACTTCTGGAAGGTAAAAGTCCAAATCCAACTGTTGGCCTTATCTATTCCTCCCTTGTCAGTAGCCTCGAGCATTCTTTGGTTGCCTGACTTGTTGATTATTTTTATATGACCTCTGTTCCCCCACCCTCTCTATGTGTGTCTGTGATGTTACTCCTATAACACGTGAGTTCAGGTTTGAATCCATCCTACAGTGGTATGGCATCAAATGATTGTTTGTTCTTCTAGCAGTCCATGACAATTTCAATATTCTTCACCAACACAATAATTCAAATGCATCGATTTTTCTACGATCTTATTTGTTCATGGTTCAACTATCACATACAGATGAGGCAACTGAAAATACCATGGCTTGGATAAGATGCATTTTAGTCCTCAAATTGACATCTTTCATCTTTAATATATATATTTTTAATTGTTTGTAGTAGATTTGTCTAATGCAATATGTTCTTTAATTTCCTGACTGCTGCTTCTATGAGCATTGGTTGTAGATCCAAGCAAAATGAAGTCCTTGACAACTAGAATATTTTCTCCATTTATCATGTTGCTATTTATTGGTCCAGTTGTTAGGATTTTTGTTTTGTTTACATTAAGGTGCAATCCATACCTAAGGCTGTGGTTTTTGATCTTCATCAGTAAATATTTTATGTCATCTTTGATTTCAGCAAGCAAGGTTATATCATCTACATCTTGCGGGTTAGTAATAAGCCTTCCTCCATTCCTGATGCCACCTTTTTCTTCATATTATCCAGCTTCTTGGAATATTTGCTCAGCATACAGATTAAACAAGTATGGTGAAAGGATACAATTCTGGCACACATATTTCCTGATTTCTAACCAGTCAGTATCACTTCATTCTGTTCAAACCACTGCCTCTTTGTCTATGTACAGGTTTATCATGAACACAATTAAGGGTTCTGGAATACTCATTCTTTGCAATGTTAACCATAGTTTGTCATAATCCACACAGTCAGATGCCTTTTCATGGACAATAAAACATAAGTAAAGTTCTTTCTGGTATTCTCTGCTGTCAGCCAAGATCCATCTGGCATCAGCAATGATATTCCTTGTTTTACGTCCTCTTCTGAATTCAGCTTGAACTTCTAGCAGCTCCCTGTGTGTGTACTACTACAACTGTTTTTTAATTATCTTCAGCAAAATTTTGCTAGCATATTGTATTAATGATATTCAATGATTTCCACATTACATTGGGTTACTTTTGAGCTCCCTTTAACCCCCATTCCTAAATGCATGCACTTTCTACATACAAATCACCTTTATTTATCATCACAAATCCACTCCAAGTCTAAATTTCAACCTGGGGTAAAATTCTTCTTCATCTGTCAATCTAGAATACAAGTAATCTGCTTCCAAATACAATGATGAAACAGACACAAGGTAGACATTTCTACTGAAGTTTGGAGGGAAAGAAGGGATAACAGGCACCAAGCAAGTGAAAAATCAAAAACAGTAGAACAATTCATATTGCCTCTCAAAGTTAGAAAAGAATCCTCAGTTTTCTGTAATCATGGAGGCACTGGTTGTGCTCTCCAGACTCTTGGTATTGATCATAATTTCTGGGTTATGAGTGGAGGTCCCACGGCCCTAGGCTTCAACTTCATCTTCCAGTCCCACTGAGATGGCAAATCAATTCCTTCAGCTTTGTATAAACCCATTCTTCTAGCGTGTCTGAGTGGCAATTCCAGAAGTTCCCCTTCTTCTGTCCCTTGGGCATAGGAGCTCTGCCCCTCAGTTATGTGTAGCGGATCCTGTACCATATCTCTGGCACTCATGAATGACAGGCCCACACTCTAACTGAACTGGTGAAGATCTGACTCTGAAACCTAGGAGGCCATACCCTTACTCTTTGAGACTCAGCAGGCCATGTTTCCATCTTTTGAGACTCCATAGGTTGTGGCCCTCCTCTTTAAGAATGAGACAGCTCTACTGCTGGAACTCCATTTCTCTTCAGCTTCTGCCTTTTGGTCCATTGGTTCCTGAGCTCCTGAGACCCTCAGGCCTCTCTGACCAGCCAGACCTCTGCTGAATTTGGACAAGTGGTAGAGAACTCTTCAGATCTACTGATTAATGTTCTGAAGTACCCTACTCCACCAGGAAGTCTAGTCCTGAAGGTGCTCAGCAATTTTGTTCCATGGGTTGGCAAGGCTAGCTCCATCAACAAGCGCCCAGAGACACCCCACTACACTAGGAAGCCTCCTGTGAAGAAAGTCCATTTTCTTGCTCTGTGGGTTGGTTGCCGTAGCTCCTTACAACAGTCTCCTGGTTTCCTGCCACCATTTTTTTGCTGCTGGTTCTTGATGTCTCTGCTGTTTCTGGTGTTACAACTCTTCTCATTTCCCCTGAGCCCTTACACTATTTCCCTTGACTTCCATAATTCCACTAACTGCCTCCTTAAAGAAATCTAGGCTTTTACTATTTATTATTGTTGTTTTTAAGTGTTGTCAAGTTGGTTCTGACCCACAGCAAGCCTGTGTAGGGTTTCCAAGGAGTGGCTGATGGGTTTGAACTGCTGACCTTATGGTTCAAACTGATTTCTCAGTCCAGTGCTGATCTTACAGTGTCATATCAAGACTTTTACTATTAGGTACTTTAAAACTCTGCCAACCATTACTCACTGCCAAATACCAAAACCACTTCCACATTTTAGGTACCTGTTAGATTAATACCTGACTCCTGGTACCAGATTTTGTCTTGGTTATCTAGTGCTGCTATAACATAAAGACCACAAGTGGATGGTTTTAACAAACAGAAATTTGCTCTCTCAAAATTTGGGGGTCTAGAAGTCTGAATTCAGAGTGCTAGATTTAAGAGACGGCTTTCTCTCTCAGTTGGCTCTGGGGGAAACCCCTTGTCTCCTTTTAACATCTGTGGGCCCAGTACCCCTTACAGATCTCCATGTGTCTTGATATCAATCTTCCCCAGAGTTTAGGAGGTTCTCAGTTCCAAAATTTGTGCTCCACTTCAGATCTTCTTTCTTGGTGGCACTGAGGTCTGTCCTTCTCTGTCTTTTATCTAGTGTAAAAAATAAATAAATAAAGTGATATAGTCCACATCCCAGGGAAACTCCCCTTACTTTGGATCTGTGCTATAACCTGAGTAAGGATGTTGCATCCTACCCAAATTCCCATGATTGACTGATCACATCAGATTACACCATGGATGATGGTCACATCGTCACATAACTGCCAAACTACTGACAATCGTGGCCCATTCATGTTGACACATTTTCAAAGACACAATTCAATCCATTATAAGAGATTAAGATTCTAACACACCGAATCTACAATAGTCCACCTATTTCCCCACTCACCCACCCAAATTAACACCCTTCAAACACGTAAAATACACTTACCCTATCCCATAATGTTTTGTTAAACTTTTTGGAAGTTCAACTACAATTAAGCCTTGATATTCTTGCTTGCTCCTTCCTGCATTCTTAGAATGTCAGCCTTAATCACTTATTTCCCCATTCCATCTAATTTATCACGCTCCAACTAAGTGAGACAGAGAGCTAAAGCCAACTGTTGGGCTATCTCTGGGCACTCTTCTCTGACAGTTGGACCTCTCAATTGTGCTTCCCTATAGCTTGGACTTTCTCTTATGGCCACTTACTGTAACTACCATTCCACTTAGAAGGGGATCCTGAATTCTTCAGATTTTAGGAAGCCATATACTACATCATTCAAAAATCAATCTTATATTAAGGGACAGCAACTTCACACTTAAATTTTTTAGTGGTTTTATAAGAACATTATATAATTGGCCAGAAATATAAGTTTTTATAAATTGTACATGGAAAAAAAAAGGGAGGGGAAGGGGTTTGGTCTGATCGATATGATTCCAAATCCAAGCTCTTCAAATTGATGTCTTTACTACCTTGATGCATAATTTAATCTTTCTGGATGTTAGTGTCCTTAGCTGTTAAATGGAGATGGTGTTACCAACCTCACTCAGATATTATGAGGACTGTCTGAGGTCAGTGATATAGATATTCTTAGCATGGGAGCTGCACACAGTTGGTTCACACACACTGACTCCTTTACAGTGTTTTGATAATAGTCTTTTCTTGATATTAAAATACAAATTTTGTCCTGGGAAAGGACTTCTCAAGTGTGAGGACAACCTGTTGGTTATTGAGAGCCAGACCAAAGTAAGCCCTTGAACATCAATCAGAGGAGCTCAGATTTTTTTAACCTCTACCTACCTGATTACTGCCTTTGTTCTTGTTGTTAAGTGATGTCTAGTCAATTCTGACCCATAGCAACCCTGTATAGGATTTCCAAGGAGCAGCTGGTGAGCTTGAACCACCAACCTTGCAGTTGAACCACCGACCTTGCAGTTCAAATGACTTTGCAGTGTGACATGCATTAATCCACAGCGCCACACCAGGAGTCCTGCCTACAGCTCTCCTAATCACAGAGCTCTCTTGATTGTACACATAGCAATCCAATATCAACATGCTCTCACCAAACCTTTTGACCACAGGGATTTTGGGACACCTCTGCCTGAACTTCTGTGGGTAGGAAAGAAAATTGAGTTCGGGGACTCATAATAGTTAATCTTTGCTACAAAGATTTCAATGTGATTTTATGTTCCTTATTTTATTTAAATTTTAAGATATTGTATGTGTATGTGGTTACTGCTATTTAAACTACTGCTATTACTAATATACCCATTCCTCACTTATGGACCAGGTTGTTAATGTGAAAAACTGGTGTTATGCAAAATGGCATAACTTCCTTCCCTGATACCTTCTGCAACCTCCCTGCAGACACTACTTTGATAATGTCCAGATGGAGGTGAGAGAAGCAGATCCTACAGACAACAGCCTGCCATTAGGCAGTGGCTTCCAATTCTTCCTGGCTCACAGAGCAATTCTGTTCCCCCAATTCCTACAAGCTGCACTCACCTCCACCCTGGACTTACCACTTCCTCATCTGCCTGCATAGCTAGATCCTGTGCCCCTTGGTCAGATCTTTCCTTCCTCAAACCCCTCCCCTCAATATATGCTTCCTGGGTAGCCAGAACTACTTATCCCTTCTGCATCCCAGTTTAAATTTAGATCAACGGTGAATAGAAATCATCTATCTTCAATTTAATGGGCAAATCAGACATTGTCCTATTTTAAGTGAATGGTTTATGGTCTTTGCTATAACCTCGTCACTAAGCATTAATTTCATGGTCTGAAATGAATTCATTTTTTGTGCATCTTATCGTTAGTAATATGTTGTTGTTGTTGTTGTTGTTGTTGTTGTTAAGTGCCGTTGAGTCGGTTCCAACCCATAACGACCCTGTACAGGGTTTCCGAGGGTGTAAATCTTTATGGGAGTAGAAAGCCTCATCTTTCTCCCCGGAGCGGCTGGTAGTTTCGAATCGCTGTACTACATACAATATTGCAGCGTGTAATTTGCTGATGTTGACATTCTGAAATGCTCACTCCCATATGTTTATATGTAATGCTTACAACCCTAAAGCAGATTTGCTTCCTGCATCACTTGGCACCCCTCCCCTCAGACTCTGCACTCCCTATCAGCTGGAGTTTGCCTCTCCCAGAGGCCTCTTCCAGACCATGACATCTTGGTTGAAGAGCCCAATGTTCTCTTAAAACTGTTCTCCTTTTCCCTGGAATTTCATTGCTCCTCCTGGCATTCTGATATAGGGCTGTGGGTTAGTGCGTTGGACCCGAAGGTCGGTTTGAACTGCAAGGTTGCTGGTTCAAACTCATCAGCCGCTCCTCGGGAACCCTATACAGGGTCGCTATGAGTCAGAACTGACTCAATGGCACTTAACAACAGCAATAACTCCGTACTCCCAGGAGTTGCCATCAAATTCGGACAGCTGCTCTGGTGCTGAAGCACGATGTATAGATTCTTCTCCCCCACTCTCCTCTGCTCCAGCTAGTATGGGGCTGCCTCTCCCCTTTTCCTCATGCCTTAAAAAGGGCCTTAACCCCTGAACCCACTTCTGCACCACAAGGCCATCTGTAGAGTCCATCCATGGAAACAGTCACCTCTATCTGATGGCCCCACAATACCTCCAGGCTGCACTCATGGCTGTGGCTCACCCCATTCTCGTTCTGCACTGCTGGACCCACCCTGCTCTGCTCCTCACACCAAACTTCAGTCTTCAGAAGTGCTGTTGGTCCCAACTGAGAATCCCTACCCACTGTGTGTGCCTGCTACTCCAGGAATACACAGTGATCCTGCAGCACACCCTCCGCTCCCTGCTGGTGGCTCCCTAGCCTGACCAACCTAAAGCACACCCAGGCTCCACGGACCTGCCTTTCTACGTGGTGGTGCTCCTGGTGCCTATTCACGCTGCTCACCACCATCCGGTTCCTTCCACCCCATCTCCCAGGCAAGGGGCCTGGACCCCCCTCAGACACTGCCTCCCAGCCTTGCCTGTGAGCATCAGAATCAGCCTTCTGGATTTTTTATATTTTCATGAATGCAACATGTTGGATAATGAGATAGATGTTCATTGAGAAGTTGGAGTATGACTGTTTCTATTACTGCTGCTAGCATTGTTACTGTTATTTAATATGAAGGATAGTTGAGAGTGTGGTTAAGATGATGATGATTACAGCTATACTTCCTGAGTTCTAATCCATTACAATGGAATGATCTTAATAACAGTACCTAGGTGATGCTGAATAGGTTTCAATGAAGCTTCTAGACTAAGACAAACTAGAAAGAAAGGCCTGGGGGTCTACTTCAAAACACCATCCAGTGAAAACCTTATGGATCTCAGAGGACAGTTCCTGTTGGACATGGGTCACCATAAGTTGGGAATAGACTCAATGATGGATAACAACAACTTTTAGTGGTGTGATTCTGGGAATTCACTATATTAGCTTACAAGGGAGCTTCCAAAAGTTGATAGCAAAATGGAATTAAAAGATAATGGAATTTTTCCATCAAGTTTTTGAAGCCCCCTTATTCATTAAAAGTCAGAGTCAACATAATTTAAGTTGTAGCTACTGGTATTGTACTAATAGTGTTATTGTATGCATTCCTAGCTAGTCTTCAATGTCAGGGTAATACATTTAGCCTTGAATTGAGATTGAGAACATAAGAACTCTTTATATGTTAGCTACTGTCCTGCATGTATCATCATTGGATAGTGTGAAATTTCTTCACTAGACCATGAGCTTCTCATGGACAAGACTATATACCCAGGAGATACAGTAGAGGTAAAGACAAAGTATAGAGGACCACATTTCTCAAACTGAGATTACTCATGTTGGAAAAGAGTGATGGCTTATCCGTGCTGAATATAAAGATGTACTAGAGAAAGAGATCATATTTGCATGGAACATTTACTGGGAAAAGTAAGTAATTTCTGTTCTTGTTAAGTGCCATAGAGTCAGTTCCCACTCACAGCGGCACTATATAGGGTTTTCGAGGAGTGGCTTGTGAGCTTGAACCACCAACCTTTCAGTCCAGTGCATTAACCCACAGTTTCATACCAGGACTCCAAGTAACTTCTAAGTAATATTAAAACACCCAGAAATATTATGGACTAGAAGGTGCAGTTTATTGCATTGGACAAATCTGCTGCACAGGAACTTTTTAAAGTGTTGAAGAGCAGAGATGATGTCAGCTTGAGGACTAAGGTGTGCCTGACCCAAGCCATGGTATTTTCAATAACCTCATATGGATGCAAAAGCTGGACAGTGAATAAGGAAGATCATAGAAGAATTGATGCCTTTGACTTATGGTGTTGGAGGAGAATACTAAAAATACCATGTACTGCCAAAAGAACCAATAGATCTGTTTTGGAAGAAGTGCAGCCAGAGTGCTCCTTGGAGGCCAGGATGGCTAAGCTTCATTTCTCATACTTTGGACATATAGTCAGGAGGGAACGGTTGCTGGAGAAGGATGTCATGCTGGATAAGATGAAGGGTCAGAGCAAAAGAGGAAGACCCCCAACGAGATGGATCAGCCAGGTGGCATCATTGATGGACTCAAGTGTGGCAGCAGTGATGGGGTTGGCCCAGGATCGGACATTGTTTTGTTCTGCTGTGTATGGGGTTGCTATGAGTCGGTTCCGGCTCGATGTCACCTAACAACAACAGAAGGTGCAGTTGGCATAATTCTTTAGGAAACTATTAGTCTTCAAAGGTTTCTTCACTCTTGCAGAGGTCTTCTTTGGGTGCCTGAGAGAATGTTGAAAAGTACTGTCTAATTTTACACTTTGGGCAATAGTTAGAAAAACAAGTAGAACAGGATATTTAAGAGTGATCAGGAGTTCTATAGGCAATGGGACTGGGCCACAGGTTCCTGAGAAAAGTGCATGATCCGAATGGCATATTGAAAAGCCATAGTGGCATCTTGGAACAGTTAATAGGAAATGAAGGAGACTAGAGGCTGGGAAACAAGTTCAGAGTTTTCTGTGGTTATTCAGAAGGGACGAAGATACTTAAATACGAGTTGTAGCTGTCGGGATGGAGAGAAGAGACCAATGTAAAAGATAAAGGAAGGAAAGAAGAAATGACACCCCAAGGTAGAATTCATCCTAATTTTGCTGCTGGCCTGAGATAGATGGTATCAAAAGAAATGAGGAAAACCCCCTTGGGGTGTGTGTGTTATTTGGTGGGTAATGTTAAGAATTGAATTTTGTTTCCCCAAAATGCGTTGGAATCTAGCCTCTATACCTGTGAATGTAATCCTGTTTGGGAATAGGGTTTGCTTTGTTATGTTAATAAGATCATAGCAGTGTAGGATATGTCCTACACCTAATCATTTTTGAGTTATAAAGAGAGCAGATTAGACACAGAAGTGAGAACAAATGGTGGAAAGATCAATGCCACATGACGATTATCAAGGAACACTGGGGTACAGAAGCCCAAAGGGCAGAGTTCCCCCTAGAGGTGATGTTCTAAGCTTGGACTGCTGGCCTGCTCAACTCTGAGAAAATAAACTATTGGTCTTTAAAGTCACCCACTTGTGGTGTTTGTGTTCCAGCCACCTTAGGAAACTGAGACAGAGAGCAAGTTATATATTTGTGTTTTCCTTTTCCATATTTAAAATGGAATATTGACAGTGTGGGATGTGTGATAAAGACAATGAGTTAGAAACTCAGAGACTGGAGCAATCAATATGAGCTGCATGTGGTAGGGAGCTGGGGGTCAGAGAAACCTTGTAGAAGATATAGCTCTTGACTTGAGCCTCAAAACTCAGCCTGACTCAGTGTGGACGACCGAGCATTCCAGGCAGGAAAAAGGCGTTGAGTAAGGTCCTGAAGTCCTTAAAATGCCATTTGGCTCTTGACTTTGATTCATGGGGGAGGAATTCAACCAAAGCCATCAGCCAACTGGAAGAGCTTAAAGGTCAAGGGCTGTGCATTTTTTTCATAGCATTTCTCATTTGTTTGAGCATAAATGAAGCTGAACTCTGTAGAGGAATGAGCACATGCTACCCATCTCCAAAGCCAGGAGGTTTTATATAAGGAAACTATGCTGCTTGGGTAGTAATACAAATGACTAATGCACCCTCCTAGCTCTCATGTGGTTTGAAACCCCAAGAATCTGGGCCAGCTCAGGAGATGAACAGGCAGTAAATCCAATGGCTGATTATTAAGCAAGAGACAGCCCTGAGTGATGAACAGTGTTTTACTGGGACCTACGAGAAAGGTTCTCATTCCACTGACTCTGAACATATCAGGATCCTTCTATGGGTTTCTATTTCCCAATTCCTGTCTTTATTTGTTATTTTAGAGAACTGAGTTACCCAGATATGATCCAATAGTCAAGGCTGCATCTTAATGAAATCCTAAAAATCCAACCACATAGTCCTCTTTGCCATTCCCCAAAATACATTGCTTTCCTTATCATTCTGCCTTTGATCATATAGTTTCCTTTGAAGGGCCTAACCTTACGAAGAAGTCATTTCACACTTTTGCCTATTGGTCCTTAAAGACCCAGTGAGTTGTCCCCTTCACTAGGAAACCCATAGACAGAGCTGGAGACTGCAATGCTTGGGGACACTCACATCATCCTCACAATTAGAATCCCACAATGAAAATTCCAAAATACCCATCTCTTCTAATTTTAGTATGGGGTTTTTAAAACCAAGGTGATCTTTGAATTAGGTTTTCAGATCATAATTCTCAGTCTTTAGCTCTGGGCCTAGAGTCTCTGGATGGCACAAAAAATTAAGACCTGACATGCTAACTGAAAGGTTGATGGTTTGAACCTACCATCAGGTGCTTCAGCAGAAAGGATTGGTGATCTACTTTTGAAACATGTGCCATTGAAAATCCCATGTCTTCCTCTGTCACACATGAGGCTACCATGGATTGGTATTGACTCAATGACACCTGGTTTAATTTGATTTTGTCAGACCACTTGACAAGAGAATGAATAAATGGGGCACTGAATCCTCAGAAATATGAAATTGCTGGTCAAAACTCTTAAGAAAGTTGGAAAAATTGATCTGTTCTTGGGTCTATGTGACTGGGCAATCGCTTCAGTCACTTACGGGTCAGCATGCATTTTTCATGATATTCAGGTATGATTCTGTAGCATAAACACTGGACTGCTAACCACAAGGTTGGCAGTTCAAACTCACTAGCCAGTCCTCAGAAACCCTATACAGGGTCATTATGAATTGGAACTGACGTAATGGCACTTATCAACAACATACATCTAGAAACCCCAGTAAACAATGTTCTGATTTTGTTTTCTCTCCCAGCTCTTTATGTTGGAAAGAACACAGGGGTTCAAATTGAAGTCCATTTCTTTGTTAGGTCATTATTTGTTAAAAATCTAATTGATATATTGACTGGCTGGTAGGATGTTGTTGTTGTTGTTATGTGCCATGGAGCCAGTTCCGACTCATAGCGACCCTGTGCAGAGTTTCCAAGGCTGTAAATCTTTACGGGAGCAAAGTGCCTCATCTTTCTCCCGCGGAACAGCTGGTAGTTACAAACTGCTGACCCTGAGGTTCGCAGCCCGATTCGTAACCACTATGCTACCAGAGCTCCTGGCCTTGGGAACTCTGTACAGGGTCGCTATGAGTCGGAACCGACTCCACGGCACATAACAACAACAACAACCTTGATTTCTACATCCTCAAAACCCAATACAGTTATTTCTGATTTACAACTGTATTCAAGTAATGATGAACCACACTTAAGAGTGTTTATTTTTTTGTACATCTTATTGCTAGCAGTGACACTGTAGGATAAGCACTGGACTGCTAACCACAAGGCCAGCAGTTCAGAGTCACCAACCACTCCTTGGAAACCCTATATAACCTTGTTATGAGTCAGAACCGACTCAACGGCATTAAACAAGCACAATCACTGGTAGTCTGTACTGCATACAACATTGCTGTGTGCAATTTGCTACTGGTAACATTCTCAAATGTTTATTCACAGATATTTATATGTATTGCAACTCCAAAAGACAGGTAAAGATCAGATTTATAAAGATACTGATAACACCAAATTCATTATCATCAAGTCAATTTCAACTCATAGTGACCCTGACAGGGCAGAGTAAAACTGCCTCCATTCAAGGCTATAAATTCTTAGGCAAATCTGCTGCACAAGAACTTTTTAAAGTGTTGAAGCATAAAGATGTCAGCTTGAGGACTAAGGTGCGCCTGACCCAATCCATGG
Source organism: Chrysochloris asiatica (assembly GCF_000296735.1). NCBI lineage: Eukaryota > Metazoa > Chordata > Mammalia > Afrosoricida > Chrysochloridae > Chrysochloris > Chrysochloris asiatica. Next base: position 22,223,937 of record NW_006408544.1, read on the forward strand.
TATTTTCAATAACCTCATATGCATGTGAAAGCTGAACAGTGAATAAGTAAGATCATAGAAGAATTGATGCTTTTGAGTTATGGTGCTGGAGAAGAATGTTGAAAGTGCCGTGGGCTGCCAAAAGAACCAATTTTGGAAGAAGTGTAGCCAGAGTACTCCTTGGAGGCCAAAATGGCGAAACTTCATCTCTCATACTTCAGACATATTGTCAGGAGGGACCAGTCGCTGGAGAAAGATATCATGTTTGGTAAGGTGGATGGTCAGAGAAAAAGAGGAAGACCCTCAACGAGATGGATTGGCCAAGTGGCAGCATGGATGGACTCAAATGTGGCAACAGTAGTGAGGTCGGCCCAGGATCAGGCAGTGTTTCGTTCTGCTGTGCATAAGGTCGCTATGGGTCGGTACCGACTCAAAGGCACCTAACAACAGCAACAAATCCTTAGGGAAACAGATGATCATGCCCTTTCTCTGTGGAGGGACTGTGGGCCTCAAACCACTGACTTTTCAATCAGCAGCTGAATGTGCCACCAGGCTTCCTTAATACTGATAATAAAAGGCAATAATGATTAAAAAAAAAAAAAAGTGGGTATTAGACTTATGTCAGAACCAACTTATAGTAGAGTTGTGGAATGAAACCCTGAGGTAAGTCGGGGACTAACTGTAGTAATTTTTACTTCAAAGGGTCATTGTGAAAATTAACTGAAGGAGCCTGGTCTTACCCAACCTACACAAAACTCTGAGCACTCTCAAAGGTGTTAAAAGTTTGAGCACCTACTATATGTCAGCTGACACCAGTACACAATTGGTCTTCCCTAAAAGTTATTTTGAAAGTCAGGAGGGCAATTTTCGGCCAGCCAAAGGGACTGGGTTGGATTTGCTACCATCCTAATCATACTATGGAGTCCTGGTGTAGCACCGTGGGTTAATGCGCTGGACTGCAAAGTCGGTTTGAACTTCAAGGCCAGCAGTTCAAACTCACCAGACACTCCTTGGGAACTATACACAGAGTTACTATGAGTTGGAACCGACTCAACAGCACTGAACAGCAACACTCAAATATATATATAGCAGAAGAAGGTTGCAGATGGGTGGGTAGAACCTGGCCTGTTTTGTGCCTGGCAGACACCCAGTTGAGCTTAGCTGTGACCATCCTGGTGCCAAAAAAGCTCATCCACAGAGCAAGGCTTTATCCCAGGGGCAGCAGGAGCAGCTGCCTACAGCTGTGCTCACCAAACGTGACTGAGTTCTGCCAAGACAAGCACTACATGTGACCGGATGCCCAACAATGTCCCTACTCCTCATGCAGCCAATGGTTCTTCTCAAAACATCCTCCCCAGATAGACATTTCAGGGTGAGTTAAGTGACAGGCACTGCGTACCTGCTCAGTGGCAGGCTGTGTATCTATATTGTCTCTATGTAATGAACAGGGAGGAAACTGGCTCCAGTAAATCTGTGATGATAGAATTCTTTGATTTTTGTGAGCTCTAGAAGCTGAAGTCCTCTTTATGATATTCCAGAATGAGGAGAAAGCAGTACTTCATCTTCAGAGGAAGATATTGACAATAACAGCACAATAATCAGCATTCATTGAGCTCTTGCTTGTTGTTGTTAAGTGCCATTGAATCGGTTCCAACTTATAGTGACCCTGTACAGGGTTTCCAAGGAGCAACTGGTGAGTTTGAAACACTGACCTGTGATTCAAACCAACTTTGTGGTCCAGTGCTTTCCCCTACAGTGCCACAATGCCATTACTAGGCATTGTTGAAAGCAATGGCTCTCATTAGGCATTGTTTAAAGCAATATTTCACTTCAGATATTGGTAATATCTGAAGACATTTATGGGGTGTTATGACATATACATACATTTTACTAGATTGAAAGGCATTCATGCAGAGGAGCTACAACTATGGATTCAATTATAACAACAATTGTGAAGGTGGTCCAGGCCTGGCATATAGTAGGCGCTCAACCTTTTAACACCTTTGACTGTGCTAGGAGTTTTATGTAGACTGGGTAAGACCAGGATTCTTCACATAATCTTTACAATTACTCTTTGAAATAAAAATTATTACAGGTAGTCTCCAGCTTACCATGAGGTTTCATTTAGATAACTCCATAATAAATTGGCTCTGACATAAGTCTAATATCTTTTCTATGTATTTTTTTTTTTTTTTAACTTTTTATTCTGTTTTGTTCTGTTATACGTGGGGCTATTTAATTATGTCAGGGAGCTTAGAACATAAGTTGCTCTATTAGCAATTGTTTTACTGTTGGTACTAAAGGCTTTAAGGATCCCTGGTGCTGCTGTGGCAAAAACACTAGGCTGTTAAGCAAAAAGCCAGTTGTTCAAACTCACCTGAAACTCTGTGGGAGTGAAAAAGACTTGGTATTTTGCTTCTGTAAAGATTTCCAGCCTTGAGAAACCCTACTGGTCATTTCTACTGTGCCCTATAATTGACTGACTGGCAGCAGGTTGGGTTGGAATAAAGGCTCTGCGTCTAGGCAGTTTGGGCTACTTTTACGATATTTCAAATTGTGCAGACTTTTAGCTAAACGCTTAGAATGATATGATCAGTAGAAAAGATCATGGGAACAAAACAGAAGCAGAGAAAAGTTCCAGCATGGCTGACTAGGAAGGTTTCCTGACTGAAGCAGCAACATTAAAAAACAGGGCTTCAGCTGCTTATATGATCATTGTTGTTAACTGTGTCTGAGTTGACTCCAACTCATGGTGATCTCACATATAAGACAGGACAAAATTCTCCCCAGTCCCACCCCAGCTTCATGATTACTGGCATTTTTGAGCCCATTGTTGTGGCTGTTGCATTCGTCTATCTCATTGAGGGCTTCCCTCATTTTTGTTGCCCTTCTACTTTATTAAAAAATGATGCTCTTTACTAGAGATTGATGTTTCCTGATGATATTGCCAAAGTTAGTGAGCTGAAGTCTCATCATCCTTGCTTCTGAGGAGCATTACAATTGTATTTCTTTAAAGACTGATTTGTTTGCCCTTCGGGCAGTCCATGGTATAATCAATATTCTTCACCAACTCCACAGTTCAAATGCATCAATTCCTCTGTCTTCAATTATGCATATTGTTGTTGTTGTTGTTAAGTGCCGTCGAGTCGGTTCCGACCCATAGCAACCCTGAACAGGGTTTCCAAGGCTGTAAACCTTTACGGGAGCAGAAAGCCTCATCTTTCTCCCGCGGAGCAGCTGGTAGTTTTCAACTGCTGACCTTGCGATTCGCAGCCCGATTCGTAACCACTACACTACCAGAGCTCCTTAATTATGCACATAAGGCAATTGAAAATGCCATGACTTGGATCAAGCACACCTTAGCCATCAAAGTGACATCTTCACTTTGAAAACTTTAAAAGAGGTCTTTTGCAGCAGATTTTCCCAATCAAACAGCACACTGTTTGATTTCTTAACTGCTGCTTCCATGGACATTGTTAATCCAAGTAGAATGCATCTAGTAAAATGTCTAGCACTGATTTTATTTTGTCTGTTTTACACAAATGGAAGCTGTCCTATGGACAGGTAGACTGTGTGTGCCTTCAGCCACAGATGAGTTGGCCTGGGCTAAGGAATGTTTTCAGATTTAACTCCTCTAAAGGAGCTCTGGTAGAGTAGTGGTTATGAGTTAGGCTGCCAACTTCAAGGTTAGAAGTTCGAATCTACCAGCTGTTCCGTGGGAGAAAGATGAGGCTTACTGCTCCCATAAAGATTTACAGCCTTGGAAACCCTGTACAGGGTCGCTGTGAGTTGGAACCAACTCCATGGCACATAACAACAACAACAGGGCTGGGAAGGTTCTGGAAGCAGTAAACCATTCTGAAGGTAGAGCAAGTACTAAAAGTCATAAAGAAGTCCTTCTGAAAAGAATCCCATGATAAATCCAGACTTGTTCAAGACCCCACACTGCAAGAAGGAGGCAGGGTCTGGCCCCCAACCTCCTGTCCATGCTTTTGAACTAGAGCTTCTTCCCTGCATGGCTGCTTGGGGGTGCTTCCAGGAGTTGTCTCAAGCTAGAAAACAGGAATATATGAGAAAACAGGCTCAGTGCTTCCCTTCTGTAGAACAGAGACTGGGAGTATCTCTTCCTTCCTGAGATCATGTTATATTCAAAGGAGAGATACATGTGAATATGCTTAGAAAGAAATTCATGAAACAGGAGCATGAGGGATAAATATGTCACATGGAATTTTCATAGAATGAGAAAGTCTTAAAGTCTTTGAAGTGCACACATCTCCAGAATGTACCTAACATGAAGTGTTTATGCAAATGGCAATAGAAAGGATTCTTCAGGTAATAAAATCTTTCCTGGTACTACCCCCTTGAACTATGTGCCATCTATGGCCTTGTGCTCATGGTTGACTGTTGTTGTTAAGTGCCATGAAGTCAATTCAGACTCATAGGGTTTCCAAGGAGCACCTGGTGAGTTTGAACCACTGACCTCTTGGTCCTCAGTCCAGTGCTTATCCTACAGCACCACAACATGTTTGACTACATACAATTAATTACTCAACCCAAAGCACTTGCTAATTGGTTTTTTGGATTGTAGGTTTTTGATTGTTTTATTCTTTGTTTTAATCAAGATCCTTGTTTCCAGTTAATATTTGATTCGATACCCCTTCTCTGTTCTTAGGTTACATAGCAATTGTGTTCAGTCAAAGGAGGAGAGAGAAAATTGATCTAATTCATTAAGCAGCCATGTACAGACACGTAAAAAGGGTCTTCAAATGTTTGTGGAACAATTCTATTATCTTTTCATTCTACTCTGTGGTGTTTCTTATATACCAGTCTCTTGTCCCTAAACTGAAATATCCTATGATTATTTTCTAATAAAACTCAGAGGACCCTAAAAACTATTTGGTCAAACTCAAACATTTTATGTGGCCACTAGGGCTCAGAGCAAAAGGAAATGGATTTCCTATTATAATAACCACCAACGTGATAAGCAAGAATTATTTATAATCATGACTACTATCTTTACATATGTAAATAAAGATTCAAAGTTTATAAATCACTTTCATTTAACTTATTGTACTTGAACATCATAGCATCATTAGGCAAACAGGAGAATATACTTCTCATGTTTCAGGTGAGAAATTGTTGTTGTTGTTAAGTGCCATCGAGTCGGTTCCGACCCATAGCAGCCCTGTATAGGGTTTCTGAGGAGCAACTGGTTAGCTTGAACCACTGCCCTTCTGGTTCAAACTGACCTTACAATCCAGAGCATTAACCCACAACACCATACCAGGACTCCAGAGGAGAAATAGACTCAGGTATAGCTCTGGTAGTGTAGTGCTTATAAATCAGGCTGCAAACCAAAAGATCAGCAGTTCAAAACTACCAGATGTTCCGTGGGACAAAGATGAGGCTTTCTGTTCCCGTAAAGATTTACAGCCTCAGAAAGCCTGTACAGGGTAGCTATCGGTAGGAACCGAGGTGATGGTACTTAACAACAACAACAACAACATCACTATTAAAATGGATCGCTCTGACTTTTTGATGTCAACTAGCCACCAATAAGGCTGTATGTTGTCTGCCACTCTTGGGGGCGAGCATCAAGTACCATTCTTCCTAGTCCTCATTCCTATGCTAAATAAAGAACTCTTCCTGTTCTATAATGGGTAACCTCCTAGTCAAGGGCAAGGAAAAGTAAAGCATAACTTAGGAAGAGTTGTTGCAGCCGGAGGCATCCTTCATGATTAAAGGATAAACAAACAAATCTTTTGAGCAAAGTGGAATGTTGCTTTGTAACAATAAAAACAAGCTTCCCCACTCATACACAACAGCTGTTTTGAAGCTGTCTTCCCACTCTAAGGTCAGATGGGGGTCAAGACTTCATTATTCTTTCATCTCCAGCATTTATTACATTTGTAATTCAATAAGAACCATCATGTGTCATGTGACCTTCAAAGAGGCTGAATCCATACCAGGTTGTATTAACTAATATATAGTCTCCAGTGGAGTGTTTCCCATAATCTTTCTCTGCTGGATGGGCCAAACATTGTAAACTGTACTCACCATCTTGCTCTGCTCCAGCCCTCACAAGCTGCTCCATCTGCTGTGTTTCAGTTTTAGTGAGTCATACCAAGTTTTCTTTTGTCAATCAAAACAGACATCTGGCAGTCATCTTTAGATGATGGAGGTAAGAAGCAACCATATTCTTTGGAGTTTACTTTTGAGACATTTTCTAAATTCAGCCTCTGTTTTTAAATTACAATCCCACTGTCTTCATTATGACCACATTCATCGTGAATTTCAACTAATTAAAATACCCTTTTCCAACCTGACTCCAAAGCATCAATATTACTGGATAGTATCAATGAGGTGTATCAATGCTCATATAATGAATGGCTTCATATATTATGCTAAAGAGTTTAGAATTTGGTAAGAATTGTGGTACGCAATGGGGAGCTAAGTGATGGGGTCAGATTAGAACTTCAGAAAATTCATTGTAGCTGCAAGTACAGGTGGTGAAATAGAGGATGTAAAGGTAGAGGATAAAGGACAGATAAGGTAATAGCTTCATAGGTAAGGATCAGCATACAGCAAATTCTGAGAAGTTGGAGATCAATTTTCTCCCTGCTTTCTCACTTCTCCATCATTTATGGCATCAGTTTCTCATATGACATTCTCTCTCTGAGCATAAATCATTTGGGGCAAGGTCAGAACTTACAAGTTAAGAGGACCCTATCTTGGGTTCTTTAGGTTAATAGAATGGCTCACAGAACTCACATAAGATATTATATTTAGAGCTACCAGTTGTTGTTTTTTTTAGTTGTTGTTAAGTGCCATCGAGTTGGTTCAGACTCATAATGACCTTGCTTAGGGTTTTGGAGGAACAGCTGGTGAGTTTGAACTGACAACTTTGTGGTTAGTAGTTCAGTCCTCATCCATCAACCTGACACTAGGATCATCATAAGAAAAAGATGCATGGATGAGATCTTAGAAGATTCCCAATATGTAGCTGTTGTATGTCAGGGAAGGCATGTCACCTTCTCTTTGTTGACCAGGAAGCTTTCTGAGCATTAAGGCTCCAGACTTTTATTGGCCAATTCTGCATAAGATGCTAAAAGTATGTCTCCTGAAACTGGTTGATATTGGCCTGTTAGGTGTCTCTTCTAGTATGACCAGACCTACTTGCCCAGCACAAATCCTAAAATGTGGTCTGGAAGTTGTAGGCCAAGGTACCCCCAATTACTCCAAAGCTTATGTCTCTGTGTCAAGGACCAAGGCTACCTTCCTTAAAAATTAAATCTTTTCCCTCCCAACAGAGTAATGGGTCAATTGTAATAATCTAGCTGAGAGGTGACCAGAATCGTAAGTAGGGTGGTGGACATGGAGTAGAGGGAATGGCTTGAGAAATACTAATGTGGTAGAAGTGAAATAATTGAAATCAATCTTCTGAGGAAGACCAGAGTCTATGCTGTTGATAAAGTTTTCTGTCTTGAAGTGGATGAAAACATTTAAAATGGAATAAAGCAAAACTCAGTGAGACCAGATTTTTTTTCTAGTACCTTAAGAACTAAGGAATTCTGGTAACATAGTGGTTATGCGTCAAACTGCTAATCTCAAGGTCAGCAGTTTGAAGCTACCTGTCATTCTATAGGAGACAGATGAGGCTTTCTGCTCCTGTAAAGATTTACAGCCTCGGAAACCCTATAAAGGATCGCTATGAGTCAGAACTGACGCCATGGCACATACCTACCACAACCATCAACTTAAGAATTGTTTGTGATTGGGAGAAAAAAGGAACATAAAGTTGATTCAAATTCAGAATGTGTTCTGAAGGAAAACCATAGAAGGCTGAGATTGGGAGAGGTGATAAGAGTTTGACTTAATTAGAACTTTCTGAAAGGTTTCCTCTAAATAGACTCTTCTAGGGAGTTCATTAGCTCACTCATTAGCTCTGGTCCTTATTTGTATAATTCAATGAAAACTGTGAGAGCCAGAACTTGATGGAAACTGTCTTATTTGTCCAAGTTTTATAAATCTTTCGATTTTGACAGCGTGCGAAGTCTGAACACCTTTTCTTTTTATTAATTGTTTTAATGGAAAACCATTAATTTCTCTTTTCTGACAGGTTTCTGCTTTATACAAGTTCCAGCTTTCACAGGCTTTACTGTTGAAATTGAATCAGTTCTAAACCTGAAGATTCCTTCCAACAGGGTGAGTCTGGGTTGGCAACTAGGTGGCGTTTTGGTCCCAGGTATATGCTTTCTAATTTACAGGGTGGTATTAAGCAAGTTGGTGTCTGTGTGCCATCAAGTCGATTCCGACTCATAGCGACTCTGTACAAGGTTTCCGAGCATGTGAATTGTTACAGAAGCAGAAGCCTCATCTTTCTCCTATGGAGTGACTGGTAGATTCAGAGTGCTGACCTCGTGGTTAGCAGGCCAGCTCGTAATCCACTGCAATACCAGGTCTCCTTATTAAGCAAGTTCCCTTCCCCTATTGGCTATACATTTCACCTACATAAAAGATAAGGGGCTGGAGTAACAAAAATGATTAGAATAACAAAAACAGTGAGCACCCAGAGAACAGTAGCTATTCTTAGTGTGGTCAAGCATTATGTCATGTGTTTCAGTGGATTATGTTCATTAATGATCACAACTGTACTATGACTAGTATTAATTTCTCCATTTGCAGATGAGTTGCCTGTACTTCACAGAAAGCATCTCTGGATGCTCTTATACTTTCTGATTGTAGCATTCTGATATTGAGACTTGGAACTGAGTCTCATTATTATATAGCATTCTAGGGACAATGTAGACCAGCTGGCTGCTGAGCTTTCTGTCTTTCCGTGATTTGCGTATTCTGCTGCTGCTGCTGATGTGTGCCATGGAGTCGGTTCCGACTCATAGCGACCCTGTACAGGGTTTCAGAGGCTTTACATCTTTACAGGAGCAGAACACCTCATCTTTCTCCCGTGGAACAGCTGGTAGTTTCGAACTGCTGACCTTGCAGTTCACAGCCCGATTTGTATCCACTATGCTACCAGAGCTCCTTTTGCTTATTCTACCTCCCTTGAATTCCATAAGATACTCTGTGATGGTTAATTTCAAGTGTCAATGTAGCTAGACCAGTTACTTGTTGTTGTTGCTGTTGTTGTTAAGTGCCGTCAAGTCGGTTCCGACCCATAGCGACCCTGTACAGGGTTTCCAAGGGTGTAAATCTTTACGGGAGTAGAAAGCCTCATCTTTCTCCCGCGGAGCAGCTGGTAATTTCAAACCGCTGACCTTAAGGTTCGCAACCCGATTCATAATCACTACGCTACCAGAGCTCCTAGACCAGTTATTTAGTCAAATATTAATTTTGGTATTATTGCGAAGGTGTATTGTGGATATGGCTAGCATTTATAAAGAGTTATGTAAAGGAGATTTAAAAAGCAAACCAAGCCTCTTGCTGTTGAGTCAGTTTTTACTCACTGTTGTTGTTAGGTGTCATCAAGTCAGTTCCAACCCGTGGTGACCCTATATACAACAGAACAAAACACCGCCCTGTCCTGCACCATCCTTATAATTACTGCTGCACTTGAGCCCATTGCTGATGCAACCATGGCAATCCATCTCACTGGAGTTCTCTTTCTTCTTTGCTGACCCTCCACTTTACCAAGCTTGATGTCCTGCCGCAGGAACTGGTCCCTCCTGATAATATGCCCGAAGTATCAGAGATGAAGTCTGGCCATTTTGACTTCTAAGGAGCATTCTGGCTATATTTCTAAAACAGATTTACTGTTCTGGCAGTACCTTTAATATTCATCTCCAATACCATAAATCAAATGCCTTGGTTGTGCTACTCAAAGCAGAGAGAATGGGGGAAAGTACTCTCCAACTTTCTGCTAGAGTTTTCTGTAAGCTAAACCTGATCTGAAGTCAACTGGCAAGTTGCATCTCAGAAACTATGCAAAGGAAACTCAAAATGTATTGCTAGTAGAATTTCTTTTTTCTTTTCTTTTTTTTACAGTCCATGCAAGAGTTTAGTTGAAAATTAGGATTTCATTTTGTACATACATAGGTAGATTAAACAAAATGTATTTAAACATGTCTAAATGGAGTCCTGGTGTGGTGCTGGGGATTAATGTGCCAGACTGCAAAGCCGTTTGAATTGCAAGGTTGGCAGTTCAAGCTCACTAGCTGCTCCTCAGAAACCCTATACAAGGTTGCTATGGGTCAGAACCGACTCGACGGCACTTAACAACAACAACAACAACAAGTGGTTAGTGGATGACTGTGGGCCAATTCTCTCAGTAATATACTAGTCATATTCTGGTCAGGAACCTACAGGAGAAAAAAAAGATCCAATCAAAACAATGTTTTGTTGTTTTTTCTACCTAACTAATCATAGACTTCAAGTGCATTGTGAATCTCCAAAAGGAAGTTTGATAAAACATCTGTCCATGGTATTTGGCTATCAAGTCTGGTGCTCTCAAGTTGGTTCCAGCACAAAGCGACCATAAAGTATGTTAGCATAGAATTGTGCTCCAAAGGGAGCTGCTTTTTTGGAAGCAGACCTCCAGGTCTTTTTTTCTAAAGTACCTCTGGGAGGACTCATGTGTTTGTACCATCCAGAGAGTTCCATTTGTGGTCATAGAACACACTATCATAGAAAACACTATCAGGAAGCGTTTTATGAACATGTTTTTGGAAATGTTGGCCTATAGTGTTACCACCTTACAGTCAGAGTAGTGTATTATTTAATGTTTCCCCCAATTTATGATGATAGTAAAACTTTTCATTTCATTTCATTTTTTTTTTCCCCTTTGTTTCCTTTTGTTGTTGTTACTTGGTTCTGACTCATAGGCTTTCCAAGGAGTGGCCAGTGAGTTTGAATCACCAACCTTGTGGTTAAGAGTCCAGTACTTAATGCACTAGCCAGTGAGAACCCTTTCAAGGAGAGATAACATTCTATAAAATCACTGGGGCTTTAGGCTCAGCCAGATATCAGTATGAATTCTTACTCAGTTGTTGAGTTCACACTCAATTTGTCAAATCACATATACTCCCTAGGCTTCAGTTTCCACATTGGTAAAACAGGATCAGCAGAGTGTATTAAACATGATAACGACAGTATAGGGTCCATAGACCCCAGCGTCTAGAACCTAGCAAGTGCTCAACAAATGTTTCTCCTCTCCTATAGACATAAATGCACTATCACATAAGCCCAGCTGTTGCTCATTTCTTATCAGAAGCTTTATCGATTACCTGAGGTCCAGAATCTTTCCTGATTCTGAGTATCTCCAGCATCTAAGAGATGAATGATATTTTAATAGGCAGAGAAATGTCTTACAGAAAAATTAATTCAAGAGGGAAATAAACTGTTTTGCAACCTTAACTCATTAACAAAGGCAACAGCAGGGATAGCTTTGAATTCTTGGAACTGGTTCCTGACAAAATCCTTTGAGGCTAAATCCACAAGGATTTCTTCATATCTCATTTCAAATCTGGAAAGTAGCATTTCCCCTTCTAATTTTGATTTATTTATTTTTAATGTTGTTAGATAATCTTTGTTTAAAAAAATAATCCATACATAATCTTGCTACCCAAACTTTCCATTTTTGCAATAGTATAAAATATGTGTGTATATTATTGTTATTAAGTGCTATCATTCATTTGTGACTCATAAAAACCATGTATGGGGTTTCCAAGGCGTGGTTTTGGGTTTGAACAGTGACCTTATTGTCTTTGATCTTTATCAGTTCTATCCTACAGGGCCACACTGTTGTTATTAGGTGCCACTGAGTCAGTACTGACTCAGTGATCTTATGCACAACAGAATGAAACACTTCCTCTTTTTCGCTGGTCCTCTAAGGATTGGTCCCTCCTGACTTCTAAGGAACGTTCTGGCTGTACTTCTTCCAACACAGATTAGTTTGTTCTTTTAGTGGTCCTTTTAATATTCTCCTCCAGCACTATAACTCAAATTCATCAAATCGTCTATGAACTTTCACATGCATATGAGGCTATCGAAAATTCCATGGTTTGGGTCAGGTGCACCTTCATTCTCAAACTGATATCTTTGCTCTTGAACACTTTAAAGAGGTCTTGTGTAGCAGATTTGCTTAATGTAATACATCCTTTGATTTCTTGACTGCTGCTTCCTTGAGTGTTGATTGTTGAAAGTAGAAAAATGAAGTCTTGGACAACTTCAATCTTTCTCCATTTATTTTGATGTAATTTAATGGTACAGTGGTGAGGATTTTTGTTAGCAATGCAAGCCATACTAAAGGCTGTGGTCTTTGATCTTCATCAGTAAGTATTTTAAGTCCTCTTCACTTTCAAAAACAAGGTTTTATCCTCTGTATATTGCAGGTTGTTACTGAGTCTTCCTCCAATTTTGATACCATGTTCTCCTTCATATTACCCAACTTCTAGAATTATTTGTTCAGCGTACAGATTGAATAAGTATGGTGAAAGAATACAACCTTAGCGCACAAACTTAATTTTAAGCCATTTGGTGCCTCCTTGTTCTGTTCAAACAACTGCCTTCTGGTCTAGGTACATGTTATTCATGAGCAAATTAAGTGTTCCAGAATACTCATTCTTTGCAATGTTATCCAAAGCTTGTCATGATACACCCAATCAAAACCCTTTGCATAGTTAATAAAGCACAGGTAAATATCTTTCTGGTACTCTCTGCCCTCTGATGTCATCAATAATATCCCTTCTTCCACATCCTCTTCTGAATCTGGCTTGAACATCTGGCAGTTTACTGTCAATATACTGTTGCAGGCAGTTTTGAATTATTTTTAGAAAAAGTATACTTGCATGTGATATTAATGACATTATCCAATGGATTCCACATACTGTCAAGTCACCTCTCTTTGGAACAGGAACAAATATGGATCTCTTCCAGTAAAATTTCTTGGCACAGATGAGTGAGTGTCTCCTGTGTCAGATTAGTTTATTGAAAGATTTCAATTTGTATTCCATCAATTCCTGGAGCTTTGTTCTTTGCCAATGCATTCAGTGCACTTTGGACTTTATCCTTCAATATCATTGGCCATTGGTCATATGCTACCTCTTGAAAAGGCTGGACATCGACCATTTATTTTTGTTACAGGGACTCTGTGTATTCCTTCCACCTTCTTTTGATGCTTTCTGCATCATTCAGTATTTTGCACATGTTGTTGTTGTTGTTAAGTGCCGTCAAGTCTGTTCCGATCCATAGCAACCCTATAGAGGGTTTCTGAGGATCAGCTGGTGAGCTTGAACCGCCAACCTTGCAGTTCAAATGGCTTTGCAGTCTGGCACATTAACCCACAGTGCCACACCAGGACTCCATTTTGCACACAGAATCCTTCAATAGTTCAAGTCGAGGCTTGAATTTTCTCTTCAGTTCCCTCAGTTTGAGAAATGCTGAGCATGTTCTTTTCCTTTTGGCTTTCTAAGTCTAGACCTTTGCATATTTCAACGGTGCTGCCCTAACACTCCTGTATACTACTGGAGAGTTATTAAACACAATATTACTTTTCTCCAGTTGATGCTTTGTATAATAATTATCTATCATAAAATCTAGCATCACTATGATGATTACATTAACCTAATTGTTTTTAAATGTGTATTTGCTATCATGACATGACTATGGCTCCCCTGCTGAATAGTTTGCTTGCTTCTAGTCTTTTCTTCTTGTTTTTCCTTCATGATAACAATCCTCATACATTCATGCGAGGAAAATACTTTGAAATTTTTTGTTCACTCTGTACATCTCCCCCTCCATACACACTCTCATCTAAACATATATTTTGAAATCCTATTGTTACTCTGAAATAAGGGAAGCTTGGGGACTGGCTAAAACACAATTATCCATGAAACTATTCTTTCTTGATTTTTCAAAAGCTTGAGATGGGAGTTGAGTGGAGATGGGTTCAAAAGAGAGGTCAGTTAGGTGTTCTGAAGAGGCAGAATGTCTTAGATCATTAGAAGTAAAAGATGATTTTTTCTTCTCTTTTTGGGATTTCCTCTTTAAATTCTTTTGACTGAAAGGAGAGCAAAAATTACGTGAACAAAAAAGTCAAAAGGGTAAGAATTCAAAATCCCATAACTGAGATAAAACTTTCCAAGTGCCTGGAAGAAATGGACTTCAGAATCAGAACTTGAGTTTATACATAGAAAATGAGACTACTTTGTACACATATGAGCTTGCATTTATACCTGTTACAAATATACATTATTGTTGCTGTTAAGTGCCTTTGAGTCAATTTGGACTCATAACTAACCCTGTATAGGGTTTCTGAGGAGTGACTGGTGGTTTGATCCTTTGACTTGCAGTTAGCAGTCCAGTGTTTATCCAATAGCTCTACACAAAGACTACTCCAGTGTTTATCCAACAGTGCTACACAAAGTCTATATATATGAAGTTCTGGTAGTGTAGTGGTGATGAATTGGCCTGTGAACCTCGAGGTCAGCAATTTGAAACTACCAGCTGTTCCATGGGAGAAAGATGAGACTTTCTGCTCCTGTAAAGATTTACAGCCTTGGAAACCCTGTACAGGGTCGCTATGAGTTGGAACCGACTCCACGGCACATAACAACAACAACTATATATATATATGTAGTACTGGTATGGCACTGTATGATAAGCACTGGACTGCTACCCTCAAGGTTGGCAGTTCAAAACTATCAGCAGTTCCTTGAAAAACCTATATAGATCCGCTTAGTCAGACACACACATATAATGTTGTTGTAAGATGGCTTTGAGTCAATTCTGACTCATAACAACCTGTACACACACACACACATACACAAAATGAAGCAATGCCTAGTCCTACTCCATCCTCACAATTGTTATGTTTGACTCCATTGTTGCTGCCACTGCATCAACACATCTCTTTGGGATATCTCCCTCTTTTTTGTAGATCCTTCCCTTTACCAATCAATATGTCTGTCTCCAGGGACTGTTTCCTACTTATAATATTTCCAAAGTATGAGAGACAAAGTCTCACCATCTTGGCTTCCACAGAATATTTTGGCTGTATTATTTTCAACACAGATTTGCTTGTTCTCTGAAAGTCCATGATACTTTCAAGATTCTTTTCTCCATCATCACAATTCAAATGTTTCTATTCTTTTACTGTCTTCATTATGCATTTTCCAACTTTCACATGCATATGAGGTGATTGAAAATACTACGGCATAAGTCAGGTGCACCTTGTCCTCAAACAGACACCTTTGCTATCTTAAACACTCTAAAGAACTCTTTTGCAGCAGATTTGTCCAATGTAGTATGTCTCTTGATTTCTTAACTGCTGCTTCCACGAGTGCTGGTTGGGGATATAAGCAAAATTAACTCTTTGACAACCTCAATCTTTTCTCCATTTTATTAGTCCAATTGTGATGTTGTTACTTTACTTCAAGGTGCAATCCATACTGAAAATAGTAATCTTTGGTCTTTATCAGTATTTTAAATTCACTTGGCTTTCACAGAGCAAGGTTGTATCATCTGCACATCATATGTTGTTAGTCTTTCTCCAATCCTTATGACATGCTCTTCTTCATCTGATCCAACTTCTCAAATTATTTGCTCAGCCTACAGATTGAATAAGTATGGTGAAAGAATACAACCATGGCACACACTGTTCTTGATTTTAAATCATTCAACATCCCCATGACTGGCTCTTGGCCTGTGTAGATTCCTCATGAGTACAATTAAGTGTTCTGGAATACCCATTCTTCACAATGTTATCCATAGCTTGTCATGGTCCACACAGTCAAAAGCCTTTGCATAGTCTATAAAGAAAAAATAAATATCTTTTTGATAGCCTCTGGTTTCAGCCACAATCCACCTGATGCCAGTAATAATATCCCTAGTTCCATATCCTCTTGCTGAATCTGGCTTGAATTTCTGAGTGTTCCCTGTTGATGACTTAGCTCAAGTGCACCTTAGTACTCAAACTGACATCTTCACTCTTGAACACTTTGAATACGTCTTTTTTTGCAGATTTGTCCAATGTAATATGTGCAACTGTTATTTGAATTATCTTCAGCATAATTTTACTTGGATGTGATATTGATGATATTGTTTCATAATTTCCATATTCTCTTGTATCACCTCCCTTTATTGAAAGGACAAACATATGAATAGCTTCCCATCAGTGATCCAGGTAGGTGTCTCCCAAATTTCTTAGCATAGATGTATAAGCACCTTCATTGTGACACTGTGGGATAAAGCACTGGACCACAAGGTCAATTTGAGCCACAAGGTCAGCAGTTCAAAATCACCAGCCACTCCTTAGAAACCCTTTACAGAATCGATATGAGTTAGGACCCACGCAATGACACTTAACAACAAGTGCTTCATCAGTTTGTTGAAAGATTTCAATTTGCAGTCCATCAATTCCTGGGTCCTTGCTTTTCACCAATGTCTTCATTACAGCTTGGACGTCTTCCTTCAGTACCATGGGTTTTGATCATATGCTAGCTCTTGAAATGGCTGAACATCGTCTATTTCTTTTGGTACAATGACTCTGTGTATTTCTTCCATCTTTCTCTGATGTTTTCTGCATCACGCAATGTTTTGCCCATAGATTCTGTCAATATTGTAAATTTAGGCTTGATTTTTTTCTTCAGTCCATTCATCTTGGGAAATGCTGAATGTGTCCTTCCCTTTAGGTTTTCTAATGTCAAGTCTTTGCACATTTCATTATAATATTTAACTTTGTCTTCTCGAGATGCCCTTTGAAATTTTCTGTTCATCTCTTTTAGTTCATCATTTCTTCCATTTCCTTCAGCTTCTCAACATGCCAGAGCAACTTTATGTCTCTTCTGATATCTAGTTTTGTCTTTTCTTTCTTTCCTGTCTTTTTAGTGACTTTTTGCTTTCTTTATATGCAATGTTCATGTCATCCCACAATTCTTCTGGTCTTTGGTCATTAGTGTCTTATGCTTCAAATCTGGCTTGAGACCATCTCTAAATTCAGGTAGGATATAAGGAGCTCTGGTAGCGTAGTGGTTACGAATCGGGCTGCGAACCTTAAGGTCAGCGGTTCGAAACTACCAGCTGCTCCGCGGGAGAAAGATGAGGCTTTCTACTCCCGTAAAGATTTACACCCTCGGAAACCCTGTACAGGGTCGCTATGGGTCGGAACCGACTCGACGGCACTTAACAACAACAACAACAATATTCAAGATAATGTTTGGCTCCTGTGGACTTGCTTTAATTTTTTTTAGATTATGCCTGAACTTGCATGTGAGCAATTAATGGTCTGTCCACAGTTGACCACAGTCATTGTTTTGATTGATGACATTGAGCTTCTCCACCAACTCTCCCACAGATGTAGTCAATTTGGTTCCTGTGTATTGCATCTGGTGAGGACCAGTTGTATTGTCGTCTTTTATGTTGTTTAAATAAGTTACCAGCAATGAAAAAGTCATTGGTCCTGCAAAATTTTATCGTGGGAGCTCCAGCATAATTTCTACCACCAAAGTCGTGTTTTCCAACTGCTGATCCTTCCTTTTTGTTTCCAACTTTAGCATTCAAATCACCAGTAATTATCAATGTATCTCAATTGCATGTTTGATCAACTTCAGAATGAAGAAGTTGGTAGAATTCTTAAATTTCATCATCACTGGTTTTAGCGGTTGCATAAGTTTAAATAATAGTGGTATTAACTGGTCTTGCTTGAAGGAATATGAATATTATTATATCATAGACAGCACTGTACTTCAAGATAATCTTGAAATGTTTTTCACAGTAAATGTGATGCCATTACTCCTCAATTGGCCTTTCTCAGAATAGTAAACCCTGTGATTATCAGATTAAAAATTGTTAATACAAGTCCATTTTAGCTTACTAATGCCTAGGGTATCAATCTTTGTGTTTCATTTCATTTTTTGACAATTTCAAATTTTCTGAGATTCATACTTTATGGATTCCATGTTCTGGTTATTACTGGATGTTTGTAGCTGTTCTCATTTTGAGCTGTACCCCATTAGCAAATGAAGGCTCTGGAATTTTTTTCCCCATTCACATCATTATGGTCATCCTTCAATTTCATCATCATTGGTTTTAGTGATGGCAGGTGGCAGGTCTTCACTAGTCATATTTTGAGTCATCTCTAATCTGAGAGGCTCATCTTCTGGTATATCTTACAATGTTCCACTGTTGCTCATAAGAGTTTCATTATCTGGTACTATAGCTAACAATGTTCTGATGCTATTCGTAAGGTTTTCAGTGGCTAAGCATTCAGCCTGGAGTTCTGGCCTGGTGCTGTAAGACAATCACTGAACTACTAACCACAAGGTTGGAAGTTTAAATGCACCAGTTTCTTCCAGGAAACCCTATACAGGGTCACTATAAGTTAGAACTGACACCACTGCACTTAACAACAACCATTCAGAAGTAGTCTGAGCCCCTTCTTCCTAGTCTGTCTTAGTCTGGAAGCTTTGCTAAAACCTGTCCACCATGTGTGACCCTACTCACATTTAAAACATGGGTGGCATAGCGCCCAGCCTCATCACAGAAATACACAAGCCACTCAACCTTGCAGTTCAAAGTGACCTTGCAGAAAATCACATTAACCTATAGCACCACACCAGGACTCAAAAATAAATAAATAAATAAATAAATAAATAAATAAATTAATTAATATGAAACACTTCACTAATTTGCATGTCAAGTGCAATAAAGTTGGCTCCAATTCAGAACACCCCTGCATAGGATTTCTGAGCAGTGGCTGGTGGGTTGTTTGAACTGCCAACCTTGAGGTTGAGTGCTTATCCTAAGGCTCCACACCAGGACTCCATATATTATATATAACTGCCAACAACTCATAGTGACCCTATAGAGTGTTTCCAAGGAGTGGCTGGTGGATTTGAAAGGCCAACCTTGTGGTTCAAACTGACTTTGCAGTGCAGTGCTTTATCCCACAGTGCCACACCAGGACTCTCTCTCTTTCTATATATGTATAATATATATAAAGATATATAATATATATATATATATATATATAAATATATATAATATATATAAGTAGTCCTGACGTAATGCTGTGGATTAATATGCTGGACTGCAAAATCGGTTTGAACCACAAGGTCTGAAGTTCAAGCTCACCAACTGCTCCTTGGAAACCCTATACAGGATCGCTATGGGTTAGAATCAACTCAACGGCACTTAAGGACAACAACAACATATATATTTATATAGTCATGGTTTGCCATTGTTGGCATGTAGATTATAAGGAATTGCACACACACAGATACTCTTTTTGATTATTTTCTTTACATAAATTCATTGATGAAGAATCACTGTGTTAAGAGGTATAACTATTTTTATATCTCTTGTTTCATAGATCTGGATCACTTTCCAAAGGAATTACTTGAATTTACCTGATAACCAGAAAGATCAAAGGTTTACCACATTTTCATTAGCTTTAGTAACTAACATTTTTAAAGAAAATATTGTGACTTGAATGGTGAAAAAAGTTACTTCATATCAATGAGTATTTCTTAAGTTACTAGAGGAATGAACATTCTTCCATGTATTTACTGTTTAATTGAATTTCTTCTTATGTAGACTTTATTTTAGTAAATGTGTGGCAATAGATTTGAAAAAATCAATTCTTTTTTATCACAGATAGCTTACTTTTCCTTGTGGATAGTGCCTCACACAGAATAGTCTGTGTCTTAAATCTCCTTCCCAATCCAAACCCAACCTCTCACCACTGAAAAATATGTCTTTCATCAAGTGAGTTCAAACCTGACCACCTAAAAGCCCAAGTTCTCCAATTCAGCTAAGATGGACAGGTTCTAATTAGACATCATGATTATAAGGAAATTATTCACTTATGAAATACAGAGGAAATGTGATAGGGAGTAAGGCAGCTCATTGCATTATATAAATAGTTGCAGACGTTTGGGAGTTAAGACTCACTACTATTGGCTCCTCATTTTCAAAAGGAAATAACTCAGATGAGAAATATACCTTGGGTGGAGACATACAATATAAGTCTTGTGTAAGCAAACCCACATTTTATTTATAAAAATAAGTTTAGAAAAATTACAGCCCCACAAAATGTTACTCAAGGGCCTTTTCTTCAACTCAGTGTAGATAAGTTTGAGAGGCCCAAGTGGCGAAGTTTAAAACAGCAGTGGATGTGGAATGCCTTTCTAACTTTCTCCTCTCTTACTGCCTGGATAAATTCTACTCATTCTTTTAGTCACTTCACTCAGATGCTATCTCTTCAAGGAACTTCTCTTGACCCATCCCTTGTGCTACAAGGGAAAAAAAAAATCTCAGATACGAACATATTCTATGTTGTTGTCAGGTGCCGTCGAGTCAGAACCGACTCATAGCGACCTCATGCACAGCAGAACGAAACAATGTCTGATCCTGGGCCAACCTCACTACCACTGCCACACCTGAGTCCATCAATGGTGCCACCTGGCTGATCCATCTCGTTGGGGGTCTTCCT